>NC_137980.1:20485034-20914551 GCF_963924665.1 Micromys minutus
CAGGTTGCTGGGAAGTTAACAGTTGAAAAACAAAGCTTGTCCATAGATCAGAATGCAATATATACGAAAATCCTGTATTTAATATTGGGCTCAGTGTGTGTGTGTGTGTGTGTGTGTGTGTGTGTGTGTGAGAGAGAGAGAGAGAGAGAGAGAGAGAGAGAGAGAGAGAGAGAGAGAGAGAGAGAGACATGGGGGGGGAGGAGGGAGAGAGGGATGGAATGAGGGGAGAGAGTTAATTACTCACCAGAGCTTAAAGCAAAGGCTTTTGATCATCTTGGAAGAATGCAGTGAGTCAATCAAGACCACAGACTCCAGAGTGGTTTCTAGCCTACGAAAATGAAAGAGGTAAGATGGTGGTTGACTGGATTGGCTTACTCTAAGTGAGAGAGAGAGAGAGCAGCTTCCTTCTCCCCTGAAAGCCAGAATGAGAAATTTGTACCCGATTTGCTCACGTACATGTTCTTCTTAGAGGAATACTTCTGCTCAACATGGTACAGGGCTCATTTTCCTCAAGAGTGGGATGTCATCTTCATCTGGATAAATGAGCCGCACACGGCTTCTTCCCCTCCCTCCTCTACCTTGGTTGTGCAGAAGCAGGGCTGTTCTTGGTTGCAGTATGGTTGTTCTGTCCCCAGCCTCATCTTCACATTCCAGACAGAATGAAAACAGGAAAGGGGAAAGCCGAGATACAAGTTGAGAAACTTCACAGGTGGTCCTCTATGTAGCCCTGGGGGAAAGACAGTTGTTGCTGAAAGGATGGTAGGGAAGGTTGGTGTTTCTCCCAGACACATTGTCAACCAAGAGAAAATTCAGGGTTCTGTTTCTCAAGGAAAATAGAAAACGGATATCAGAGCACCATCAACCACTTCCACACACAATGTCTAGCCACCCCAACATGCTATCATATAGTTTCCTGTGCAGAAGAGTTGCCTAGAAAAAGTAACAACATATTTTTGGGTGGATTGGGCATTATGCAAAAGGAACATGGAAGGCAAGAGAAACATACCCAGTAAGATGGTTAGAAACTGTTGAGAGCAAGCTGGGCATAAAATGGACTTTTGGACTAGCATTTGGACTAGTTTGATGATACCAAGAGAGGATGATATCAAACTATCATCCGTTTCCCAAGAACGAGTGCATGATTTTGTGATAACTGCCGAGCAGTAGACAAAATGAATGGTGTTGATAAATTGACTTTCTGGCTCACTATTTCCTCTCTATCCACAAAGCTAATATTTGGAGACAGATAGGAAAGGACTTACTGGAAGGAAGAAGCTGGTAAAGAAAACTCTAGAATTAGAAACATTGCAACAACAATAAGCCCTGGGGGGGGGGGGCAGAAAAAGGATGAGTAAGCCTTTTTCTTACTCATCCTTTTCTTTTTCAAAGAGGGGATCCTACAACAACTGAGCTTCTCTTTACAGCCACCCAGTGCTTAAGGAGAATCAGGTCCGGAAACAATGCACATTCCTTTCCATGGCTAATCATCCAGAACAAAGAAAGCACTGGGCCTATCAGCGGGGATCAGACCAGAGGGAAAGAAGAGAGAGAAAAGAAGGAAGGAATCCCACAGACCACCTTCTTCTTATTCTTGTTCCTTTTCTTCTTGTTGGAGTTCTTCTTCTTTATTGTTTTGTTTACTAGTCAATTATAAAAGAACAGAATACAAATTTAAGGCTAGAAGATTATTGAAAAGTGAAAACATATCTCTTAAAAAGTACCAACCATAGCACTAGAGAGTAGATTCAGAGAGGTCATGGGGAGGCAGCGTATCCCAGTGCCAATGCAGAAGTTCCCTAGACCAGACTGTGGAAGCTGATCACAGGAGGAACTAACCAAGTTCAGGGTTGAAGCACTTTAACATTCAGTTATTCAGTAGCTGCACAGTTTGGATTTTTTTTTTTAAATATTAGCCTGAAAAAAGTTCTATCTTGGGGACATGAGATCCCTGGGAGAGGACCTGACATGGTAAGAGATCCAAGGGTGTCACCCTAGTATCCCAGAGTTCTCTCTGCTAAGGAGAAGCTGCAGAAGGAGTGTGATGAAGAAACTGGATTAGTAATTGGATTAATATGTAATTAGGCCCTGACCAAGTGAGACCACATGACTATACTCATCTATATGAATGCTCAGGGTTCAATGCCATTTGTCCTTCTTATACAAACATGGCTTCTTGAGTGCAGCCCTATAGAGCAGACCTTCCTCTGTTGTCTAGAATACAGATAGTGAGGCTGGAACATTGGGTGGGGAAGAAGGAAGTTTTTCTCTTTCCTTTCACATCTTCAGATACCCTCCATCCTTTATGAGGTATTCTGACATTTTATGCTTAAAGAAGGGGGACATTTGGAAAGAAAATGATTCATCGAATGAGTCAAAGTCACAGAGTTTTGCTTCTGTTGTATTAATAAAAATAATAATGATTTTAGGTTGAGACTCTTCCACCGTAGCTCCTACAACATGTTTCTCCACATCTGGCTGTCATCTGTTCTCCCACCTGATGTGGATGGAGTTTTGCAGGAACTCATGTTTGGCTGATAGGACATTGTGTTCCTGGCACCTACCCTAGGGCAAGCTTAGAAGAATCTCTGGGTCGCTTTCTCAACAGACTCTGTGGAGAGGTTCCTCACAGTCTGAATCTTAGTGGCACTTTGTTCTTCTCTCCCTAATGGCTTGAACCTGGGTCACAATACTGTACACCCACAGAATAGGGCACATCTATTGTCATAACTTAAGACCTGGGGAAGAAAACCAAAGATAAATCAAACTGACTGAAAGGGTGCTTTAAGGAGATTCTTCTGAGATATGAAGGGATTGCTGTATCTAACATTGTCTGGATGTTTGACTCTGGATAGCTAATATGAATCTGCACTTTATGTGTATGTGTTTGAAGAGCTAAGCCATTGCCAGTGTATAAAAGCGTTGATTGGAGCAGAGTACTGCTCAACTGCAGGGCCTCGTTCCTGTGAGTCCTGATAGGAGCAGCTCCTTCTAAAGTCAGTAACTCTGCTGCTTAGCTCCCAAGGCTACCCCTTCCTAGACACTCAGCCCTCCTCAGAGACACAGGCTTCTTTTATATTTCCTTCCAGGGACAGGCTATGTATACATGTACCTGAGAAGATGTGTATATATGTTTTCAAAACATACACACACACAAGGAGCGGGGTGGGGGAGCGCCTGTGACAGAATTCACAGATGAGAATACACCATCTTTGCCTCACAATATCCTTATTGAATTGCACACACACACATACACACACACACACACATGCATACACACACACACACACATGCATACACATGCACATACACTGCTAGAATATATCATGTTCAAAGTTTTGCCTTTGAGCTAAAGAGGAACTAATACTATTGAATTATGACCCTGTCCATGTTCATTTCTATAAACCATATGCAAATTATTAGACACATTCCAAAGCTAAACATTTCTTAAAGAGGTCTTTGCCACCATGACAACTGCTGGACATTTGACAATGTCTTTAGTTATTTATTTAATAATCATACATGAAGTAGTATTTTGTGTATGTTTCTTTTGCATTGTAAAACTTATTTGACATTTATATCAACATAATGTTTTATATTTTGAAATCAGTATTACGTCATTTCCTCCCTTATATTTCCCTCCTCTAATCCATCTCATACTCTCTCATGGACTTTTTTTCTTCAATTAATTGTATTAGTTCTCTAATTAATTGTTGAGATATATATACTCCTAAATACATGTAGATAATTTCTTACATGTGCTCTACATGCTTTGACAATTACAAAGTTGTGTAACTCCACAATCAACATGCAAAGCATTACATCATCTCCCCACCAGAGAAATACTGTATTGAGTGACATTTTCAAAATACACTTCTTCTAAATAGAGCCCACAACAGTTGGCTGTCAATCAGCAGGTCATATTTTCCAACCTTTTCTACAACACATTGCCATGCTTGCCAATGGGGAGAATGCATCTTTGTGACATGCGTGTACACGTTTGCTCACCTACAAATGAGTCTTTTAAGCACCTTTGCTCTGTGAACATAGAGCAAACAAAGAGCCAACAGATGATGTCCTCAGGACATTTTCCCCAGAGAGCTGGAGACAAGTTCCATCCAAATGTGGAACACTGACTCTGAAGGCTGGGGAAGAGAACTGCTAAACCATATCTTCAATTCATTTCCTTCCTTCAGACAAGCCACATGCACAGAGATAACCCCAATCTCCCAAGGCACACGTCATCCTGCTCAGAGTAGCCCCACACAGACATATAAAACCTATACCCATTGTGACTGTACAAGTTAGTGTTTAATTCCTCACTGAAGTTTTTTTGTTGCTGTTGTTGTTTAGCTTGGTTTTGTTTAAATGATGGCTTAAGATGGGGCCTGGCATTATGGCTTAGAGGATAAAGGCACTCTTGGCCAAGCCCAATAACCTGAGCTGAATCCCCGAAGCCCACACAGAAGAAGCAGAGAACTGAGATTTGGATTCTACCCTCCACGTGTGCACTGTGGCACAGATCTACACATGTACTTGTTGCTTGTGCAACACATTCACACAAGAGCTAATGTAAAACGATTCCACGACTTCCTTACATATTCATCAAACAGTATCTGTCCACGTTGTTCTGGAGATTTCAAGCAATTCAAAACTCCAGTTGTCTCTTGGTGGTTCTGAAAAAAATTGTTTTGAGTTTTGATTTTTCAAGACAAGATCTCTCTATGAGGCCCCAGCTGTCCTGGAGTTCACTATATAGACCAGCTGCAATCAAAGTCACAGAGATCTGCCTGCCTCTGCCTCCCTAGTATTGGGACTGAAGATGTGTGCCATCACACATGGCTAAAATGTTTTATTTTATTTTATGTGCCTGAGTGTTTTGCCTGCACATATGTCTGTGCACCATGAGTGTGTCTGGACCGGTGCCGGCAGAGACCAGAAAGAGTGTATGCATGCTTAGTGCCTGTGACTCCTTGAAATTGGTGTTATAAACAATTGTGAGCTCCCATGTAGGTGCTGGGAATTGAACCAGGTCATCTGGGAGAACAACCAGTGTCTTAACCACTGAGCCATCTTGACAGCCCCATACTGAATATTCCGATGCACATTCAGTTAACTGTTTCATATGTGACCAAGTCTTACAACCAAATAGTGTATTTTAGCCGCTATCGGTAGACAGACCATTTCTTTTAAACAACTGGGATAAATGGCGTTAGTAAAATAAATGGAAACCAGAAGGGCATGTGGAGGGGTGCTGGGGTCCAGGTACTCGGCATCTGGTCACCTCTTTTTGTCCTTACTGCTGATATAGGGTGGGATCAGGCAGAGCATTCTTTGCTTTGAGAACACACTGCTCCACCAGCAGGAGACCCCACACTTCCTGCCAGCCCCAGGACATGAGGCTGGATCACTATTCAGCATTACCTGCACTGAGAATCTCTGCAGACCCCTGCTTCATTTTGTTGGGCAACTAGAAACTGCATAAGTCTTGAAGTCTCCAGCTGGGTTCAGAAAGAACAGGAAAACCATTAAAGCCTCGCTCCAGAGGGACCTATAACGAGGTCCCTTGTATGAATAAGGAGAGGACAGTCAGCGTGTCCTACCCTGTCCTGCCTTCCTGTTGTTTTCCCACACACACCCCTCCTTTTGTTCCTTTGGCACTGCCTCTTGTGCTCACACTTTTCCTGATCCTCATCTTCTCCTTGCCTCACCCCATTGAGAACAAAGCTCAAGGATAAACCACAGGAGCAAACCACAGAGCTTCTTAACATGCAGCATCTTGCCACAAAACGCTGGCAAGCTTCACGGAACGAAGAGCACAGTTCCTCTCTTTCCGGTGAGCGTGAATAGTCTTCTCTCTGTTTCAAGACGGACCGACCGAAGTCAGCACAGAAGAGAGGAGATAAATCTGTCCCCAGCATGCTGACTCACCCTGACTCTTCCAATACCACTTACCACAGTGACCTTCAATCCAAATGAGAACCACAAAATACCAGTAATTTTATTCGGGGGAATATTTATATTTTGGTACAGTAGGTGAATTCCTAATGAAAGGGCATTATTGCAAGCATTTCCCTCCAAAGTTTCATCCCAGTGCTTTGTGTTTAGAATTGGTCTGCCCCGGAAGGAAAAAAAAAATTAGTTTTTAAATTCACCTACTCCCTATTTCATCATAACTGGCTCCCACGACTGTAATCGCTCAGAGATAAGTTCCAGATCACTTTAAGACCAAATCAGCCCAATACCTTCCTTCTCAAGCTGTGCTTTCTGATTTAGTGCCCACTGAGTGCGCTGACTAAGCTCAGAGTGTGAAGCGAAAATTGTTCTCTGCTCAAAGAAATAAGCCTACAGGTATTCGGCAGTCTTCTTTCCTGCTGAGACAGAGGGCAGACGAACTTCCTCAGGGTAGAAGAGTGCCAAGCGAGCACGTAGCCTGTTTCCACGGAGGAGCCTATCCAAGCCTATCCATGGAGATCTTTGGACTTGGCTGGGCTGGAGAACTTCATGGTACTTGGAGAATGGCACTTGTATAGGCAACACAGGATCTGAGGGTTAGCCAGAGACCAACTGCTCACACGGGATTGTGTGCAGAGTACCTCCCATGGTAGCTAGCTGTCCTGTGCCCTTGATGGGTAAGAAGGAGAGAGGATAGGAGGCCGAGGGTGTTCCCTAGAACTTGTGAGGATACTACCAATCATATTTATCACATACCAAAAGTCGCCATAACCTGAATCATGTAAGATAAAAGTGCACACATATAGGCTTCATATGGGGGCTTTACATACAGGAACTGTTTCTTCTCTCAAAGTATCTCACTGAGGAGCTATTTTGAGCCAAGCACGTGGTAGAATCTAGAGACACAGCATCAGACACAACAAAACAAAAATGTGGGTTCTCACTCCCACAAACTAGAACAGCGGTTTTCAATCTTCCTAATGCTATAACTTTTTAATATAGTTCCTTGTGTTGTGGTGAACCCCCCAACCATAAAATTATTTTTGTTGCTACTTCATAACTATTTTGCTACTGTTGTGAGTAGTAACGTAAATGTAAATGTCTGTGTTTCTCAAGGGTCTTAGGTGACCCCCGTGAGAGGATTGGTCAATCCTCACCAAGGGGTCGCAACCCACAGGTCTAGAATCACTGGTCTAGAAGGAAGTGCAAGCGCTGGTCTGTGCATATTGATCCAGCACTGTCCTAGCATCTGTACCACTGGGTTTCCCAGGCAGGTGACCTCCAGTGTTAGGTAGTCTTGCAGTCTCTTCCACAAGCTAATGTAGCTTCTACGAGTTTCCCATCCTTCAGCTCAATTCTCTGCCTCCCTAAGCAGTCTGGTATACATGTACGCAGGAGAGCATCTTCAACACAGGAAAAGAGGCATGGGGGAAGATGGAGAAGTCTTCTTAAACTCAAAAGCTATCACTACATGCAATTAGTAAACTCATTGACTCTGAGTGTTTACACCTTTGCCATGTGACAAGGCCAACACAGCCAGAAAGGGTTAAAGCCTTGGGCTAGAACTAGTAGAGCAGAGGCTAAGATGCCAATTGGTGTTAATCAATAGTGTCTGTTTGGAAAAATGGAAGTAACTGCCAGTATCCACCCCCATCATGACGCCCAGCCCTCTTGTCTTATCTAGGTTCCCACTCCTCAAGGGCACACAGTTTATACACTTTCTCAGACTCTGTTTTAAGCCACAAGAGAATATCCGAGCTCCCACTTGACAGAAGGGAACAGCAGACGTCAACCTGACTTTCTCAGCCACCAGTGACCCAGGGTTCAAGCCCAGATTCCCCCAGGCTCCAGAGTGAAGTTCTTTCCACAATCCCACAGCTGTGCACTTAAAAATTTCAGTTCTTTCTTTCTGTGTGTTCTTTCAACACATACACACAACAGGTGAGAAACTGCCTTACAGCCTGCTGGGTTTCTTCAGGGTTCAGGAAGTAGCCCGCAATGAGCACCACCGTTCTCAGATATAGGGCTCCCAGTCTATCACTTATCCTCAGGGCTCTCTTGCCTCCGGCACGAGAATCCTGCATCTGCTGAATGACTGTGGATGTATTTTTGGAATTAGAGGGGGGCGTATGAGTGGGATGTATTGGAAGTGTTCTGGGGTCTATTAATAATATTTTTGTTTTGCCGACGACGACACCCAGAATTTTAATTCAGCTAAGTTCAAGATGGATTTTCTCTCAAGGTGAGCCTGACCTTCAGCTCCGCCCATTCCCACATTGCTTCTCTTTTGAGTTCTGTAGTTCCTTACTTTCAAGGGCATCTCCTAACACCTGGCCCTCAAACACAGGGACATTTGTAGCTGGAATGCTCTCCAAGACTAATTCTCCTTGACCCCTGTAGGGATTGGCCATGTTCCCTAAGATCCGTAAGCAGAAGGGGGCTGCTGTTTTTAAGATCTGACCAAACGTCCATGGGTGGATCCCTTGCTTTTGAAAATTTCCTGGGGTCACTGACTTTATTCTAGGGCACCCAAAACACTCATTTAGGAATGAGAGGTTAGAAAGTCCAAACTGTGGGAAATTAAGTTTAAGGTGTTAAACAAAGTAAGATGTTAGGATGTACACACAAGAAACTCTGCCTTTGGGAACATAACGGTGGCATTTATACTTAAAATTAAAATCTTTGCTCGAAATATTTCTTCAAGTCACCGGATAATTGGCAACAGCCTAAAAAGGCAAAAGTGCTTTTGAGGTTAGTTTTTCGTTAGGAGTGTTACTATTAATATATAAAAAGCAGTCAACCAACCCATAATGCCAAATAGAAACAAAATATTAAACAAGATAATAGCAGTGGAGATAAACTAAAACATCTTCAGTTTCAAAGTCTGTGACGGTGTTCCTGTCCAAGATTCCCCCACAGAAGCTAGAGCGTGTGACAGAAGGGGACCATGTATCACCAGCCACGACCTTCTCAGTACCTTCTTAATAACTAAAAAGAAAAAGAAAAAGAAAATCAAAACAAACAAAAATAAAAAGTCATTGCGCTCCAGCCCCTTAGCTACACATTCCCAATCGAGCTCTCCAGCATGATCTAGAAGGAAGTGCTTAATTAACTACACTGGAGTAAAAAGAAAACCACTTTGGTTTGGGGTAGGCTCTTCAGACCGTGACCTGCACTAACTGCCTCCAAGAACCCCTTTCAGCTCCAACAGCCTCTTTGCCATAAGAGAAACTATCTCTAACACCAGCCAACCCGAAATTCCAGAGAATCACTGTTACTCTGTCCAATGCCACAGCCTTTCCTGAAGGCCAGTCAAAAAAACAAACAAACAAAAAACAAAACAAAAACAAAAACAAAAACAAAACAAAACACAAAAACGCCATGGTCCAAATCACACTCCTATAACTGAATCTAGAGATCGGAGCCTTTTGGCCATCTAGCAAACAAGAAAACACACCAAAGAGCCTCTACTGTCCCCACCTCTGGTCTGGGTCTCCTGACAGCAACAGTGCCCACTTTTTGTTTAATGCCCACCCACATGTTCTCGGAGATGCAAAACAGGGCCCCAACACTCGTCGTTTGCTTGGGGTGGTTCAGGATCCTGCATTTTGTACATAAGAATTTTGTGAGGGAAGCAGGCAGGCCTTGCATTTGCTGAACACACAAGTTCTCTTTCTAGGTTACTAAGCCCCAAGCCCAAAGAAAGAACAACCAACCACGGGCATACCCCTACTCACTCAATGAAGAATAAATATTAGTAGGCATTATTTATTATTACCGTAATAATATCATTATACTATATAATAGAATATATTGATAAGTATTATTATTTTAGTTTTCAGATCAACTTGCTGAAGATCTTTAAATAACGTGTGTTTAATATTTGGTTACCGAGTCCATACACAAAGGAGTGATGTTAGGCTCCGCAGGCTGCCCTTCACTTGAATATTAGTACGAAAGGAAAGGCACAAGCATAGGTTTAGAGATTCATAACCTTGGAATACCGCCTCCCCAAACCCCGCCAGCCTTGAAATTGCGTCTGATTGAGGATTTCGAATCTTTGAACTGACAGCGTGCTTGGGAACGTGAAAATGTCCATGTTTTTTCTTCTATTTTTCTCTTCCTATCAGCCGTACCTTAGCAGCTTACCTTGCTCAAAGTGGTATCCATGTCTATCAATACAAACAAGTATTACTTTGTATAAGTTAGTATTGATCCCTAACCAATACCCCTTACATTCAGAAAAGAAGACTGGAAACAAAGCAAAGCAAAACCTCACAACAGTTTTCTTTCTCTTTAAAGGGAAACTGCAGAGGATGCAGAAGGTGATGAAGATGGTCAAAGACGAGGACGGGCCCCTGAACGCAGCTGCGAAAAGCATCCTCTCCTTTCCCCATTGCGTACAGCCCGAGGCTTCCAGAGGGAAGGCTCCCCAAAGACACCCCTTTCCGGAAGCCCTCCGGGGCCCCTTTTCCCAGTTTCGGTATGAACCTTCTCCAGGAGACCTTGATGGATTCCCGGAAGTCTTCGAGGGAGGAGGGTCCCGGAAACGGAAGAGCATGCCCACAAAGGTGCCTTACAACCATTCCGCAGAAGCCACCATTGCTCCGGAGAGCAAGGACCTGGGCCCTCCGAACCTCGCCCTGCTTTTCCCGCAGCCACAGCGTCCCAAGTGTGACTCTCAGATGATAGACCTGTGCCACGTGGGCTTGCAGTTCTGCCGCACGCTGGAGCACTTTGGGGGCAAACCCGTCAAGCAGGAGCCGGTGAAACCCAGCGCCTTGTGGGCCCAGCCCGCGCCTCCTGCCTTCCTGCCTGCGCCTTACCCCTACTACCCCAAAGTCCACCCGGGACTCATGTTCCCCTTCTTCGTGCCCTCGACCTCACCCTTCCCCTTCAGCAGGCACACCTTCCTGCCCAAGCAGGCCCCCGAGCCAGTGTTACCCCGCAAAGTGGAGCCCCTGGAGAACGAGGAGACCAAGCAAAAGGTAGAGAGGGTGGATGTGAACGTCCAAATAGACGACAGCTACTACGTGGACGTGGGTGGGGCTCAGAAGCGCTGGCAGTGCCCCACCTGTGACAAATCCTACACCTCCAAGTACAACCTGGTGACCCACATTCTGGGCCACAGCGGGATCAAGCCGCACGCGTGCTCCCGTTGCGGGAAACTCTTCAAGCAGCTCAGCCATCTGCATACCCACATGCTGACACACCAGGGCACACGGCCCCACAAATGCCAGGTGTGCCACAAGGCCTTTACCCAGACCAGCCACCTGAAGCGTCACATGATGCAGCACAGCGAGGTGAAGCCGCACAACTGCCGCGTTTGCAGTCGGGGCTTCGCCTACCCCAGCGAGCTCAAGGCCCACGAGGCCAAACACGCCAGCGGACGCGAGAATATTTGTGTGGAGTGCGGCCTTGACTTCCCTACCCTGGCTCAGCTGAAAAGGCACCTCACTACACATCGGGGTCCCATCCAGTACAACTGCTCGGAGTGCGACAAGACCTTCCAGTACCCAAGTCAGCTGCAGAATCACATGATGAAACATAAGGACATCCGTCCGTATATCTGCTCCGAGTGCGGCATGGAGTTCGTGCAACCCCACCACCTCAAGCAACACTCACTCACCCACAAGGTATGGGAGGAGGGGGAGGGGAACGGGGCAGCAACCACGGGTGATCTGCTGAGTCACGAGGAAAGGAACAGAGCTGGGGGCCTCTGACCCCTGCTCCGACCTAAAATGCCCGGAGCTCCCTAGCCTGGCTAATAGGCTCGCTTAACCTGAGCCCCGAGGCGCTTTCCCACCTCAGAGCAAACAGTGAGAGTCTCGCCTGTAGCAATTAATTAAGCCTTTTCCCAGAATAGCGTTAGAGCCTAAGGTGGGACTGGAAATTACCAAGGCAGACTCTTGGAGAGGACAGTGAGGAAGGATGAAGGAAGCAGCTGGCTGCTGTGATATTTCTGCTTAGCCCCTAAGAAGCCTTGGGATTTTATTTCCAGAAACTTCTTTTACGGCACTAGTGAAAAACTAAACAACAACAACACTCATGTCTCCAGATACAGATCATCGTCCACCATGCCTGGGCTATACCAATGAAAGAGATTCTCTTTCTGGAGACTTCTCTAAGAGCTCTTTCCAGCAGCAGCAGGGCCTATTTCTGGTTTGTTGGCTGGCCCTGCTGTGACACTTGGTTCCCTCAGGTGGCTATAAATTGGAGCAGAGTTTAGCCCAGTCTCCCGGGGCCTGCTCTTCCCTGTCTGCTTGGGTTCACTAGTCTGTGGTATCTCTGTGGGAACCAGGAGGAAGCACCCTTCTCTGCTGGGTTTTAATTTCTCTGGGCTCAGATTTTCATGGAGCAATGCAGATGTAAGGCTCAAGTTCCTGCCTCATCTGTAACTAATGATCTGGAGTTCATCCCGGGGATAGGCCAGCCCCTAGCAGCATCTTGAGATCTTACTCAACTGTGGTTTTACTTAGGTTTGCTTTGACCTGCCAAGGCGGGGGGGGGGGGGGGGGGGACTTTTGCCTCTACTGACCTCTAGTCTTACCCTTGACCTCAGTGGTTTTCTTGGCAAGAAAGACTAATAACAAACCAGAGTCTTTAAAACATCCTTTATTTCTAAAGGTCATCAGCGGCTGGCCAGCTGAGGCCAGCTGAGGCCAGCTACAGCTCTGTCCTGCTGGATTTCCTTTATTCGGTTAGGACAAAACACAGTGCTTTCTGGCCCCACAGCAGAGATGTGCTTCCAGCCGACAACTCCTCCATCCACAGAGGACTTGGACTTAGATTTGGCCACAAATGTCACCACTGGCTTAGTTTAGGGGTTCCTGTGTGTGTGTGGAAAAGGGGACAAAGGTTATTGATTTTAGACCATGTGGATTTGGCAAGCTAATAGAAAATGAAGTTCAAAGGGGAAACAACCTGATGTCTAACACATGTTTTCTTCAAATAGTTAAACAAAGGGTGCTTTTGGTAGACACAGGGGCAAACACTGGATACTTGCTTTGGGTGTGGTTCGCAACTCGTTCCTACTGATTCTCAAGGATGCTGGGTCTGCTTCTGACTGAAAGTGAGGACACCAAGATCTGATCCGGTCTCAGAACAGCAGCAACAGCACCTAAAGCTTTGTTTCTTTGTTTTACTTATTTATTTATTTTTAGTTTTTTAAAGATTTTTGTGAATGTTTGCTTAAGTGCGCAAAAATGCATGTGCGTGCACATAGAGGCCAGAGGTCAACTTCAGGTGTCTGTTATTACTCTCCACTTCCTGTTTTTGAGATAGGTGCTCTCACGGGACTGAGTTTGTTATCTGGTCTCTGGAGCTATCTGTGCCTCCTAGTGCACATCCCTGTTACCCATGGCTTTTTCTGTGAGCACCGTGAATGCTTGCTTGCCCACTGTGCATTTTCCCCACTGAGCTAACTTCCTAGGCCCAACACTGAATTCTTTTGTTGGTTTGTTTTGTTTTATTGGTTTTTAAAATGGAGTTTTTCTGTGTAGTCCCAGCTTTCCTGGAACTCCCTCTTTAGACCAGGCTGACCTTGAACTCACAGAGAGCCACCTGCTTCTGCCTCTCTGGGCTAGGATCAAAGGCATGTACCACCACAGCCCAGCCAACACCAAATTCTCGAACATCATATTATCGAGACCCTCGCCCTTCTGTCTCCAGGCTCTAACCACTCTCACAGGCTCCTCCTTCTGTCTGGTTTCATTGGTACTTTCAGAGAGGCAGAACTTTCTGAGAATCGAACCTATGGACTTAGGCATGCAAGCACTGAGCTGTCCTCAGCACCCCCTAGAACAGCAGGCCAGAAGGAAAAGGCTGCTATAGTAAATTTGAAAGCTCATTAAGAAAATAATTGCTGGTCTTATGATTTTTAAATGCACTGAATATGTAAATCATTTACAGAAGTCATCTCGGAGGGCATTAAAACCCAGTTTTGAGAAAAAGCTGATTCCAAGTCTTCTTAGGAACATAAACCTGTCTTTGTTTGCATTCATTTAGGTTCGAAAGCCTTTGCATCAGACAGAACCCAAGGAGTCTCAAGACTCCTCTCTTGAGCTAGGATCTCATGTTTCCCAGGCTGGTCTCAAATTTGCTTTTAGGCAGAGAGTGAAGTTGAACTTCTGGTCCTGTCCCCTGGGAGCTGGGTATTCACCACTGTACCTGTTTCTGCATGGCTAGTGTTCCAACCCAGGGCTTTGTGCATAGAAGGCAAGTACTTTACCAACAGAGTTATGTGGCCAGCCCCCACCACTTCATCTATGAAAGACCATGGGGCTTGTTTCTTTAAGGTTTCATAATCAGTAGATGATTGGACAGAGACATGAACCCACCCCTTTAGTGCTCTGAGTTCACCAAACTAATCTCTTACCATGTCCCCACCTTAAACCCATGAGAATGGGTCTAAAGTCAGAGCTAACCTGCAATCCCTCCTTCCTTAGATGACTTATGGATACCAGACAGTATGAATCCTTAAGGTGTGAATTTGATAACTTAATCTAATCCTCATCTTCATGCCAAGGTCCCTTGAATCTTCCTTTTAAAGTCCTTCTTGCCTGGAACAGCAGTCTACACCTGTAGTCCCAGCTACCTAGGAGGTCAGAACAGGAAGATTACTTCAATCCAGGAATTCTACGATAGACTCAGCAACACTGTGAAGCCCTGGGTTGCAAAGTCACTAGGGGGTCTAGCGAGATGCCACGTGGTTAAGAGCAACTGTTGCTCTTGCAGAGACCTGAGTATGTTTCCCAGCACCTATAGGGTACTTCAACACCATCTGTAACTCCAGTTCCAGGATATCTGATTCCATGTTCTGACATCCTCAGGTGCTAGGCATGTAGGTGGTCTGAACACATACAAGCGTTCATACACAGAAGATAAACAAACCTGGCATTGTTCTTAAGTCACCATAGGCCTTTTCTGGAAAGTGATGGTGGTTGAGATCACTAACACTCTATCTGTGAGTCCCCAGAAAGGCTCCTAATTGAAGGCCACAAGACTCAAGCACTCAAACACTGTTCTCTAGACAGTGAGGAAACCAGACGGCCTTCTGTTATGCTTTTTCCAATTTAGAAGGCTAGCCACACGCCAGTTGTCCACGACAGAAGCTGGACCACAGAAGGCTCTGGAGTTATGGCCCATGGGTCAGCATGGCCCGTGGGAACCGGAGGAACAACTGGAGAGGGAGATTATCTAGCTATAATTGATTGAAGCGAGGATGCGTGGCTCTTTGGGGATTTTTGAGTCCATTAGCGAGACATTGGCTTCCTTCTGGGAAACGACATTATCAGTTCAGATTTTTTTTTTCATCCTCATGAAAGCCAGATTTTAGACTCACTTCACATATCACTTTACAGTGCTCTTACCAAAACCATATTAACCCTCTCATCCCGTTGCTGTAGAATTAACCCGAAAGCAGCAGGAGCAGTAGAGGGTTTCTTTTATCCCACTGGTCAGCTAGTTCATGGTGTTCAAAAGAAAGGAAAATGGTAGATTATGTGATCAACACTTCGCAGGTAATCATAATTTATTGTGGATAAAGCTGGGTCATTTAAGACTTCACGGGTTTATGTGTCAGGGAGGAACAGCCTACAGCACTCACGGCAGCCTGGCTAACATTCAGCACTCACTGGTGATGACTCTTGCCTCTGCACAGGGCGTGAAAGAGCACAAATGTGGGATCTGCGGGCGTGAGTTTACCCTGCTGGCCAACATGAAGAGACACGTGCTGATCCACACCAACATCCGGGCTTACCAGTGTCACCTCTGCTACAAGAGCTTCGTGCAGAAGCAGACCCTCAAGGCACACATGATCGTCCACTCTGACGTGAAGCCTTTCAAATGCAAGGTGGGCAGAAGGGAGGACTTCCGGGGGCTGTGCAAATGTCTGACGGGCGAGGCCCTGGGAAACCTCCCACTGGATTTCCTCAGTAGTGCCCCTGAGGCTCAGAGTAGGTCTGTGGCCTGGTCCAGGTCACTCCACAACTCTGACCCTGTTTCTGCCACAGTATTCTTTCCCTTAGTTCCTGTTCCTGTGACTGTGGCCTTACTGCTAGGGTGGGGGCAGGGAGTGGGCAGGCAGTCATGAAAACTCTGATCGTAGTAAGCTCATTCTGTGATGGCTCTGAAGAGGATGAAGGTGATGGGAGCGCTACTGGTCTAGAGAGGAGGGACCAGGCTGGCCCTGTTTCTCTTATAAGCCGATGAGTCTCCACAAACAGGAATCTGAAAACCTAACACATTTCTCCCATCCTGCCTTGACACTTGGGCTGAATCTTATAATGTGAGAGCAGCCCTCCCAAAGAGGATCCTGGCATGCTGACTGTTCTCTCCGGACAGAGTTTCGATGGTCGGATTGCTAATTCTTAAGATAGTTGTAACAGTATTCATGACAGCCAAGCTGTGGAAACAACCTTCAGGCTTGTCAGGGGGTGATCAGGAGGAGAGAGGCTGATACATACACACAATGGCGTACTATTCAGCCATAAAAGGAACAAAGCCCTGGATCTATGTCAAACATGAACGGAGACCATATTGGAGGATACGACGTTAAGAGAAACAAACCAGGCACAGAGAGACAAATATCACATGCCCTAGCTCATCCATAAGAGTTAAGTTGACCCTCTTAGAGGCAGAGCTGACAGGAGTGGTTACTTGAGCTTAGGCAGGGGAGGAAGGAGACGAGACAGAGGTTGGTTATGCAGAAATATAGTTAGGTAGTAGGAGTAGCGTTCCATAGTGCAGCAGGGTGACTAGTTGATAAGGCTTTATGAAATATTTCCCTGAAAGAAAGATTTTTGAGCACCCCCAACATCAAGATCTGTGTAGTGATGGGGTACTGACTTGCTCACAACATGCCCTACACGTGAACTAATGTGGACTCAGTCTCTACACATTTCTTCTTTATTGCTGAGTACCACGTGCTCAGGGCCTAAGCTCTGTTAGAACAGCTGCATCAGACTACTTTGACTTTGCTTTGTTTTTATTTTATCAGTTGGGTGTGTGTGAGCTAGAGATCTTACAAGACAGTGGCTCTCCAAGGCTGCCCTGCTCCGTGGCTGTTTCCGGGATATTTGCTTAGGCCTGCCTGGGTAGCTGGAATACCTCGGGAGTGGGTGTCATTTCAGCCAGGAAAAGAGAGCAAAGGGGGAAGAGGAGATACTGTGTCCAGACCGAGGAGTGTATCTGTGTGAAACCTAAATGTTTCTTTTCTGCTACTGTATGTTATTAGACATGCGGGTGAGTCGCTTTGCAAATCCGCACCCCTGCAATTGGATTCCCTTCTTCCAGGAGGGGTTGCTGCCTTAACCCCTCTGCAGTGTGGCCCCCACTTGAAGGAATCCCTGTGATGTGAACTTTTTTCCTGTGCTGGCAGCTTCTCGACAGGGTGAGAGGTCAGGAACCAGAGCTTCCCTAGGCCGTGTGGACATTGTCTGGAGAGGGGGCCTTCTCCCAGACTCCTTTCCTGCCACCCACTTCTGTTTCCCCTTCTTCTCTCCGACCTTTCGGTGGTTTGAAGGCCACATTATGTCCGCCTTGAGTGTGTGAGCTAAAGGAAGAGAGGGCAGCGTGGCGGATAGGTGTGGATCAGGGTCCAGTGTGGAATGGAAAGGCAAGGCACCTTCGCTGGGGTAGAGTAGCTTCAATGGCATTAACTCAGACTCAGAACCCTCCTGGCAAAGAAGCCTGTGAGCACTGCAAACTCTGGATTCCTTCAACACCCTTCCCTCTCATCTTAGCCACCCCTCTATTTTCCTTCTCTACTCCATCAACCCCCCCTCACCCCGTGACTGACCATTTACAGATGCTCTGCCTGCAGGGGGTTTACTGTCTCCAGTAGTGGAGGTGCCAGCAGGTTCTCCTACATTGAACGTCAAACTTAGACTGCATTAACTATCTTACCCACGGTTGGTTGCAGTACAATTGTTATTATAGAAAGGGAGCTACACACCTGCTCATTCCAGCCATCTTCCATCTGAACTCTATCTATTCTGGTCCCTCGGTAGAAATGTTGTCTTGGGGGAACCCCCTGAGGTGGAGGGGTAGGTCCAAGCATACATAGTCTTGGGAGGAGCCCCTAAGATGGATCAGGACAAAGCCAGTCTAAGCAGTATGGGGTCTGGGGGCATTCCTAGAACAGTTCTGTTTCCCTACCCTCAAAGGCTTACAAGAATTTTTGGACCTGATAGTACATGAACATCTAGAAAGTTCTCTATAGTACGGGGCACAAATATACTCTGGGTCTGATGCTTCCGTGGGCCATCCTGGATGGATGGTTTGGCCTCTGTTCAGACAACTATGCCCTTCTTCATCCTGATGACTGTGCACGATACATTGTTCCAAGGGCACAGGATAGTCAGCTGTGTGGCTCAGAAACTCCATTTTACCTTCCTCAAGGGTTTCTGAGGATCTTGATGTCTGTCCCACATCCCAGATCCCATAAGAAAGTGAAATCCCAGCTTCAACAGGAGAGACAAGTTTACCCTGAACATGAGGAACAGGAGTTGGACGGCTCATCACGGCTTCTCTCAGAAGGCCAGAATGTAGCTCTCTACCCAGAGTGTTGTCTGTTATCGGGAAAAGCAATTTGGAAGATGAAAGTCATTCATTCTCACCAAACTTAGCTGGCCCTTCTCCAACACTTAGACGTTTCTGAAATAGCAATCCATGTAGGTCACCTTGACCGAGCCCTTTCTTGCTGAGAGCTCCAGAAAAACGCTGAGGCTCTTTTCCTCCTCTTTACCACTTCCTCACAGTGGCACCCTTTGAGCTAGCCTGTGGTATCATCACTCTTCATCATTTCAACAGACTTCCCTGGTGTGTGTGTGGGTTCCGTGTCAAATAGGTTCCTTTGGGTGCCTGAAAACAATAGGGTAGAGAGGTCCGGTAAAGCCTGAGGCCCTGGGTCACATTTCTCAATGAGCAGGGTGGTCTTGGGATATCCTGTGGTCCTTGCTTCCTATTCATGTTGAGCTGGATAGAAATCTGTCCCTGAAGGAAGGTTGTAGAGTATGGGGAAGCTTAGACGAGATGGAGGCCACTTGTTCATTGCTCTGCATGTGATGGCCAGCTGAGACAAATGTCTGGCCAGCCACATAGCGATGATGGGAAACGAGCCTAACCAATTACACCCAAGTTTGATAGTCATAGCAGAGATAGTTATTCTCTTCTCATGATTGAAATGGCAGGCAAAAAAAAAAAAAAAAAAAAAAAAAGAACAAGAAAGAAAGAAAAAGTGAGGCTTACTGCAGCCCTGATCTAGCTTGATTGATTGCCTTTCCCCAACAATTTTCCGCAAGAAAAATTCTTTCAGTCAAGATTCTAGTTTCTTGGGATCTCTACCACTAAAACCCCCTCCCCATCATACATCCCCCTATTGCAGCGTGGGATAGCTAGCTCTCAGTGGAAACAGCTGTTCCCAGTGAGCAGAGGCGTTCACTGCTGTAGAATGAAGAATTAACAATAGGATGTAGGATTAGTGGAGAGGGAAGTTTTCTGTTCTGTTTCTTTCTTCCCCCTCTGTCTGTGTGTATGTGTATAAATGACTACCCTTCTGGACTCTTGCTATTGGCTCAATTTCTAGATTCCTTGCTCCTGGCAGCCAGCTGGAGTCTGTCCAGAGACCCAGCCTGTAGGCTTAAGCTACGTTTCACAGATATGCTTCCCAGATTTGGCGTAAGCACGCAGCTCTTGATTTGGATGCTGTCCGTAGTGGCGGCACTCCATAATAGCCAAGAGCCAGCTGCCGTCGTTGGAAAACCTGTCCAGGAAAAGCTTCTATCCAGAATTTCCGGGACAAATTCTCTTTTGAGATGGGTGAAGCCCAGAGCTGCCTAAGTTATGAATCACCGGTTCCTCTACAGCCTTAGCTACAGCAGAGGACTGAGGGAGGCCTTTGAGGCTGAGCGGAGGCCTGTGAGTGGGGCGGAGGGGTGCAGTTAGTTGTCTTAAAGGGGAGGGGGTTCTATGTCCTGCACCAAATGGATCGTGGACTGTTTGGTATACTGAAAGGACAGAGATTAGACTGGGTAGTTTATAGGGATTCAGTGCCCATGGCGAGGGTTTTCAGGTTGGTGTGGAGGGGGTTAAGGCAGTGACCAGATAGCAGCCTTTTGGCAGCAAAGCCCTCCTCCTAGGCAGAAGGAAGGATATAGCTGTATGAACTGCCTGTTTAACAATGCCCCACATGTCCCCAGGGGCCCGCCTGCAAATAGATTTCATCTTGCTTTCTCTTGTACTTTTCAAAGCTTCCTGTTTTCTCACGGTCCTTTTGGACAGTTTACACTCTCTCCCTCCCTCCCTCCCTCCCTGTCCCTTTGAGGAAAGGAACACCCTTCTTATTAAAGAGGAGAGAGGGAGAAGAATGCAAGGGAAGGGCGGCTGAACAGAGGCCATTCTTTTGGGCTGGCTGAAGCTCTTTGACCTCTCCTCTCTGGATAGGAAAGCATAGCTTCCTGGTGCATCTTGGCTCTGAAGCTCACCTCAGGCGGTTGTAACCAGGTCCAGCGCTGCTTGGCCTTCTAAGCCCCTGGACTCAGGCACGTGTCATTGCTCCATCTCTGCCCACTGCTGACCTCTGTGGAGCTGCTGCCTCAAGGACTCATGGGAAACAAGCAACTCCAGGCCCTCTATCTCCCTCGGGGCGGAGGTTGGGAAGGGCACCAGGAGGCCAGAGCAAGGAGGCTGAAGCAGAGAGGACACGTGTCAGCTGTTTGAAGGGCATCCTGGACATCAGAGAGACAGATGGATGGCCATCAGAGACAGACAGTGGGCTTTCCTAAAGCCTGTGATCTATAGAGAAGCTCTGCTTTCCACCCATGAATCCTCTCGGGCTGGGCTCTCTCTTCAGCCCCAGGTCACCTGGCAGGGGTTCAGCCAGAAGATTCCTTCCCATTCCTTTGATGTTTGAAAAGCACAGCACCCTTGCTGGGGTGCAGTGGCTCACATCCGCTAAGATGGAAGCCGAATCTCCAACCCTCCACCAGTGTCTCTTACTTTGATGCAGACCCTGTTAGGAGGAAGGTTGTTCATCCAGTCCTGGCTTGGGGTGGTGCTTACATTTTTAATTCAGGAAGCTTTGCCTTTAGCTACTGATTTTTTTCCGCCAGAGAAGAAATGAGGCTTGCTGTTCCCTCTGTGCTCTTGCTTCTGTACTCTGGGACTCTGTTTAGAGCTGACATCACAGGACTTGGTTGGTGGCAGATCCCAGCCTCTATCTCTATCCCCTCGTCATTGTCTGAGAGGGATAACTGTGTTTCACAGACATAAAAACAAAACTAAACCTCTCTACGCTTGGGCATGGTCATGTGAGGCCGTTCTTCTGGGAACTATAGAGAGGCGAGTGTTCTGAATGAGAACGAGAGGACTCTGGACATCAGAGGTGGAGGAGGACACTGAGTGGCTGATGTGTGGAATGAGGCCCAAGTGCCTCGGGTTCTTCATGATCAGACTCCACCCTTCTGCCAGTGAGGGTTTCGTTTACAGACCGGTGCGCGTGCAGCCGACTGGGGAAGGAGGAGAACCAGTAATGGCTGTAGTTTAAGATTCTTGTAGAAGGTGATGCTATTTTCCTGACTTGTTTACATATTCTCCCGACTGGATGCTTAACTACTCCTGTTAAGTAGCCCTGTCCCTGCTACTGTGGTTGGTTACAAGGAAAATAGAGGTGACGCTGGTATTGAAACCTGTGTGGTTTCTATTAGAGACCCTTAGCATTGATGTGCCTCCACTTACTGCCGTGGTTCCTCCATTGTTACAACCAACAGGCTGCCACGAGTTATGCAAGGTAGCTGTATTATTTTTAAAAAATTAAATTTGCCAACAGTGCAGAAACTAGTCTCCTTTACCAATCAGTACAATATAATATTTTGTCGTTTTGGCTTTTTCAGACAGCGTTTCTCTATGAGGTCCCTGGTGTCCTGGAGTTATTTAACTACACCATGTTTGCCTTGAACTCACAGAGATCTGACAATATAATTTTAAAGTCATAATGTTCCCATATACCACTAAAATGTCCAAAGAAGTGTCATGTTGAGTGAATTGAGCCAGAACATCTGTAGCAACGAACAATTAATTCACCAGAAAGAATAAAAAGGTAGTTTGTCTGTCCTAGTGAAAGTCACTATTGCTGTGATGAAACACCATAACCAAAGCAACGTGGGGAGGAAAGGGTTTATTTTTCAGCTTACAATTCTAGGTAACAGTCCATTACTGAAGGAAGTCAGGGCAGGAACCTGGAGGCAGGAGCTGATGCAGAGGCCATGGAAGACCGTTGCTTGCTGGCTTGCTTACTGTGGTTTGCTCAACCTGCTTTCTTATAGAATCCAGAGACATCAGCCCAGGGATGGCCCCACCCACAATGGGCTAAACCTTCTATGTCAATTGCTAATTAAGAAAATGTTGGCTCTTATGGAGGCATTTTCTTAATTGAGGTTCCCTCCCTTTAGATAACTCTAACTTGTGTCAAGTTGACACAAAAACTAGATGGTACACCTGTTTGAGGCTGAATAGGAACCTGCAAGACACCCAGAGGGTAGATTTGTGGTGAGGGAAATTTAAATGTTGATGGATGGAACCTTGGGTAGATGAGTTGCAGGATCTCTTCTGACCCCAAGTCCCAGCTATGATGGTTGTGACAGCCATAAACAGTTGACCCTTTTCACGGTGACAGCAGTTCACCTGTAGTGTAAGACAGACTGAAGTATCTATAAATATCAACAAGGACAATTCATACGTGTGCCAAATCAAAAGTAAGGGATACGTCACACATCCTTCAAGAAATGGATGAACTACCTGCTGTGCGTGTGTGTGTTTGGTGCGTGTTCATGTGGAGGCCAAAGGTCAACCTCAAAAGTCATTCTTAGAAGCCATCAGGTTCTCTGTTCCCTCACCTAAGTTTTATCAGTTAGGCTAGGCTTCCAGTGACCTGTTCGTCTTCGCCACCCCGGCGCTAGGGTTGCAAACCATCTCACCAAACTGAGTTCTGTGCAGATGCTTGGAGTCTGACGTGGGTCCTCGAGCTGCATAACAAGCACTTTACCAACTAAGCTGTTGCCTCGGGTCTGTCTCTTTAATGAAGCGTTTTTCAGGCCAGTCCAGAGTCTAATACCCGAGCAGGGCGAGAATAACTAGAAGAGGAATGTCTCCCACCACGGAAGCCAGCGCAGAGGGCTGTTTGCTTCCCTTTCAGTGACAGCTGTCTGCTTTAGAGGGGAGCATCTGACCCTCTCCATGGCTGCACTTGATGGTTGAAGCCATCTGTCCGTCCTCTGCTTCTCTCTCCCCACGTACCCTCTGCTCTCCCACTTGGGGCTTTTTCCTTTTTAAGTTTTTCTACTGCCACATGTCCCACCCGCTAACAGGGGACCTGCCATGTGTCCGGCACACACAAGGCAAGTTGCATGAAAAGACGGGCAGAGCCGGTCTGCCGGGTGGGAACCACTCACTACCAGTGTTGATTCAGCCCTGGTCTCAGCAGTTACAACAGCAGCACACCTCTAAATACCTGAGGATCACCCCACAGAACCTATGAGCTGTATACCCTTTCCTTAAGATGTTCTTGGACTTGAAATGCCTAACGTGGATCTTTAGATCTGAAATTTTGTTTCTTAGCTATAATAGAGAATCAGAAAAGCTAGGCTAACTATCCTGACTTTAAAAAGAAAACAACTTTAGACATGTGCAAAGCTGAGCCCAGATTAGCGAGTATCTTCATGAGTTCTGTCTAGCGGGACTAAAGGAAGTACCCACAGTACATACGGCTTCTCCTGTGGAAGCTGGAATCAGATCATTTTTCCCATCCTTTCCTCCTCCTAAGCGGTCACTTTTGTTGTTGCTCCCTCATCCATGGTGGGACTCAAACCCAGTGTTTGCTTACACATGCTGTGCAAGCACTGTACTCTGAGCCGCATCCCCAGGCTTGGGGTCACTGTCTTCTAAAGTGTATGGTGTACAGTTACTCTGAGCTTAGAACTCTCCCTGGGATCAAAAATTCATTCACGCTGGCAAGAAATCAGAGGGGAGAAATGTACTCCAAATCCTCAGACTGGGACCGAGCCAGACACTCTTAGTCTGCAGGGGGAGTGTTAGCCTCTGCTGTGCTGCCCCAGGCTGGCTCCTCATACACCCAGTAGTCTTTTGTCTTGCCTCCCAGGGTCAATCTTGTCAGCTCTGCCCATTTCTTCAAGGTGAGCTCCAAAGCCCTTCCCTAAAGAAAACAGTGCCTTTGGTAATAGAAACTCAATCTAGAATATTCACCATTAGCCTCGAAGACCTCTGTCAGTGAGAAGGGAAAGCTGATATAAGCCCCAGAGGATGCTTCACCTCACATCCTCCCTGTGGTTTCTCTCACCACACATTGCACCCACCAGTCCCCTCGGGGACAGGACAGAGACAATGCTCTGCCCTTACTTAACTAACACACTGGTCTCAGCCCAGACACAGAATTCTTCTTTGTCTTCCCCACTGCACAACCAAGGAAAGGCCGAAGCTCCCAAATGTTGCTCTTCTGAGGCACAGGGGGAAAAATGTACCCCAGAGTCACCGCTGTGCACTTTCTTCTGTGGAGACCTATCGTTTCCTTAGATCTCTGCCCAGAGGAAAGATGGCTCCTTTCTTATGTCTGTCTCTTTTAACTAGATACATAGTAAGTTTGAGGTCAGCCTGGACTACATGAGACCCTGCCACTAAACAAAAACAGCTTTTTTAACTGCAAGCTTTACAACCTGAGCATTGAATTTACAGATCCCAGACATGCATGTCTCACAATCCACTCCACCCTGCTCTATCTCTGACACCCAGGTAGCACCTGGCCCCTCCCTGCCTGTCAGGAGGACATTGGCTTTGGAAGTAGTAATAGCACCAAGCAGGTGTGGCCAGGGCTGTCCAGTCCCCCACCACTAGAACACGGGTTCTCCTTGGCAAGATCACTGTGCCCTGGTCTCTGTCTCCAACAGCTGTGCGGGAAGGAATTCAATAGGATGCACAACCTGATGGGTCACCTGCACCTGCACTCGGACAGCAAGCCCTTCAAGTGTCTCTACTGTCCCAGTAAGTTCACGCTGAAGGGGAACCTGACCCGCCACATGAAAGTCAAGCATGGTGTGATGGAGCGAGGTCTCCACTCTCAAGGTACTCTCTCCACTGTGGTTGGAAGCCCTGGCCGCCATGCCCGTGGGGGGCGGGACATGGAAAAGCAGTGTGCTTTGAAGGGTTCACTTCTTGGGGATGGGGTTATCCTTGCCCAGAACGGGTGGGGGGGTTAATGACCATAGCTGAGCAGCAGAGCAGACAAGAGTAAAAGTCACAGAGCAACTCTCTGATGATGATGGCCGTGGTACTGTCCTTGGCTCCTTTGTCTCCGGCAATGCTTGGCCTGCTTTATTATCTCTTCCGGTCCCCAGTCACTCCCACGTAAAGAACATCTATCCTTCCCATTTGGCAGGTTGGAAATCTGAGACTCTCAAAGCGGCTCAATGAAAAAAGGAAAAAAAAAAAAAACAGATTCAGGATTTGAACACAGGCCTTTTCAACTCAGTCTTAATTATATCCTTACTGTATTTTGACTTTGTTAATATAGTCATTATTATATTATTACTTATACTTTTTCACACAGATAGATAGTGTGGGGTTTTTCTTCCATTTTTCAAAACAAATGGTGGCTCTGCATCCCGTGTGCCAGCAGCGATGTGTGCGGTGGGTGGTGTTTCCCTTTCTGTCCACACAGGGCAGCTTTCCTATTGCTCTGGCTCTACGTAAGCAGGGGTTTGAGTCTCTTGACTGAACTCTTGAAACTCTGAAAAAGCTCTTGCTTATTTAATTTCCTCAGCTCTAGGCCCTTGTCAGCGAAGACTATGTCCTGGGTCCCCTGAGTACAGCAGGCGCTACTCACTTCACCAGCTAGCCCTACACAACAAAACAAAACCAGACAACGATTGCACCCCTGAAGCCAGTGCAGAGACAAGACATGGGGAATGAGAGGGCATCTGGGCCCTCCGGGTCTGTGTGCAGAGAGAGGAGACAGTCACACACAGTGACACACACTTACAAAGTTACAATCACAGTTTTTTGACTGTTAAGATGATGACAGCTCAGATAAGACTTATCAGCAGCCTCCTGGGTCACCTCTTCAAGTCTATGAGAGAGCCTGTCCTCATTTTGTGTCTGAGGAGAGCTTACAGGTTTCACATAAACTACTCTCGGCAAGCAGAGGTTTGCCGGCAGAGCTGGGACTCTTAATGCTAGGTTTTCTGAGCCAAGCCTACATTTGCTCACGATTCCAGTCAAAACCATGGCTGCCTTGTCTGCATTTACTGCTTACTTAGGGAAGTGCGAACATTTATAAAACCCATGTCTGAGCACACAACAAAAACCAAAATAGAGGGAGATTTTACAACGCCTCTGAGTTTATGGTGGCCCCTGGCTCACAGGCAACTATGGTCACTACAAATGAGTTTTATGCAAAGACCTTAAAAAAATACTGGTTAAAAAGAGAATATTCCTCTTTTCCTTGAGATGTTCTTTCTCTTTAAGCATTTATTGGCCCCTCCAAGGCAAGTAGAGTCACTTGGATGGGATAGAGTCACAACAAGAAGAAGCCATCCTTTAGAAACCTGACCTAGCCATTGTGAATTACCACACAGTGGAGCTCATATCCTAATAGGTACTTCATGGATCTGTCACTTTGTGGGACAGAGAGAACATCACTATGTATCTGAGGGTTGCTTTGAAGAAAAAAAAAACTTAGCAGATTTTCAACAATTTTGGTTGTTTTATCTATAAATGGTGATTTTTTTGTGGCTCAAAAAAAATCATTAGAAAGATGAAAAGATTCCTTTTGGCCCCTGACAAGATTAAAGCTATAGACAGTAGGCAACATGTCCCTTAGAGCCCAGACCCTTCCTTTCTTCCCTCCCACTGCAGCCTGCCTGCCACCTGCTATATCCTGGACACCTCCCTTCCTGTTTCTCAAACCCTCAATGTCCCTGCTGTGTCTGACATTCTGTTTTGGGTCGCCACAGGCAGAGGCCTTGAACTCGAGATGAAATGAGCTGCAGTCTGTGCCCAGTGCTAATCCCTAACCTAGGCTTCTAGGTACCCTAGAAAAAAGTGAAAGGGACCCCCCATATCACCCTGCCCATCGCAAGGGCATCGGATCAGGGTCTTTGGGAGCTCCTCAAAGAACCTCTACTCTGTGCATAGGGGCTACAGGCTGTGGAGTTGCTTACGTTTGTTTGAAGATGAGCCGTCTTTGCTGTGGATTTATTTATTTGAGGTCCTGAGACTACCATGGTTATTAAGGACTAAATGTTCTCTGTGAAAAGAAAATGAAAAATACTTGGGAACTGAAGAGAAAGTGCAGTAGCCACTTCAGAGTTCCTCAGTTTTGAGATCTGAGCCTACATGCTTCCGGACAGTTTTGATAAGGAGAGAGAGATCGAGAGAGAGAGGGAAAGAAGGAGAGAGGGAAGGAGGGAGGGAGGGAGGCAGGGAGGGAGGAAGGGAGGGAGGGAGGCAGGGAGGGAGGGAGGGAGGCAGGGAGGGAGAGAGAATGACATAAAGAAGTAGGGCGAAGGGAAGGAGAGAGGGATTTTAACTTAGAACATACAGAGAATACAGGTATGTATTCTCATGTATGATGGCATTTTATCACCCATATTTTATTGTGTAGTTCCATTTATATGTTTAAATCAAAATTTAGATACTATTTTTATATGTAGTATGATAAAAAAATATTTTACACATACTCCGTGTTTCCGCCCCTCCCCTTCTTTTTCCACATTTTAAATTCTCAGGACAGACATGCTAAATTGGGTGACACGTTTGCCAGGTTTGCCTTAAAGAGTTCAATGGATTACAAGCTTCCCATGCCCCAGTCCTTAGTGGGAACTATTCCCCTCTCCCACCTCTCTATCCCCATCCCCCACCCCGTTTCTACAATAAACAAGCAAAATGCCTAAAGGTTCTGCAGCCTAACTTTTCTGCGACACGTAAATTCTGCTCTGGTCCTCCTGTAGGTCTGGGTAGGGGACGACTCGTCCTGGGGCAGTCCACTGCTGTGCTGAGGAATCTGGAGCAGGAAGAGCCATTTGACCTCTCCCAAAAGCGCAGCGCGAAGGGGCCAATGTTCCAGTCCGACGTGGACAGCACGCAGAGCTGCCTCTGCCAGGAGGAGGAGGCTGGTGAAGAGGACAACTGCTCTGAAGTGGAACCCTATAGCCCCAGCCTGGCCCCGGAGAGCCAGCAGCTCTGTGCGCCCGAGGATCTGTCCACTAAGCAGGAGCAGGCTTTGCAGGGCCCTGGAGAAGGATGCAGGGATCAGGATGTTCCCGAAGAACAGCAGCATGTAGATAGCAGGGAGGACCACGAGGGCGGAGACATAGATTGCGAGGGCGGAGACACAGACTGCACCATCAGCGATGAGCGCCCCTGCAGCGGGCTGTTGCAAAGCGGCGGGCAGGGCCCCTTGTTTTCTGACTACTTATACCTCAAGCACAGAGATGAGGGTTTAAAAGAATTACTGGAGAGAAAAATGGAAAAGCAAGCAGTCCTTTTGGGTATCTAAGTGAACGGCCTTAAAATTACATTTGGAAAAGGAGATCTAGGCATTCAACTATAGCTTTCTATGTGAACTGTCATTTGCTGTAGGGAGGGGTGCCCACCTTTTCAGATGGCTCAGGCTAAAGGTGTGGGTGACACATATTCTTCTCAGGTCATCCCTTGGGCACTTGGAAATTTTAAACATGTGAAGGGGCGCTTTGATGTCCTTTTACACATCACCCACATGTTGAACTGTGTAGTCTTCTAGATACCTAACTGGGAACTGAACCTCCAGGTGCTTTTAGACACTGTTTTCTCCTAACATGCAGTGACACAAACCGTCTTCCTAGTCCCAAGACTGTGGTGCTCATGTTAGCTTGATTAGTGACTATTTAGTTGCTTTTATGAAGGTTACAGTATCATAGATGAAAATATTAGTAGTTGTATATATGAAAATATAGCCTCTATTAAATAATAGAAACACAGGAAGTGATGCAAGAGACGAACTGTTGGGAAGGCTCAAGCGGTTCCTGCAAATGTGAGGTTGGGTTTCAGGAGAAGATGAATCATTTTGACTGAAACAGAACCAGATGATTCTCAGACACCTGGTTGGGTCCTCTCTTCTGCTCCAGCTTTTCTGGTCAATGGGACATTTGAGACACCCCTGTAGACATCTTGATAATGCGTGGGGATCCCAGCTCTTCAGCTCAAACCCTTCCCCAGAAAAGCTCCCTCCCCTTGCTCTGAGGCCTCACGTCCCATGTTGCCTGTCAGAAGGAGCAGTGGAGCTTGGGCTATGAAATGGGGTTCAGGACTGCTCCCTAAAACAAACTGACTTATTTCGGTAGAGGAACAAGCGTCTACTCATAGCTATAAACAAGACCCGAGGTATCCTGAGAGCTGGCTACGTGTGGGATTCATACAGTGGGTCACTTAGAAAACACTGATGTAGACGTGGTACCTTCTAACTGTAATCCCAGCACTTGGGAAGCTGAGGAGCCTCGTGCTTGAAACCAGCCTGGATGACAAGGTCAGACCTTCTCTTAAAGAAAAAAGATAGGAGTAAGCAAAGCCCTGGAAGGTACTGGGTTAATCCGTCTGGAGCGGGGCCCAGCACTCGGAGTTTCCAAACCACCTCTCACGTAGTCCTCACCCAGTTCTGTCTCCTGGAACTTCCCACTGTTCAGACATGGTTTTGATCCTGCCTTTAGATCAACTGAGGTGACAGACAAGAGACCTGCAAGCACAATGCTGGCGTGGGTCTTTGTTCCTGTTCTGTCATTCTCTCAAGGATAACACACACACACACAAAATATACACACACTGCACACATACACTATACATACCACACACAAAATACACACACACACTGCACACATACACTATACATACCACACACAAAATACACACACACTGCACACATACACTATACATACCCACCACACACACACACACACATACCATACATACCACATATCCCATACATCAGACCACAAACAGATACACATATACACACACACACCATACACATAAACCATAAACACAGGATGCACACACACCATACCATATACACACCACACACACACATACATACACCACACACATACACACATTGTAAATATACATTTGTGTGTGTGTGTGCATTGAAAGATCCATGGCTAGCCTATGATGACTCTTGTCCAGATGTGTGAACTGCTGTTACAGTTTAGAGGATTATAATGGATATGCTGGGCCTACTGGAAACCCTGTCACCATGGAAATCAGTGCTGCACGGAACCTCGTTCACATCATTGACCCAGACTGTGTTTCTGTAAAACCTGCCTTTTGGTTGAGAGGGTCAACATTCTTGGTAAAGCCAGGTTCTGGGGACCGCCTTGCTTCCTCTCCTCCCAAACTTCCCAGTACATTTGTTTCGAAGACCCAGTGTAGCTCTAACTACTAGGTGCAAATTTCCTTGCCAGCCAAGCTGCTTCTCCACGAGGCTCATCCAATTCCCACCTATGTGCATGGATAAGCTCTCGGACTTTTCTTTAACCAACATCCTTAAATTCCTTTCTTTGTCATGACTTCTGACAAGGACAAAAAGCTTGTGTGTTTCCTACTTCCAGCTGTGCAGATCTCTAGTTCCTAACACCAACAAAGGTAATGGATGGTGGGGAGATTTCCCTGGGTTTCTGTGGCCACAAGCACTGCTTAGACAAAGAATTGTTGAAGTCTTCAGATGGGCAAGATGCCTTCTATTCACTGTGAATGGAGAGTTTTGGAGTCTTAGATAAAAGTGTCCAGGAAGCTTCATCCATGAATCTAGAATTGAGGCACATGTGCTGTGTCTGACCACAGTTACACACACTTCCACTTGCCTCTGGGTATCCTGTTAGAATAGAAGGAACCAGGGAACCCTAGAGGAGCAGAATGTGGTCAGTTCCAAACAAATGTGGGAATGTTTGAGGAACCAGTTGTGTCAGGAAGAGAATAGTCTAGAATGGTGGTTTGAGAGCATGTTTTGAAAAGTTGGATGTCCCATCATAGGCCCCTCCAGAGCTGGTAAAAATAGATATCCAGCTCCCAGCAGGTATTTCATTCAAAGCAGCAGGCTTCTGTGCCACTACACATGTGTTAGCATCCTGAGTGAGACTTCATGGTGGGAGAAGAAAGATTCAGGAAAAGAACCACAGTGTAGTGTGGAGTATGTCCCTGAGCCTGGCTCTGGCTTTTACTTCCCAGTATAAAAGGCTGAGTAAGTTCTCACCTGAAAGACAACCCAAAACTCACCTGGAAGTAAAGCCAACCCCAGGTGTCACGTGTGGAGGAGACAGCAGCCCTCATCTACACCTGTCATCTCAGCTCAGCCATTAGTACTGTCCCTTGGCATCTCAAAAGCATCCCAAGGAGTGAGATCAGGTTCCTGGCCACTGGAAAAGGTGTGATCAGATTAATCAGAATCAGATCTGAAATAGGCCTCATGGAGCCCATCTTAGCAAACCAAAGAATAAAGTCATCCAGGGTCACCAGCATCCCAAAGCCACACCGTTTATCACATTATAGAATTTTGAAGTCAGACCCAAATGTTTCCCAGGCTTTGGACCACCATCACATTGACTTCCAGCCTTTGGACCATCACGTTGACTTCCCAGGCTTTGGATATTCATCATTTTGAACCTGTAAACCATCCAGCCTGCATATTTGTCTCCTGTCCTTTTTATTCAGGCTTGCGATGGTCCTCCTTATGTTTTTTTTTTTTTTTTTTTTTTTTTTTTTTTTAAACTTGGATATCTCTTTGGCTGTGACACCGAAGCCAATCTTTCCCAAGCCAAAAGGAGCTATTGGGTATATCTGGATGTAAGTAGTTGTAGAAGGAAGCTCAACTGTTGTGCATTCTATATTTATTGATTCCCCAAAGACATTCAATAAAATATTAACATTATCTTTTGAATTATGATCTTTCTCTGCTTTGCTGAAACAAAATGTAACCAAGCTAGCATTTAAAATTTTCACATATTTGGGTAACCTTACCCCAAATGTTGCTTTTTATACAAAATTTGGGCTTGCCAGTAAAAAAAAAAACTAAAGCTCTGAGTGTCTAGCAACCCAAGTTGTGAATGTTACTTCCTGTTTCCAGGCAGTTTACCTAAAAATAGCATGTAACTTGTGTTTTGTTAATTTAAGTAAATAAAAAAAGTTGAGAGAACTGTGTTACTTATTTGGGAGTACTTGAAAATTGGAAAAGAAGCTTCCAAAATACATAGTTACTGAGATTTTTCTGCTTCAAAGCACAAAACCTGGTGCAGGTTTGTTCTCCAGGAAACAGATGCTAAGACAACTTGGTAGGGAAGACATTTATTTATGATTTACACAAGAGCAAAGAAGAGATGGAAGACCTAGCAAGGACAGAAAAGGTTCCAGTGTAATTTTAAACCCCAGTTAGTCCTGGTAGGCTGAACTGCGGCAAAAACAACTTACAGTGGGAATCTGGTCCTGTTGTCCCTTTGGGATGAAGGGTGAATGTGCCATTAAATGATTGCTTGTTCTTGAGCAGTGGGCGCATGTGGAGAGCTAGGCATCACTCTTCACACATGCTCCATTCAGGGATGGTAACAACCCCTTAGGTTTTGGTCAGTGAGGTTCAGGGTGGCATGCCTACAGGGCCCCCTCCACTTCTGTACCTGTGGGTGCTTCATGCAATGTGTGTTTTGTTCCAGCACCATAGTCGCTATTGACAGAGGCTGATGTCCACTGGCAAGGTCGTTTGATCTGCCATGAATGTCTCCCCCTTGGTAGGTGTTAGCATGTGGCATAAAGGTTTTCCTGCTTTTATTCATTTCCATACATATGTTTTTATAGCTATTCTAGATGGATGATAATGTACACCACTGCTTTGTTATTAAAAATAGCCTACAGCTCAGTTCTGGATAAAGTTTTTGTACCGCTTTGAAACTTCATGAATTGGGCCTCCAATTTCTGCATTTCTCCAATATTCCTAAGTCCCAAACATAGTGAATCTCTGCTCATAATATTCCAGAGAGTTTTCTAGCCCATCCTTTCACATTCCTCTGCTGATAGTTACAAGGGTCTAAGGACCACATATTCACAGCAACAGCCCCACTTCTTGATAAAAAATTTTTTCTGTATCATTTTTCTTATCACTGTGACACAATACCATGGCTGCCTTAGTGTTGTTTTGCTGTAAAGAGACCCCACGATCAAGGCAAGCCTTATGAAAAAATATTTCACTGGGGCTGGCTTACAGTTTGAGAGGTTGAGTCCATTTTCATCATGGCGGGAAGCGTGGCAGCCTGTGGGTAGTTGCTGGAATAGTAGCTGATCCATAGGTAGAGACAGACTCTAGGCTTGGCACAAGCTCTTGAAACCTCAAAGCCCACCTCTCAGTGATAGATTTTCTCCAACAAGGCCAAACCTTATCCTTCTAATCCTTTCAAACAGTGCCACTGCCTAATGACGAAGCATTCAAATATAAGTGCCTATGGGGGACATTCTTATTGAAACCACTGCAATATCCAAGCATCTTAAGGATAAGAGGGTTTACTGTGGCTCACAGTTCCATGTGATGAAATCACAAATAATCAGTATTAAATTAGCCACTGTTCTTCTGAATAAATGACATTTAACTTGAAAACTGAAGAACAGAAAGACAGTCTTGGGAATAAGGAAGGGTGTGATGGTTTGCATATGCTTGGCCCAGGGAGTGGCACTATTAGGAGATGTAGGTATGGCCTTGTTGGAATCACTGTGGGCGTGGTCTTTAAGACCCTTACCCTAACTGCCTGAAAGTCAGTCTTCCACTAACAGGCTTCAGATGATGATATAGACCTCTCAGCTCCTCCTGCACCATGACTGCCTGGATGCTGCCATGTTCCCACCATGATGATAATGGACTAAGCCAGTCCCAATTAAATTAAATTAAATGTTGTCCTTATAAGACTTGCCTTGGTCATGGTGTCTGTTCACAGCAGTAAAACCGTAAGTAAGACAAAGGTATTTCTAGGTTGTGTCTACTGTACAGGCAAAGGTCCAGTGGTATAAAGAAGCATGGTAGGGGGAAGTCATGGCAACAGGACAGGGATGGTAACACAGTGTGAAGATGATATAAAGATTCATTGAACAACCAACATAATATTCGCAGTTTTTGAAACTTGTTTTAGCTATCACATAAGAGATGGTTTGGAAGGTAGCCAAAAGGATTCTGGAAGATACTCAAGAGTCAGCTTTAATATCCTGTGAGAGACAACAAATATTAGGACAACATAGAAACAAAGAATTTAAAAATGGGTACAAATGTACATATCTGTAATTTCAGAACTCAGGAGACTAGGGCATGGTGAAGAGTTCAATGGCAGCCTGAGCTGTGCCAATAAATATCTAAAAGTCTCTCCCTCTCCCCCTCCCCTCTCCCCTTCCCTCTCTTTCCCTCCCTCCCCCTCTGAGATCCTTTGACCTGTACTTAGCAAAAACCAGAAGTGGGCTGGTTTGATGTGTCACTTAGTAAAAATGCTTGCCATGCAAACATGAAGACCTAAATTTAATGGTTCAGAGCCCGTGCCTGGGGCAGGTCTGTCTGGATGCAGTAGTGTTTGTAATCCCAGAGCAGGAGAGGTGGGGAGGGGTTGACCCCTGTGCTTGCAGGCCAGCCAGACAGGCAATTTGGTCAGCTCCAAGCCGACCAATAGCAAACCCTGTCTCAAAAACCAAGGTGGTAAGCACCTAATGAAGAATAGCCTTCACACATGTGTACATATTAATACACATGTGTATGTACATATGCACACAAGCACACACACACAAGTAAAATAAAGTGCATACTTTTTCAGCCCTTGATGTGAATGAAGTCCCTCTCCTGTCATAACGACTAAAGGGATCAGTTAGAATCTGTGGCTCCCATGGTGACCATGCTCTTGACTTGGGGGGTGAATGGCACACTTAAACACCGAATGGTACAGAATTAAGTCCATCTGTTTTCCCCTAGATTTCAGTTGGTGAAAAGTGGAGCAGGCGAGAATTTCACAGGCACAGGTGGTGGGAAGAGATGGCAGAACACAGACCCTAGACCGTATGATGCTAGAAAAGCCCTTTTATCTCCCCCCAGCTCTTGAAGCTACCTCTGATCCAGCCAATAAAGCAAGTTCATGAAAACATTTTCATTCTTAAAAGAGAATTCATGACCCAAATACATTTTCACTTAAAAAAATAGTTCTCAAAAGTCTAGCTATGCAAAAAATTTGGTCCAGTGCACACTTAGTGAGGTGAGGAATGAACACAGTGCTGTTACGTTACAAGTCACAGAGACAATTGCTCCTGGGCACCCTGATAGCACTTTAGGAAGAAAACAAAAACATGTGGAAGGAATTTGTCTACGCCCTTAAGGAACACATAGTTCTGAGCCAGACTGTGGAGACCAGCAGGACATAGCTAAAGATTACCCAGATCTCCTTTCCCCAGAGCCTTGCATCTAAGAACCATGGAAACCTAGCTGTGTTCACAGCCTGCTTTGTTGAAACACTCCCCCCCCCCCCCCCCCCCCCGCCTCTCCCTCACTTTCTTCCTCCGTCCCTCCCTCCCTCCTTCTCTCTCCCTTCCTCCCTCCCTCTCTCCCTTTCTCTACACAGACACACACCACACACACACACACACACACACACACACCATACACTGCACATACATACACAGACACACTACATACACAGACATATACACAGACACACACGTTTCTTTTTCTTCTTTCTTTCTTTTTTCCTTTGTTTCACATCAGTGCAGAGCCAAAAGCAACTTCCACACCCTGCACTACAAACTCCCCCTTCGAATGGAGGAAGACAGGCCTCTGTGGTAGCTGGGTGTGACCCTTATGGGATCCCTGGGGGCTCTGTATCAGTGGCGCTCACTGCTTCCTCTTCCCTGGATACAACAATATATTAAGGGGAAGGAGAGGAAAAAAAGAGGCTGGCTCTTTTCATGATTTTCCTCTTTTAATTCTTGTTGAAAGAGGGCTGAGTTCTCTTGATCCTTCAAACAAATGGAGGGGAAGGGGAAGCCCAAAAGTTTCTCTTATGTTCCCTGGAGAGTGGCTGTGTTTGGAGTATGATGTGGGAAAAGTCCTTGTGTGTCTGCTGCATTGTCATGCTCTGCCAACGTGATTTGCACGGGGAAGCATGGGACAAGTGGGATTTCTATGTCAGGGAAGGAATAGGGTCTGCGACCTTAAATCAGAGATCTCTATTTGTCCTTCATCTCTAACACCCCCTTATCATGGAAAGTCCTCTTAGCTTGACTTGAGCAACACATCTAAGCTGAAGCACTTCTTTACAGTGCCCCTAGGCAAGGCAGGTGACAGGGTGAGGGCTTGGCCAAATTATCCATAAAATGACAGCAACAGGGGAGGGGCTCTGTTCTGGCGTCATACCTAGAATCCTTTGAAACTGCTGCTTGGCCTATGTAGTAAGTCTCTTTACAGGGTAGATCTTAGTAAACAAATGGTCTTTGAAAGGAAAATAGATGGGTCTGTTGAATGGCATATGGAACAATTTCAAAGCTGTTGTTTCTAGGTTAGCGATTCATCATATTTAGCTAGCAAATAATTGTGTTTCTTCTTCTAGAAAGTGGTAAGAGTTAAACTGTCTCCAGCCTTGTGTGGGATAAGGGGACAGATGAAGTAAAAACTGATGAATCATTCTAGACTTGCAGAGACCACCAAAGCGTTACTTGTTATGATGCACGGATTGATTGCCTTCCAACCTGCCTAGCAGAGAGAATGGATGCACTTAAGAGTGGCAGATTATTCCAGTCAGAATAACATGTGTAACACCCAGCTGTTATTTTGCAAGATGGTATCCACACAGAATTCAGACAGTTGCCTTTTCTTATACTTTAAAAACCAATTGAAAAAAGAAAGAAAGATAAGTTCTCTGGAAGTGGAAAAGTCTTATGGGAAGAAAAAGCAAAAACCAAGGCAAGGTTATGCAGACCTTTAGAATCTACTTGTGGCACTTCCCAGGGGATGTTCAATAAACGTTCGAGGGGCAATGATGCATGTCTCTGAAGTGACTACAGATGACAGAGTCTAAGCTGCTTAGCCGTCACCTAAGCCCCCATCTGAAGATGCAGACAATTTCCTGGACTGTCAGGGGCTTGTGTGTCTGGCACTAGCCGTCTCCTTACCGAACTGCAGGAGCTCCGTGTGTTCGGTCTCAAGGTTGTACTTGAACGTTTTACTTTACTCCAGCTATTAGCTCACCGGGCAAAGAGCTGGACTAAGTTTTAGAGCAACTAGATGTTGGCCAGAGCCATGGTGTCTGATTCTTTCTCTAGGGTATTTCAGAAGATGGTAAGATTGGTATATGAACTTACCTGGCAGTCTTCAAGAGGACTACACAAAATACTGCTGCTACTCAAAAATATACACCCTTCAATTATGATCATTTTTGAGGCAGGAACTATTGTAATTCATGTGGGTCTCGAACTTTCAAATGTAACCAAGGATGATCTTAGACTTCTGATCCTCCTACCTCTACCCCATGAGTGTGACACTCACAGACATGCCTTACCTTGCCCAGGTTATGTGGTGCTAGGATCAAATCCAAGGCTAAGTAAGCACTCTCCCATCTGAGCAATACACCCTTAGCCCCTCAACACTGTGAATTTAAATGCTGCGGAGTTGGGGAAAGTTCCAGAACAGGGGTACGAGGAATCTAGAAACACTGGTGCTGCTCAGACATCAAATAGGCGAAACTTTGCAGATGCTTCATTCAAAATCCAGTGACTGGCCAGAGGGCTTAGAACAATATAAGAGGCAGTTTCTCAACAAAATCTTTAGTGACTCAGTAAGACAGGGGGAAGTTATATCATTTTAATATTATAGAAGATGATTCCCAGGGAGCCAGGAGGAACATCCCATCTTACATTTTTCCAAAGAAAAACTACCACAGGTGGGAAGCCAGACATTGGCATCAAAACCCCATCCCCGGGCCTAGATCAACAGAGAGAAGCTGACCTTAATGACTCCGATCTCACCTACTTTGTCGGAACTCTAAGTGCCAGGCAAAACTGGCACATCTATCTCCACTGGCTCTGTGGGGCGGGAAACGGGCACCATCGGGAGACAGCTGGTGATGCCGTCGGTGATATGGTGAGTGTAATTACTGTAATCACGGGTGTCACCATGTATTTGTACTGAGTTACACGGACTGTATCGTTTACCATGTTGATCATTTATAGTGAAAAGTTCACTGGCATTAAGCACATTTACACAATGTCGCATAAGTGTCACCTCCATTCATTGCCAGGAAATTTGAAAAGCTCTAGAAAGCAGAGTTATGAACTAAGGGAGGGAGAGGGAGTAGGGAAGTGGGGGGGAAGGGAGGGAGGGAGAGATAGAGAGACAGAGACAGTCCGAGAAAAACAGAGGGGGGTGTTAGATTGCCTTGAATAACAGGACCTAGGTACTCCAGCACTAGGTATCTGTACATTGGGTCTGAGACCCCAATAGCCCCTCAGTCTGGGCCTCAGCAGACCCAATCCAATGTTGGTAGGCTGGAAGCCCCTTGAAACATCTAATCCACGTTAGAAGGCTGTGATGCCATTGTAGAATGGCGGGTAACGAGAGCAGTGGTGTGTGAGGGGAGGCCTTGATTCCCTAATTGGTTCTTGATTGTGTCAATAAAGGAGGCAGAAGCTAATTGCTGGGTGAAGGGAATAAGGTGGGACTTCCGGGTCCCAAGAGACCTAGTAGAGGATTTCGGACCAGGTTTTGGAACCCGAGGATGCAACAGCCATGTAAGATCTTGGGGGACTGGAAATGGCGGCAGTTGGCTAGAATAGGTTAGCTGGTAAGAGCCCAGCAATTGTGCTGTCTGGGTAGTTTTAAAATATTAAAACTGCCTAGCGATTTTTAATCCGTGGAGCAAGGGTGGGCAGAGAAAGAGCTCAGCCAGGGCAGTTGTTTGAAGGCTTTGCGAAGCCTCCCATGAAGGGCTGGGGGAGCGATCACAGATCTCAGAAAAAACGACCTTTGTTGGAGCTGAGTGAGACCTGCGGCCGATCTCGGAGCTGAGACAAAAGTGCATCCCCGGGAAAGGGGGCAGCGTGCTTTTAAAATTACACACAACAGTAGCAGACGTCTTATTCACAAAAAAAAAAAAAAAAAGCCGCAAAGGCAGGCACGTGCTGCCTTTCCCCTGGACCACCTCATAGCTAGGCTGCCCTTCGAAAAGCTTTGCTCACCTTGAGGGCGGGTTTTCTCCCCGAGTTAATCTCTGCAGACAAGCTCAGAGGTGTGACAACTAAGTGATTCTAAAAACTGTCAGGTCGAGAATGAAAACCAACGTTCTCAAGTCCACGCCCTATAGACTTATATAGGATCAGACTCCAAATCAACACAATAGCAAGGTCATACATAATTCCACCGCACTTAATAGACTTATCCCATCACGAACTGAAAATGTGGTAATTTTCTCAGAATAGCAAAGTCCTCTGAGGAAAGCTTACTATTTAATATCCTGTAGTTTATATATAATAATATAGATTTAACAACAGGTGTTAAATCTATATTATGACTCAGTCCTTGTTGCGTTGTGAGAAATAGGAGAGGCAGGAAAACCAGATACAAGCTTATATATGTGAATGACATAGTAAATATGTACAAATATCCCCTTAACAAATAAGAAACATGAAGATTACACTCCTTGTTTCTGTAACTGGTCATGTGTCATTGGTGAGCATTTATAATGACTTTTCTGTTCACCCCATATTATCCTGTCCCAGTGAGTATCTTAGCAGCATCACTGGTTACTCTGAGGGGTGACCCACACCTTCCTTCCTGAAGGGTCTTGACCCTTTTTCGTCATGCCTAGGTAGAAACTCTGCAGTTTACACTGACTTCAACCGAAGGGCACGATGTCCCCAAGACATGCTCGTGATGACTGAGTTTCATTGCCAACTTGACTATATTTAGAGTCACCCTGGATGGAAGCCTTACCAAGTTTGTCTGTGAGCTAAGGCTGCTTTTGAAGAGGTTTAAGGCCTGTAAGGATCGAGGTCTGAATGAAAAGGAAAAGAAAAAAAAAAAAAGGCAACTACCAGCGTTCATCTCTGTCTTTGTCCTGACTATGGACACAGTGTGATCAGCCTCCACTTCCACTGTGACACCTTCACCACAACCTACTCACTGTGCCCGTAAACCATGTGCTGAAGTAAAGCCCTGTCTTCGTTAAATTGCTCTTTACCAGGTGTCTTGTCATAGAAATGAGAAAAAGAACTAACTGGTCCATATCCTACAGGATCTTTGGGACTCTCCCCACATCCATCACACGGGAAAGCAGTTCTGTGGTCCCCAGTGTGGCTCAATCGTACCCCACTGACGCTGAAACTCCTTTCTTGACCCATACAGACCACTCCCATTTTACAAAGATTTGCTATTGTGCAAGTGGTGTGTCAGATAACACCTAGCTTGTGGTTGGCAGCTCAGGTTGTATAGTAATTTGGTAGCATCCAGTTTCTGCTAATACCCAATGGAAGGCCAAGATCTGTTTCTCAAAGGGTGATAATTGTCTGCAGATGACAGCAGGGCCTTTATCCAAAAGCCACAGGTCTCCACTGTGATCCATATATGGAGGTCTGTCAAAGGCTCCAAACAGTATCCCCGTCTGCCATTGATACCTTGAATACTGTCTGTCTTGCTGGAGAAGGTTTGCTACAAAAGCCTATTCCTCTAGAACGGGAGGATTCAGAAGATTCTAAGCCCCATCAGACTGACAGTGAAGACCAACCACGATAGTCCACAAGGCTAATGTAAGTCCTGGTCCCCTTTCTCCCTTGGCCTAGTGACTATTCTATTCTGTTCTACTTCTAACTCTAAATGTGACCAGCTGGGGCACCACCTCACCTAATATGATTCATACAACACGACCTTTGTGTCTGGCATGTTTTATTTGGCATAATATTCCTAAGGATCGCCTGTGTGGTAGGTAGCCTAAGCCACAACTCCCTTCCATTCCCCATGGCTGAAGAATGTTCCATCCCATGTGCGCACCCTCTTTCGTTCACTCGTTGATGGATGCTTGGGTCCTTTCTTACTTAATCCTAAGTGTGGCATCCCTTGTGGCGAAAGCATAGAGGAGGGAGAATCTACCCAGGACTCTCTGAATCTCTCTTGCCTTCTCCTTTGACCTCATGCCCCCAGACCTCTCCCTGAAGCAGATCATTCCTCTGACAGTGATGTAAGCTTCCTTTTGTCAGGAGCCCAGTTAGCCTCGTGGGATGGATTTCTGGCTAGAATTTGCATTCATTCCCTTCCTTCCTGCTGCATCAAAGGACCTCTGCAGGGAAAGCTCTCCCAGCTGTGACAGACCGTCAGGTGGAATGACATTGCCAGGTGCACTTGCAGATACCCCCAGCACCCAATGCCAACACATTATTGCGGCTCAGAGGGAGAAAGCCTTGGGTAGATGTTGATTCCAGTGCTTTTGGTACACTTTGAGCAGAGGAACTCAACTCCTAAAGGAAGAGCAAATTTAGCAGGCAGAGAGGCTTTTAAGGTTTTTATTACACAGGCAAGTACCTGGATGATCTGTCAGGCCTGTGGGTGGCATAAATAGTCATGTTTTTGAAACAATCCATGACTCATTAATGGACCATAAAATCAAGTGGGTTGAGAGCAATGTTTTTGCAAAACAAAATAGACTACGGTAGAAAAATGCCAGAAAAAAATGTCATATGCAGTAAAGCCAAGTGATCTTGATGAGGTTTGATTTCGGTATATGGGGGTGGAGATGAATTACACTGTCCGAGCTTTTATAGTTGGTTGTGGTTGACGTAGTCTGAAAGTCACTTAAACAGAGAGGGATACATGCGGCACTTCTTACTGAAGCAAACAAAGCCCACTCGGGACTGGAGGAGTATATGATGAGAAGAGAAACCTGTTTCTCAGTCAATGGCTTCTGCTCATGCTGGGCAGTTTTATATCTGCTACACAAAGCGGGGCAGAGCCTACGGCAAGGTCTACTTCATGGGGTTCTAACAGTTCCTCTTCTGATAACTGGAACCGTGCCAGGCAGGGAGGAAAGCCAGATAACAGACTCAGCTCTTCTGCATTCCAAGTAGTGGATAGGGATTGTTCTCAGCTCCTGAAGAGCAAACATCAGATCTTTCTTTCCTTGGTGATTTCTCTGTACCTTGCCACAATAAGTGGGGACTTTTATTGACAGGAATGTCGGTGTGGGACACAGTGACAGAATGTTGAAATGGGGCTACTCTGGTTTACATAACTTACCTGGACCATCTTTAGGTGTTGCCCCTGCTTCTGTTCAGTGAGTACAGGGAAATCTCCAGGAAGTTAGTAATGAAGTTTCAGCAATTAAGTGAGAAGCAGTAGTGAGTAGAGTCTGGGTAAAAGATGTGGTATCTCCTGGAAAACCATGGATGGAGAGCCTGCTATCTATCTGCAACTCCAATTCTAAAACCTTCTGGAATACTTTCAGATGCACTGGCACCCAGATGCGTACTTTGAAGCATACTTTGAAATATTAAAGTAATCTAAATGTCCATTCATGAGGAATTATCTAAATAAATCATGATGCCCACCTACTGTAGTTTAGATCTGGAATAAAGAGAATATGAAGAATCAGTTCTCCATAAAGCCCACATCAGTTCTCCATAAAGGTTTGGTCCTGGGCTGAGCACTACTAGGAAACAGTGGAACTTTCACGATGAATTATATCATGGAAGGGGATGACAGGACTCCAAACCTCTCTTGATTTCCTCTTTTCCATCCTAGCTGTGAGGTAAATAATTTGTCATATGTCGCCACTCTCAAGTGCTGCCCTGCCACAGGCCCAGGAACAGTGCCAGTCAGCCTTGGAAGGAAAGCTCCAGAATAATGAGACAAAGTGTCTCTTGCTTTTAGATATTGATTAGCTCCAGAAGTTGTTAGGGAAAGAAAGCTGAACACTAGCACCACACAGTGAAAACACTCCTGTCCTAGTTAGGGTTTCTGTTGCTGAGATGATACACCATGACCAAAAAGTGAGTTGGGGAGGGAAGGGTTTATTTGGTTTATACTTCCAGATAATAGTCCATCATTGGAGGAAATCAGGACAGGTGAAGGACCCTAGGGGCTTTCGCCAGACTTAATCCCGCTGCCTCAAGTCAGGGATAGGCCAAGTTCCATTCTCCACCCTCAGTTCTTGGGAGGAGCAGGAACATTCTTGAAAAATCACAGAATGTGCTGACTGATAGTCACCTGACCCTCTGATCTCATGGCCCTGTCACATGCTTGCTAGCCAATAGATTCAAAGGCTACTTCGCTTAGCCAATGAATTTAAATGATAACCTTGCTGATGTAACCTGTACCCCTAAAGAGTAGAAAAACTGCTTGTAACAGCCTTTCAGGGTCGCTTCTCCTCTGGATATAGGCCACCCCAGTGCACTGGATGAATAAACCTCTTGCTTTTGCATTGATCCTCAATCTCTTGTCTCATTCATGGGGGCCTCAAATAGATAAGACTCAATTTGGGTCTTACACAGGAGCTCAAACAGGGCTGGAATTTTGGAAGCAGGACCTGATACAGAGAAAATGGAGGGGTGCTACTTACTGGCTTGTTTCCCATGACTTGCTCGGCTTCCTTTCTTGTAAACCCAGGACCATTAGCCAAGGGATGTCACCACCCACAACGGGCCTCCCCCATTGATCACTAATTGGGAAAATGCCTTACAGCTGGATCTCACGAAGATATTTTCTCAATGGTTACTCCTTCCTCTCTGATGACTCTACCTTGAGTCGACTTGACATACAAATCTCGCCAGTACAGCTTCCTACCATACAGTGTGTAGAATAGCCCATAGAGAAAACAATAAAGACAAGACACGCTTGCTGTGCCCATATGGAATGGACTTTATACACCATGATAACAATTCTTATAAAGAAAAGCATTTAATTGGGGCTTGCTTACATTTTTCAATGTTTAGTTCACAATCCTCATGGCAGAGATCATGATGGCGCAGAGGCAGACATGGTAGCTGAGAGTTTTACATCTGAAGGCCACAGGAACAGAGAGCTACTGGGCTTGGCTTGGGTTTCTGTAACCTCAAGGATCCCCACACTTGTGACACACTTCCTCCAACATGGCCACACCTGGTACTCCCTGGTAACTAACATTAACATACCTGAGCCTATGGATACCATTTTTATTCATGTCACCACACAGATGGAGCCTCTCCGGTTCTTTAGAAGGATAATTGTGGCTCTTTAGGGGAAAGGGCTGCCTGGCACCTCTAGGAACTGTGGCTAGATAAGACTGGAACACTCCCTCCTAGAGGGGAGGAGTCACTGAGCGCCTTGAGGCTAGTGGGAAATTATTAGACATTTCTTTTCAATATATTAACCAGGTCCAGATAGTATGGCAATGTATTCATATGTTCCAGCCTTCCTCACCCTCCGGGTACCCATGGCCCTAAAAAAGCACCTTTTCACCAGCTTTCTCTACACCTTTCCCATCATGCCTTACTCATGGTTGAAGAAAGAATTCTATTGTGAACATAAAGAATTTTGTTGTACAAAAGTGGGTTAGAGGCCCTGGTCTCTCTCTGGTCATCTGATCCAATTTTTAGCAAGTGTCAGACCCCATTAAAATAGTCCACAGTCCAATTAAATCTACTTTTAAATGAACCCTCCACAACAATGTTATCCCAGTACCACCCTACAAAAAAATGCCAAAGATGGCTACTGATTTAGGTGTACCCAAGGGGAGACCACGCTACTGACTTCCCTCCTGCTCTTGGGTGCGCTGCTCACTGGGATTCCAGAGGCTCTTGAGTTTTACTTTGCTTCAGGTAAAGCAAATGAGAACTATTTCTTTGTCTGAACACAGTGGCTCTTAAGGAAACGACCTGGTGCCTTTAACGTAGGCTCACCTAGCCATGATGCAGGCAGCTATTTATATAAGAGAGCGCTGAAATCCCCCAGCCCTGTTGATGGCAGAAAAGGCGAGTCTGTGTTCTTGTCTTTTCTACTCTTACATTGTTCTTGAATCCCTGCAACACAGACTTGGTTTCCCCACACTGACACTGAGACTCTCTTAAATTGTATTTTACCCCCCCCCCCCCAGATCTCTGTATACAGCCAGCCTCACAGTTGGAAAACTGCAGTGTGTAGTCAAAGCCTGGAACCCCTTCAGTAGCCACATGCTTGGCCAGCGTCAGCTCTTATTGTAGATGGCTACAATGAAAGCTAAATAATGAGCAAGTCTCAAGTGTCCACATAAGATGACTTTGAAAGTAAAAGGCCACTCCAGTGTCAAATCCCAGACTCAGCTCACCTTGGCACGGTGGCTTCCTGGAGCTGAAGAGTCTGGCATATGACATTTGGAATTGTTTGTATGCCTCTGCCTCATTTTCAAAATAGTGCCTGGGAATCAGAAGGCTTTAAAGAATATTCGTGCCATCTTGTAGTTCCACTGTGATCCTAGTTTGCAAAGCAGAAGTGCTCCCAGGTGGTATGAGAAAACTTAATAGGGAAATTCAGGCCTTGAGAGATGGATTATCAGTTAAGAGCACTGGGCTGAATTCCTAGTGCTGACAACAGTTTTAGCTCCAGTTCCATGGGATATAATACCCTCTTCTGATATATGTTGACACCAGATACATGATATGCAGACACACTTGAAGGCAAAACACCCTTGCACATAAAATATTTTTTTAAAACAACTAGGAAATTGAAACAACAGTGGTGGTGCATGCCTTTAATCCTAGCACTTTGGATGCATAGGCAGGTAGATCTCTGAGTTCAAGACCAGCCTGGTCTACAAAGCAAGTTTCAGGACAACCAGGAATATACATAGAAACTCTGTCTCAAAATAAATAAATACATAAACTTTGATCTGCATTAATTCCTTGCTTCCTACCAACATTCCCACAACGTCTCACTGGCTTTGAATCAATGATTCGAATCATTCTTGTAGCTCCCCCAATAGCTCTGTATGCACTGATATTCAATGTGGATGCTGTGTTTTATGAAATTATCCATGGTGATGACAAGGCCTGCAGTCAACCTGGTCAATTTAGAATATCTGTTCGGAGCTCTTTAGAAAGCAGAGCCTGGTCTAAGTCACCACAAGTCTATATGCTCATGTAGGAACAAAAGGGAGGTCAAGAGAGGCACATTTGTTTTCCATTCTAACTAGAAAGTTTAAAGACAAGGCACCATTGGATATACGTTTTACTCCTTCCTGTTGACATATGCATTTAAGGGAATATGAGAGAGGTTGGGTACAGGGCTGGACTATCATAGCTTCGGGTAGGTTTCTGGCAGAAGTCAAAGTATGAGGTCTTAAAGAAACATTTAATAAGGGAAAAAGAAATAGGAACTGTGAAATGGTGTGGAAGAAGAAAGAGCCTAGGAAAAACTATCAACTCAAATGTTAAGTACATCTGACATGCTGAAATATTAAAGACTATTAGGTCCACACAACCATGGGAACAAATTGAACAAGTAATCATTCCGAGAGGAAATCAATACTTTTTAGGAAGAAATAAAAATAAAGTTAAGCAACAATATTTATTATTTTCAATGTCTCTATAATAATAATAATCTAAAAAAATGTTTGTTAAAGTGATTCTGTAAGGGTTCATGATTCACCCAAAAATGGACTTGCCCAGTTCTTAGGCCTAGTCTCCTAAACTGCCAATTTGAAGCCTGTCATTGAGTTAGCTTAGCCGTCTCAATTCCGTATTTTTTAAAGATGTGTTTTATTTATGTGTATAGTGTCTACTTGAGTTTATGTGCGCCGTGTGTGCAGGCAGCCACATGGGGCGAAAAGAGTCAGATCTCCTGGAACTGGAGTTATAGGCAATTGTAACCTGCATGATGGGGAGGAAGGGCTGGAAAACAAGCCCAGATTCTCTATACAAGTAGTATACTCACAGCCACTGAGCCATCTCTCCAGCTCCTGATTCAATATGTCAGTATAAGGTAAATGCATTTGCTTATTTATATTTGGCATAATAGAATTATATAACTGTTCTTAAAATAGATGCAGAGGTTACTGCCACCTGGGATTTCTCCTAATAAGCTGCCTGCAGGAAGTCTCATTCTGCTAAGAGAAAGCACTACGTAAACATCTTATACCTTTCTCTAATAACACATTTCCCCAGAAGCAGACAAATCAACAAAAGCAATGCAATCAACTTAGTTCTAAAACAAAAAGGTAGAAGTTAGTAGTAAACTGGAACTGAAGGGAACCCTGGGAGCTGTAGTGGTTGTCTGTTATTCTACAATAGTCTCTGATGTATCCACCCCACTAGGAGTAATTTTACCCTAGGTCCTCCCAGAAACATAATCTCTTTTCCATCCAAAGCCTTCTTACTGCTTTTCTCTCATCAAGAGACAGATATGAGAACTAAGCTTGACCATTCAGACTCTCTCTCTCTCTCTCTTAGGACTTCTAATCTTAGGTACATTGGCATAAGGGCAGCTCAGTTTCTGTTGAGTAGACTGAGCTCTACTGATTCTAATGCTTTGGAGGAGCTCAGTTCTGAGGTTGCTAACACAGTGGTAGCCTCCCAGAAAATTTCATTTTGACTTAGCCACACTCTGTTTCTGATGCTATGAACCTAGTAAACTCACACACATGAAATCCCTACAATGTTCCATGTTGTGATAGCCAAGGGGGACATGACGGAGCCCCAAGGCATTCATCAGAAATTTCAAATGGTCTAGGCAGTATTAGGTATGCTGATAGTGCTAGAACCTATGGATACAGAATTAGATTAAGACTGGAGGAAAATACGGAAAGGAATAGTCTTAAAAACTACCATGGTGTAAAGGAAGAGGGACAGGAATATGAGGGCATAAACACACACACACACACACACACACACACACACACACACACACACACACACACACGTGGAGGGGAGGGAGGGGCGGAAGAGAGCAGCGCATTCAGAGGATGTCTGGCATTGAAGGAAGTCATACCTGGAAAACTGAATCAGAAGGAAATAAAATCAAAGTATATATAAGCATCTAGAAGCGTTAAAATAATATTTTGTTGGACATGGGTAAAGCACACTGGACAGACTGTGCTCAGGTTTCAAAGTGGATGGTTGGGTACGGTGTGAGAACTTTCTTATGGCTCCCAGTTTCTGTCTGCTCTTTGGAAGTGAAAGCTTTCAGACATGGATGACTAGAACAGTCACCGTGAAGGGGCTGAGAGGAGGAGAATGTCCCTGTAAAGGGTTCAGTTCTTCAGACCTGGATGAATTCCACCCCACCGAGCTGAGGGAATTAGCCAAAGTCTGGGCAGAGTCCTTGCAGTTTCTTTTTGGAAAATAAGAAAGAAGGAAAATGGTTGTTTCTGAAAGAAGTTAGGGTTGTGAACAGCAGGGTCGGTATCCGTAAACAATTAATACAGTGTCAAGCCTGGTGGGTTGAGAATTCTGCCGTACCTGCAGGCTTCACAGTGACAGATCTGATTTAAAGAGAAAGAACCCCGTGGGTTGTCCTTCAGAGAAGGTTTGAAAATGCCTGAGTACAGCTCTGCATGGCTGACTGGCAGTAACTCCCACCCAGTAAGCACTGAGGGATGAGTCAGTAGCCCTGGAGGGTGGGTGGTGGGCTGTGGAACAGGAGTCTGTTCTTACCCACCCCACACAGTGTTTTATCAACTACTCTCACAGAACACTGGAGCCGCTCTGGGGCTGACTCAGAGCTAGAGGGAGCAGCCTGTACGATGGGTGTATACAAACACATCACAAAAATCACCTCCGTGCATCATTTATGTGCAGAAATGTGTGCATTTGTGGGTTACTGGAAAGGCAATGATGAAGGTTCGAGGAAGATAAACATCAAATGAAGTGTCCATGGTGATCCACAGTGGGTGGGTGGCTCAACATAAATCCTAATGCTCTTTCTGCTCATCTCTACTCCATGACACTCATAATGAACAGATATTCCTCTCACAGCAAAAATTATTTTAAATTTTTAAAAAAGGTTTTGTTTATTTATTTATTTTATATGAGTACACAGTAGCTGTCTTCAGACACACCGGAAGAGGGCATCTGATCTCATTACAGATGGTTGTGAGCCACCATGTGGTTGCTGGGAATTGAACTCAGGACCTCTGGAAGAGCAGTCAGTGCTCTTAACCACTGAGCCATCTCTCCAGCCCCCTTATTTTAAAAGATATATTTTAAAAGAAAATACCTCTACTAGTTGAAATATTATTCAAAACAAACAAACCAGATGAACATTTGTGTAAAGCCCTGGCTCAAGCAACGAAAGTACTTCCATAAGAATGAAAGAGAGGTGTGATGAGTCTGAGAAGAATATTTGGAAGCCTTTAGCCCAAAGTTAGTGCTTTTCAAAGGACAGATGGGTACAACACAGGCTCAGTCACGAAAATGCTTGCCTTACAAGTGTGAAGGCTGAGTTCCAGCTCCAGAACCTGTGTCTTAAAAGCTAAGGCATGGCTGGAGAGATGGTTCGGTGGGTAAAGATACTCACAGGTATGCTTGGTAAGCTGGGCTCAGTCCTTTCACATGTTGGGGAGGGAGAGACGGGCAGTTCCTTCTCTGGAGCTCACTAGTCAGCTAGCCTGCTGAATGAGTGAGTTTCTAGTCCAGGGAGAGACTCTGTATCCACAAAAACATGGTGGACGGCATCTTGAGAAGTAACACGTAAGGCTGACCCCCTGAGAAGTAGCACATGACGTTGACCTTTTTCCTCCATACGTGTGTGTGTGTGTGTGTGTGTGTGTGTGTGTGTGTGTGTGTTTGGTACATGCACATGATTCAAAAGTTATGGAGAAAGACTACAATGGTTTAATGAATTGTGGTCAGGATTCATGTGAAACACTGTTGTTTGTGAGTGCCATGCACTAATATGGGGACTGTCATTCCAGAAAGGGGATAGAAGAGGTCATCTGAACAGAGAAAAGTTTGAAGTCAATATCATCTAAAAGAGTATGTCTTAATTGTGATGGGACAGAGGAGACTGGAAAGGGAAAATTATGGGACAGGTCTCACAGACCAGACTGGTCACTGGTGAACAAGGACATAGTAGGAACCACAGACTGTATGAACTCGCTGTGAAGTGACCACAGTTAGGGAAGTCCCTAGTGTCTGAAAGCTGGGGAAGGTAAATAGTAAACAGGAACATCTTGAAGATAACAACAGAAGCCATGAATAAAAGTCCTACCAGGTATATCTGACAATATAGTGAGGACCCAAAAACATTCTGGAAGATCTAAAAGTGAGAGGGATCACCCAGCTTCTAAGGAGTTGGAATAGCAAACATGCAACAAATGCATCTATTAAAATATGGAATTCAAGAGAAGAATTCAGGCTGGACTTGGTGGCACTTGTCTTCCATCCCAGAACTCAGGAGGCAAAAGCAGGTGGGTTTCTATAAGTTTGAGGCTAGCCTGGTTTACATAGTGATTTTCAGGGCAGCTAGGGCCATGTAGACAGACCCTTTCCCAAAAGAGAGTCTGGAGTCCAGTTGGCACCTACCTTATAGTTCTTGAATTATAGTTTCTTAACTAGCACCACCAACATCACATGGTAACTAGTTAGAGATGAAAATGCCCAACCCCTTTCCTTAAGACCTGAGAGTCAGAAACACACATCAGTCTATGTTTGACATACCCTTTGAAATCATAATGCATGCTCAAGTTTGAAGACCACTAGTGTGGGGGACTAGCTTACTTTTCCACTGCCTTAAGACACCATAATTGAAGCTGTTCCCTGAACCCGATTAGTCTAGCCACAACTCCACCCGCCTTCAACAGGCCTGCTGCACCAGGAACATCCACGTTAGACCCAGTCTTCCCCCTCTCAGTCTCCTTCCCGGCTCCCTTGAGATGTGCACTGCTCCCTGAGTTGCACTGTCCAGCCTGAGGATGCCTACCCGAAGCCAGTTGCACTAAGAACATTCAGGCTTGGCCTGCCTGAGACCTACTACACCAGGAATATCCAGGTGTTCCTACAACCAGATGGCTAAAGGCTAGTGTAAGAATACAATCAACAAGAGCCAGGGTAATGTGGCCCTTCAGAGATTAACTATCCTACTAAAGCAAGCCTGAGATGTCATAACACAACTAAAGCACACACACAAAAAAAAAAATGACCTTAAATCCAATCTAATAAAGTTGATAGATACCTCTAAAAAGGAAATTAATAAATCCCTTAAAGAAATACAGGAAAATACAACTAAACAGGTGAGGGAAATAAATAAAAACTGTTCAAGACCTAAAAATGGAAATAGAAGCAATAGGGTAAACACAAACTGAGGGAATCCTGGAGGTGGAAAACCTAGGGAAGAGAACAGGAACAACGGATGTAGAATATATAATAGAAGAAATTGGTCAACGAAAATGTTAAATCTAAAAAAGTTCTGGCATAAAAATCCATGAAATCTAGGATACTATGAAAAGATCTAACCTAAGAATGATGGGAATAGAAGAAGGTGAAGACTCCCATCTCCAAGGTCCAGAAAACACTATCAACAAAATCATAGAAGAAAATGTCTCTAACTTAAAGAAAGAAACACCTATACACACATAAGAAGTTTATAGGACACTAGATTGGACCAAAAAAGAAAATCCTCCTACCACATAATAATCAAAACAACAAATCTATAGAACAAAGAAAGAATATTAAAAGCTACAAGGGAAAAAGGCTAAGTAACATATAAAGGCAGACTATACCCAACAGTGTACTTTAAAATCTAAAAGGGCCTGAGCAGATATCTTGCAGACCTTAAAATAACACAGATGTCATCCCAGACTACTATACCCAACAAAACTGTTATTCACCATAGATGGGAAAAAGAAGATATTCTACGACAAAACCAAATTTAAATAGTATCTATACACAAATCAAGCTCAACACACTAAAAGGAAAACTCCAACCCAAGGAGGCTAACTATACCCAAGAAAACATACAAAGTAAATACCCAATACCAGCAAAACCAAAAGAAAGGAAGCACACACACACACACACACACACACACACACATACACACCACAACCACCACCACCACCAACATCAAAATAACAGTAATTAATATTTTTCAACATCAATGAACTCAATTTCCCAATAAAAAAACATAGGTCAACCAAATGGATGTGAAAACAAGATCCATCATTCTGCTTCATACAAGAAAAACATCTCAGGAATAAAGGTAGACATTACCTCAGAATAAAGGGTTTGGAAAAAGTTTTTCAAGCAAATAGACCCAAGAATCATGCTGGAGTAGCTATTCTAATATCTAACAAAATAAATTTTCAACTAAATCAAAAGAGTTGTGGAAGGACACTTTATACTCATCAAAGGAAACAATATACTAAGAGGACATCTCAGTTGTGAACATTTATGCCATAAATGCATAAAAGAAGCATTAGTAAAGCTTAAATCACATATCGAACCTCATACATTAATAGTGGGAAACTTCAACACTCAGCTCTCACCAATTGACAGGTCACTGAGACAGAAACTGAACAGAAAAATAATGAAATTAACAGAAGTTATGACTCAAATGGACCTAACAGATATCTATAGAACATTTCTTCCAAATGCAAAAGAACATCCCTTCTTCTCAGCACATCATGGAACCTCCTCCAAAACCGACCATATATTTGGACACTAAGTAAGCTTTAACAGATACAAGAAAATTGAAACATCTCCTTGTATTTTATCAGATCACCATGGATTAAAGCTGGACTTCAACAACAACAGAAACAGACAGAAAGCCTACAAACTTATGGAAACTGAACAACTGTCTACTCTGTGACCACTGGGTCAGAGAAGAAATAAAAATTAAAGACTTTCTAGAATTCAATGAAAATGAAGGCACAGCATACCCAAATTCATGAGACACAATGAAAGCAATCCCAAGAGGAAAGTTCATACCATTAAGTACCTTCATAAAGAAATTAGAAAGCTCTCATACTAACAATTTAAATGCACACCTGAAAGTTCTAAAACAGTCACATCCAAAAGGAGTAGATGACAAAAAAAAATTAATTAAACTTAGGGCTAAAACAAACAAACAAACAAACAAACAAACAAATAAATAAATAAATAAATAGAACAATACAAAGAATCAATGAAACCAAGGGCTGGTTCTTTGAGAAAATCAATAGGGTGGACAAATCTTAGCCAGACCAACTAAAAGGCAAGAGACAGTATCCAAATAAATAAAATAAGAAAAGAAAAAGGGGATACTGTAAGGGGAAGTTCTGATGCAAAGGCCTTGTTTCCCAATTTGTTCTTGATTTGTCAGTAAGAAGGCCAGAGGTCCAATTTCTGGGCAGAAGGTACAGGTGGCATTTCCCGGTTCCAGGCGGGAAAGGCAGATGCAAGGAAGGGAAGAGGGGCTTTTCTGCTGTGTTTTGTAGGAAGAAGAATGAAGTAACCATGTAGGTCTCGGGGAAAGGTAGGGCATGCAGCCTCTGCTACAGGCAGGTGGTCAAGGATGTTTGGCAGGGAGTAGGTGGTTCTAGCCACTAAGTTTAGGGCAGGTGGAGAGATGGAAATAATAAATTGGTAAGGGCAAAGTTTTCCAGGCGGAAGATAGTAACACCCAGCAATTGTGCCAAGAAGGCAAATTGTAAAGGAAGTGTGTGTGTGTGTGTGTGTGTGTGTGTGTGTGTGTTTTCCACAGTTTCAAGGGTCTCATGTGGGAGCTTGGAGCACAATCACCTCCCAGAGCCATTATTGTTTGAGGGGTGTCTCTGGGACAAGCTGAAGTCCTGGGATAGGGGTGGCCCCTGGCAAGACATTGGAGTCACCTTGGCTGAGACTCTTAGCAGCAGGGGTCTATGAAGCTTGAGGTTGCCACCTTCTGTAGCCAGGTAGGACTTCCATTGGAGGGAGGAAGACACCAACCACAAAAACTTTGACCCAAAATTTGCCCACCTGAACAAGATGCCCAGAGATAAAGATGGAGCAGAAATTGAGGGAATGACCAACCAATGACTGGCTCAACACCACCCCTTTGGAGATAACCAGTTTCTAACACTATTAATAAAACTCTGTTATGTTTGCAGACAGGAGCGTAGCATAACTTCATCAAGCCGTTGATGGAAACAGATGGAGAGACTTATAGCCAAACATCAGGCACAGCTCTGGGAGTCTTGTGGAAAGTCAAGGGGAAAGATTGTGGGGGGGGGGGGGGGGCAGAGGGATCAAGAACACACAAGAGGACTTACAAAATCAATTAACCTAGGCCCATGGGGGCCCCAGAGACTGAACCCCAACCAAAAAGCATACATGGACTGGACCTATGTGCCCTACACGTATGTAGCAGATGTGCAGCTTGGTCTTCATGTGTGTTTCCTAATAACTGACACAGGAATTGTCTCTTGGACTCTGTTTCCTGCCTTTGGGTCCCTTTCCTTTAGCTAGGATGCCTTGTCTGGCCTCAGTGGAAAAGATGTGCCTAGTCCTGATGTGACTTAATGTGTTAGGGCAGGTTAGTACCTGGGGAGGGTGCCCCTTTTCTGAGGAGACAGGGAGAGAGGAATAGGGGAAGAGTATAGGAGGGTGAGCCTAGGAAGAAAGGAAGAAAGGAGGCTGTGATTAAGATATAAAGTAAATAAATAAATAAGACACCATGACCAAAGCAACTTATAGAGAAAATTGAGTTTATTTGAGGCTTACATTTTAGAGAGTTAGAGCCTGTGACCATCATGGTGGAAAGCATGACAGCACGCAGGCATGGCACTATCGCAATAGTTGAGAACTGAAGAGACTGACAGAGGGAAGGAGGAAGAGTGTGGGAAGAAAGGGAGGGAGGGAGGAACTAGGAATGGTGCAAGATTTTTAAAATCTCAAAGCCCATATCCAGTGACACACCTCCTTCAACAAAGCCACACCTCCTAATCCTTCCCACACTGTTCCACTTCACTGACTGGGAACCAAATACTCAAATATCTAAACCTATGAAGGTCATTTCCATTCAAACTTCCAAAGGAATTATGCTGATGGGCTCTACAGCCAATAGATCTAAATTTAAATCTCATCTCTGCTAGCTTCATGTTCTCAATCTTCTCATATGCAAAACAGAGATGTAAAAGGTACTGTAAGGATTCACACACACACACACACACACACACACACACACACACACACACATGCAGCTCTTCAAATGGTAACTCTGACACCTATATCTATGAACAAATATAATTTCCAACATTAATCACTGGAGAGAAGGTATACAGGTAAAACAGCCTCCTATAACACTGCTTGATGTGGAAGATCCAAAATTTGAAATTCAAGATCCTTTCATCTGGGTCCCTCAATGGCCTGCAGTGGGGGTTTAGCAATTCCAGGTGTGAAAGCCGTGTACTTGGAGCCCGGAGGTTTGGTGCCATATTTGCTTTGATTATTCCAGCACACTGAATGAGCTGCCTTCCAAAGAGGTAGATGCTATCTGAGTGAGGTGATGACACTTGAGGCATGTCCTGTCTCTGGTGGGGAAAGGTGTGAGAATCCTGATGATTCGTCCACTTGTCCAGTCTTGTCCAGCCTGCAGCATTTGGGCAGGTGGCAGGCCTGCCACACACTTAAGATGTCAGTCTCCACATGCTGGCTACCCTCTTCATTGATGTCCACCATTTCCTCTTGGATAATGGCTACTTCAGTTTGTGTGTTTTCTTCCCCTCACTATAGATTTTCCCAAAGTGGGGCTCTACTGTCCTCACACGGGTAAAGGCAAGGCTGTGAGGTGTTTTATACTTATATTAGCAGCTTCGATGCCGTCACATGCTCACAGAGGTATATGCACACACATACACATTCAAAGAGAGCTTCAGATTCCAAGAGGCCTTACTTTCAGAGAAATAAAGGATTACCTCAGCAGGAGAAACTTAGGTTTTGAAAATTAAAGAGTGGAGTGTTTTTCATGAGATCCTTGATCTCCAGGATCATAGGGGATGGGGGAGTTTGTGGGTTCCTGAGACTTAAAACTTTGGGACTTTTTGGATTCACTTTCATTTCTGAACTTAAAACTGTGAGACTATTCGTTGGTATATTGGTCATGAAGAACATGTTACACAATGCTTATGCTCTTGGAAAGTAAAAGCCAGGACTCTGCTACTGTCTTCTAACAATTTAGGCCCATGTTGTTTTTTAAGCTTTGCTCTGATTCTGTTCTGGTGGATAACAAACTTTTGCCTGCTGAGTGTGGCCATCCCTGTCCTTTCTCTCGAGCCTTCTTCCTGCATGTCATTGCCCTTGGGCTTTGTCTGACTCTCTCCTTAGCATTGGCAGGTCATAGCTCCCAATGTGAACCCCCACCCTGTGTGTGTGTGTGTGTGTGTGTCTGTGTGTGTGTGTGTGTCTGTGTGTGTCTGTGTGTGAGTGTGTGTGTGTGTGTGTCTGTGTGTGTCTGTGTGTGTGTGTGTGTGTGTGTGTGTGTGTAGGCCAGACCTCAGCTTCAGGTGTTGTTTCCTGGGAGCTGTCCACCTTGGGTTTGACGTAGGTTTTCTCATTGGCCTGGATGTCATCAGATGGTCCCGGTTATTCTCCTGCCTCCACCTCCTCACAGCTGCAAATTCAAATGTGTGTCATCAGGCCTGGCTTTTAAAACAAATAAAAATAAAAAGCAACCATTTTTGAGAATTTTATTCATGAGTACTGTACTTGTGCAATTTTACCCAATCCTCTTCGACCTCCAACTCATTCTATGTCTCCTACACTTCATTTCAGGTTCATTTCTTAATGACTGATGTTTGTGTGTGAGGAGGGGGAGGGGATTTTTTGCATGGGTTCTGGAACTCAAACTTGTGTCCTCATGCTTGATAACTGAGTCCCCTCCTCAGCCTCATCTATAGACTTCTAATTCCTAACACGATGCAAGTGTCATAGAAGTGGATGTCACACTGCATTGCTTATGGTTTAACAAGGAAAAGTGTGTACTTTCCCCGGATAGACACAAACTTTTCTTTACAAACCTGCTCCACCCACAGCTTGTTCAATCTGTGGACACAGACTTAACCTCATTTGGGCTTAACACGGAAAGTATTCTTCTCCCCACCTGCCTTCTGAATTCACAACTACCTCTGACCACAGCGGCAAGTAGACTCTGCTCACCTCTTTTTCTGGGAGATTGGGTGGGGGGGTCTGGGAAATATTGCAAAGTTTCCACAGAGCAGCAAAATGCCTCTGACCCCTTACAGTGGTCCTATGTCCTTGCTGTCATCACAGTAGCAATGGCGGGAAGTAAAATACACATAAGGGTCCAGTGACAGGAACCTCAGAACTTTCTGCACCTTTGATTTGCTAACCCTCTGATGCTGTGCCCTAACGGAGCCTGAGCCTGGGGACCGGGGGCATGAGGACACATTGTCCTATAACAGTGTCATAAAACTACTTCCTTTACACTGGCTCCTAAAGCCCTTTATTTAGTCTGACTCCACCATGTGTTAATGGATGGCTTGTTTGAAACGTGTTTAGACACAGACTTGGAGAGCAGAGGCCCCGAGGAACAATGGCTGCTGGTGTCTGTGGTGAATTTCAGAGCTTGAGACCTAGTTTGTGTTTACTTGTTTAGGAAACCCTGGGAAGCAAAACAGTAAGCTAGTGGCTAGTGATCGCTTCAGACGAACTGGAATTTCATCCTTTGTATAAATAAAATTTATCTTTCTATTATTTAATGGCAAAGAAGTGAATGGGAGAGGTTCTTCTAGTGCAGGTTCACCAGCCCTGTGGTGACTGTTCTGATGTATTAACTCTGGCTTAGCAACAGATAATGTATTCTGGAGATCATGGGCCAGCAGGGTTCTCAAAGACCCTAGTTGGTGTCCGTCAGAAGTAGACCTTCATTTTATTCCCTGACATGCGTTTAAATGATTTAAGGAAAAGGGGCAAGGCATTTTTCTCGATTTTCACTTTCAAGCAGTTCTAACTCTTAATGGACTCTTAACGCCTAACTAATTGACCTGTCAATCTTAGAAGGAATCGGTTTTCTTCAAAGTTGAGAACATACCATTGAAACCTGAAGAGATATTTCCGGCTGCATTGCTAGCTTGGATAAGGTTCTGCTACTTTCAAATTATAGAAATCAAAGTCAGCTAGCTTAAATATAAAGAAGTAGGCAACATAGGAAAATCTGAACGACCGGCCTGAGAGAAGGTTAGACTCGGGGCAGTTCCAGTCGTGAGCAGCCATCCAACCCTGCACTTCACTCAGTAGTCTGGATAACTCATGTCTGTAACTCTTACCTCAAACTTCAAAATTCCTTAGAGTCAACCCTCATTGGCTCCATTTATGTCAGGGGTCTCTTGCATAAGTCAACTATGGCTAATCAAGAAGAGGGTCACGTGAGTCAGACATCACAGCAAGTGAGGGCCCTGCCTGTGTAGGGAAAGGTTCTCTAAGAGGTGAGTTTCTTAGTTTTGTATCGCTGTGACCAAAATACCCCTGACAGAAACTGCTTGAAGGGAGTTTAATTGGTTTGGGTGGGGCCCCAGCCCATCGAGGTAGACATCTTTGTTACTTTTCTACCGCTGTGATAAAACCCTGGGCAACTTGTAAAAGAGTTTAATTTTGCTTATAGTTCCTGAGTGTTAGAGTCCAAAATGGAGGAAAGGCATGGCAGCAAGAACATCTGAGTGTGTATATATATCCACAAGCAGGAGTTAGAGCACACACTGGGGGTGACAGGGGGCTTTTAAGCCTAAAAACCCACTCCCTTGGCACAATTCCTCCAAGGCCATACCCCTGAGGTTATTATTATTTCTGAAAAAAAAATGTAGACTGTTGTTTTTAAGTAAAAAGTAACATAAATGGCCTCCAGTTCCCAATAGAGTTGTTGTTTTTACCTGAAGCCTGTCATTACTATCTACCTGCCTATGACAGTCTGGCCTTAGAGTTACCCATTAATTTCTGGTCATGGACTTACAAGGATTCTCTAGTTTACCTCTCCAGACTTTGCCAAATTCTTAAACCAGTTCCCCAGGCCTGTGTCTACATGGTGAAATTTGGTCACAGCAACTACCCTATTTGTCTGGTGTCCATTTTCTGTGTTGGTTACTTTTACACAAGTGCCAGAAACAAGGAAGGAAGGATTTACATTGGCTTCTGGTGTCTCAGAGCTTTGGTCCATTGCAGTGGGTAACACTTCATGACACGTGTCAGATACTGTTTACATCACAGCAGATAAGGAAGCTCTGCACCAGTCAGGAATCAGAAGACATGTGATTAAATGGTTCATGTGTTCATACAAAATACTTCATCTTAATAAGCTGAGAGATGTATCATTAGGTTTAAGAAACGAGGCACAGAAGACTACAAGGCAGGTTGTTTAATGCGTAGGCAGAGTGTCTCTAGAAAAAAACCCTGATGATAGGGCACAAGCAATGGCTCAGCAGTTAAGAGCACTGACTGCTCTTCCAGAGGTCCTGAGTTCAAATTCCAGAAACCACATGGTGGCTCACACCCATCTGTGAGCTGTGGAAGGAGAAGGTGGTTGGCTGAGGGCTTCGAAAGACATGTTTCACCTCCAAACATAAGAAACTTTGAACTATGTGAATACAGCCACTTGCTCAAATCTACAATTTTTAAAAATTAAGAATTTAAATAAAAATCTGACTCCTGCCATATTAAGTTTGATTCCTCAGCTGACAAGCTCAAAATGTACATTTTAGTTATTTCTTTCCTGGGGATTTCTTCTAATGTTGTTTAAAGTGAACTCGTGCCTTTGATCGCTGATCTCTATGTTCCCAGTTTGTAAACTTCAGTTGACTTTTTGAGGGAAGAACTCTTAGATTTGAAAGGAAGCTGATTAGTTCCTGTGCTGGCCTGATAATATAGGAAGAGTGATGTTAAAAATATGAAGGAAGACAGAGCACTTCCCCCTCCCCCTCTCCCTTCCTACTTCACCCCCTCTCCTCTCCATCTCTTTGTCTCTGTCTCCACTTTCTGTGTGTTCATATGAGCATGCAGGTATGTATGTGTGTATGTGTGTCTGTGTGTATATCTGTGTGTTGTTACTATGATATCATTGCGATTTTGGGTTCAACTTGGTGGGTTTGATCTAAATGTCCTGTGACTAAAAATGGAAGAATAATTGGTCTGGACATCGTAGAAAATCTCTCTTGACACTTTTTCATTCCTCAGCATGTAATGCATAGACTTGAACTTGACCCTGAATCCTATTCCTCAGCAGGCAGTGTATAGACTAGAACTTGACCCTGAATCTACTTAAAGGTGCCCACTTTCTCTCTGCTCAAGTGACTTCTGCATCACATTGATTTCCAACACAAATGCCAAGTTATTGGCCGTTCCTTCAGCCCTACACTCTTTCCTGGTGAGCCATGAAATCTACAGTTTGGATGTTTCTCCTCCAGTTTCACGTGGTGGAACCTTAACCCCCAAAGCCATATGTTAAAAGATATTTGAGAAGCCAGGTCTGTTGAAGGCAACTGGCAGTGTCCTTGTGAGTGGATTAATAGTCTATTTTTGAATTACTGAAATGATGGTTGTGAGGAAAATGTGAAAAGAAGCCATGACCTCTGCTACTCTTGCTCTGTATCACGGATGCCTTCTGCTGTCTTGGCCTCTGCACAGGGTTTTATCACCAGATGGAAGCCCTTGCAAGATGACTCCCAATCCTCTAAAACTGTGAGAAGAGTTCACGCCTCTTCTTTATAAATGTACCAGGTATTCTGGTATATGAATGAGATGAGCCACTTGCCACTTAAAATGTTCACCAGTGCAGGAATCCCACGATGTTCAGGAACACCCCCCTGCAGGAATATGCTAGCAACTATTCACGCAGCGACACTTTCTGGCACTTACAAAAGAAGCTGTTCTATGCTTTCGTCTGAAGAGAATCTAATAATTAACATCAACAAACCACAAAACAATAGTCAACAGAGCTTGGAAGTAACTGGCATCTCACTTAATCCTCACAATGACCTGAAGAATTTTATACATGAGAAAGGGACACTTGACTTGTCACAAATGCAAAGCGGGGTCCGAAGACTCTGGCTTGTGAATTTGACTCTACGATCTGAATACAGAAATATTTAATGATGATATTTTGGGCATGAGAGCCAGGAAGGTGGAATGGATATTTTTGCTTCAAAAACTATTCTTGGCACCACCTGACCATGCGTGAAGGGCAATTTGCTGTGGAATTTGGGAGGTGGTTGGTGGGAGGTGCTTGGTAACGGCTGTGTCTGTGATTCCTGCCCTGTCAGCTCCAGAAGGATGCACCTGAACCAGGTGTCTCAAGGCCTTTCCACTCTGAATGTCCGACCGAGTGCCAGTTGGCATTCTGCAATGGAACGTTTTGTGATCCTGCTGACAGACAGTTTCCCCTTTTCCCTTCTTTCCTGTAAAGCTAGAGCCTTTATAAGGGAAGAAGCCATGCAGTTGCTCCTAAACACAGTTCTGGAAAAATCTTAACCCAGGAAAGAGCAAATCTTGGCTGGAATCTTCGTAAGTAGGGGTTGGCCATCAGCCAACACGCTACCAGTTGGGTTATTTATACTAGAGAAGGAAATAATTTAATCGCAGACTACCCCCTTTAAGTTTTTGTCAAATCCAAAACGAGGATCTGTAACGAAAAGCAGAGGTTGAAATTAATTAAACAAAATACTTAGTGGCCGGCCACACAGCTTCCCATCATAAGCAAAGAGTCCGGTATAATTTTCTGTTTCTTAGGCTTGCCCTCTAAGTGCCATATTTAATCAAGACTAACTTGATGCTGTCTCTGCCCTCCCCACTCGAGAACCATATTTGCTTCTTGGAAATTTTCTTAGCACATGTCTAAGAGTGTCCCTCGGGTGTTCATGGAGTTTTCTTTTTTAATTTTATTTTGAGTAAGGGATGATTGAGCGAGAAATATAACCCGAGGTCAAGTGCACCGAAACCAGCCAAGGGAGAAATTAAACCTTAAACTGGCACAGAGTTCAAAAACTGGAAGCAGGGGTCTAATACTTAAGGACATTTGGACCTATAAAGCAATGAGGGAAAACTCATGTGGGCTAAGATTGAACTTTGAGCTGAGAAACCCCACTGTCTTTCACAGGTGCTTCTCTCCTCTATCCCCAGCCTGAGACAGAACACAACTTGCCTAGAGTTCACAACAAACCTCAGAAACAAAGTCTAATGCTTAGGAAAGGGAGCTTGAGTGGGGCTGCTCATACTAGACTGAAATAATACCAGGTTCAAAACCACACTTTCCCTCCTTCTCCAAGTGAGAGTGAACCCCTTGGAACTGGAACCATAAAAGGACCATTTTCATGTTGTGGACACAGGCTAATTTGTGGTGCTCACAGACCATGATTAAGTCAAATCAGAGTCATTAAAACCAATTTCTGAAGCCTAACTAACCAAGTTTGCCAGGCTGTTGAAGGGATAAGCACAGAGGTGCTGCTGGGCAAACCCCTAAGATCATGAAAATACGAATCATAAGACATTGCTCTCCACATGCTGTGAATTTCTCCAGTGGGGAGCCAGTGTTAGGGGCAGGAAGGCCAAATAGTTGAGTTGTTTGACATCCAAAGCACGGCCTGCCTCCTGGGGATGTACAAAGCCAATTTTGTAAGCTGTCTCTGAAAGCGTGCTGTTTCCCAGCCAACTGGGATCGCATCTGCCGCTGGGATTCTCGGTCAGTAATCCACGACAAGAAATGAGCCGGGGCCTTCTCGTGGCTATGATTTTTAGTTAGTCCTAGACCTGCGGTAACTTGCTCTACAGTATTCTGAACTTCAACTCTGTCTAGACTCAGACCCGTCTGACAGATGTCATAAATAAGGAAGACAAATGTAAGACTAACAACTGGCGTGTAATTGCTAAATGTGAGTAACAGATTCAAGCAGTCATCCCTCCATTTGCTCAGTAAATATTCAGAGGCCCTCGTCACAGGGGCACTGTGCAACCCTGGGGTATGCTGCGCACAGAAGTTCCTCTGCTGTGTGTATAATAATGCTGGAAGACAAAGGGCTGCCCCAGCCTTGAGAGTTGCAGGTGTGTGTGTGTGTGTGTGTGTGTGTGTGTGTGTGTGTGTGTGTGTATGTGTGTGGGGGGAAGTGGGGCATGGGAGTGGGGAGCTTTGTCAGGCAATTACAATGCAGAATGGAAACACTCTGATGTGATGGACTGTTTCCCACTAGTGGTCCTGAGAGGTCAAGCATCATAGTCTCAGGGAATCTGCATCCAAGCGACTATACCTAAGAAGGGACCTGGGGCCTAGGAGGAGAAGAGAGAACAGCCCAAGGTCAGCTAGAGCCTATGCTTAGGAAGATGAGAGAAGAGGTGAAGCGCCCAGAGCAATCTAGAGGAGCTGGGGTCAGCAGAGTAGACGAAGGAAGAGAATTCCAAGACAGTGGAAAGATGAGGACGGGATGAGGAGGAAGGAGCTGAGGAGAGCATTGGAGGATGGCCGCAGCCACAGCTGTCTTGCTTCTCACCTCCTGTTGGCCTGGCAACCAGACTGCTGCAGGTATCCATGGTCTTGTTGGACCTCACTCCCAGAACAGGTCTAAGCCTAGCAAGGGCTCTCGGTATTCAATCGACTGAAAGGCATGTGTGTGTGTGTGTGTGTGTGTGTGTGTGTGTGTTTCTTAATCATTTAAGATGCACTTAAATGGCCCTTGGGTGGCCTGTCCCTGCAGTCCTGGCTACTTCAGGTGCTTGCAGGAAGATCCCTTAAGTCCGGGAGTCCAACTAGCCTCTGCCTAAATAACTGGACAACAAAACTAAAGTGAGCGAGAAGGAGCGTGCTTTGGGCCCCGTAGGTCAACTGGCCTCCACCATGAGCAGTCTGGCTGCATTGAAGGCACTGAGGACTGCAAAGGGAAGCAGCTAATTCCCCCAGCATGCCACAGCATGCATCCCTGGTCACCGGCCCCATCTGCTCACTTGACAAATGCTTGCTCTGAAGTCCTGGTGTTTGCTGCTCCTCGGTGGGCATCCATTCATAGAATAACTAGAGGGAAATGCTGGCTGACTATTTTCCAAAGCGAAACTTTAACCCAGTGTTGAAATACATTTTAGCAGTGAAGGCATTATAAGAGAACTCAGACAAATGCAGATAGTGGTTATCTTCCCAGACTCCCAGCTTCTTAGTTCATACACTTAAATGGCAGAAATAGAGACCTGGTGTTGGAAAGGCAAAGAGTTCTGGAACGGGGAAAGGAAGCCGGTTCTCAAAGGGGCAGCCCAAAGTTTCAGTCATTAAGCACTAAACAAGCCATCCGCAGCTTGTTTATTGCTGCTTAGTGAAAAATGAACCAGAGGAGCAGCCTGGGACCTGTACCTGTACCAGCAGCAGGGCTTCAAGGTGGCTCAAAGCTGAAGGGTCAGCTGCTAGTGGGAAACAGAATTAATCATCCCTTCATGGCACAAGGCTAAAACACAAGCTAAACTGTAAACTCGCGGGAAAAAGCGAGATGGGCTCTCTCCGGCACCCCATTCTGAGTTTGGAGGCTGTTAGCCAACTGCAAAGTGAAAACTAAAGCAATAGACTATGGTTAACTGTTTCTTCCTAGGCTGGCCAAAGGAAGTGGAGCAAAATCTTGGTGTTGAAGGATCGCATGTTTGTGGACAGAGTACAGCTATGTGCTCGGGTCAGTAAGAGCCTCAGTGGACAAAGCTCGGTGAGCAGACTCAGGTTCTTCGCTCTTTCCCTGACTTGCCTACCCTCCGGCTTCATGCAAAGCTAGCTGGTGTTTTCCTGTACTCTGGTTTCATCAAAATCCCCCTTCTTCATTCTTCTGGTGTCCCTTTGGTTATTTGGAAGGTTCTTGGATAGTGCCATCCCTAAATGTATGCCACCTAATCCAAGAGAGGCGATTTTCTAGCAGCACTAGTTCAGTCTGGTGTTTGCTCTGGTTTGGTTCGGTGGCAGTGAGGCATATGTCTATGGTGTAAATTGTTAGTATCTGTGCTTGCAGATATGTGTGTATATCTGCATGCAAGCGTGTAGGGGGTGGAGGTGAATGAACATCAGAGGTCTTTCCTTGATTTTTCTCCAATTTGTTTGTTTGTTTGTTTTGGGGTTTTGTTTTGTTTTGTTTGTTTGGTTGGTTTGGTTTGGTTTGTTTGTTTTTTGAAACAGAGTCGGTCAGGGAACAAGGAGATCACTCAAGGTTTGCTGGTCTTCCATGTCCCCGAGCTCCACTGGGGTTACTGCGTGCACTGCCAGGTCCAACTTTCTACAGGGGTTGTGGGGATGCGAACTCAGGTCTGAATGCAAGGGGTACCGTACAGACTGAGCCATCTCCAAACCTGACTGCTCCCCATGCGTCAACAGTGGGCGTTAGATAGTGAAGACCCGTTCTTTCCTCTCTCCTCTCTCTCACCTCTTCCTAGTCACTCGCTGTCTATTGCTTTTTTTTAAAAAACCACACTCAGAAACCAATAACACAAAGTTAACCAACATGAACATCCCTCCTCTACCTCTTTCTTACAGTTTTGTTCCTCATTTTTCTTCCCACTTCCCCTTAAAAAAAGATTTCTCTGTCTTTCCTAAATGGGCTGCAGCCCATAATTAGTCCTGTGAAAGCTAGGCAGGATGCTGGTACCTTCTTTTCTCATGCAAATGCCGGTTGGGCTCCAATCCCAATTCTAGATGGGTTCTAAGGGTGCTTGTAGCTTTGGTTGTCTGGAGAAAGAAATCTAAAGCACTAGTTATAAATCTCCTCAGAAAAGACAACTCGTGAAAAGTTGTACTTATAAATCCAGACACCCAAAATTCCAAGTGTGAAGGACTTAAACAATTCCGTTTTTTTTAGCCATGCCCTGTGAACACAATCACCATCTGCAACTATAAAACAGCAACAATGTGCCTTAAACAGCAACAATGTGCCTTAAACAGCAACAGTGTGCCACGGAAACCATCAGCCTCGTTCCCAGGATGTTTTCTTGTCTGCTCCTTGTTACCAGCTGCTTTCAGCCCATCCCACTGTTTCCGTTCCGGAGCTGGATAGATGGTACCCAGCTGTGGTTAAAGTGAGTACCCAGCAATGAGCTCCAGTGTCATCCTGCTGCCAGCCGCAGGAGAGACCCTATCATGTCCTGCAGAAGCCCTCACAGTCCCATGTGATGTGAACCACACTCTGTCTCTACTTCTCTCTGGAAGTTTCAATTCTTAAAACTTGGTAATACTGATTCTCTTCTTAGGTTCCCCCCAGTGAGTTGAATTCCTCTCTGTGGGTGCATTTCCTCTGTTTTGTTTTTCTGACCATACCTCCTTTCCTTTCTGCTTCCCATTTTGTGACTGTCCAACCAGACATCAAATTTATTGTGTTTAGATGCTATTCCATTCTGCAAGATATAGTTTGTCTGTCTGCCTCTCCCTCCTTCCCTCCCTCCCTCCCTCCCTCTCTCTCTCTCTCTCTCTCTCTCTCTCTCTCTCTCTCTCTCTCTCTCTCTCTCTCGCTGTGTGTGTGCTTCCTGTGATCATTACTGTTATGTTGTTACTTTGGCCCGGGCATGGTGATTCACATTTATAATCCCAGAACCCAGGAGGCTGAGGCAGAAAGAGCATGAGTTTGAGACTAGCTTTGGCAACATAACAAGAAATGGCATCTGAAAATTTAAACAAATAGAGGTTGGAGAGATGGCTCAGTGGTTAAGAGCACTGACTGCTCTTCCAGAGGTCCTGAGTTCACTTCCCAGCAACCACATGGTGCTCACAACCATCTGTAATGGGATCTGATGCCCTCTTCTGGTGTGTCTGAAGACAGCTACAGTGTACTCATATAAATAAAATAAGTAAATCTTAAAACAAACAAAAAACCAAATGGGCAGTTATGCTGATGAAACTCAAGTAAAAATTATTCTTTTCAGTTCCATCCCCATACAAGTAAAACATTTCCAAAACCTGTATATGACGCTATTGTAGTTATGCACACACACACACACACACACACACACACACACACACACACTCAGAGCAAACAAGACTCCCATCCTCATTGAAGGCTAATGAATTTAATTAGGGTTCTTTGGTCATACCTCTCACTAATGTGTGGAACATCAGGGTCCTCACAGGAAACAGGAGGCCAATGGATGGCTTGATGTCATCTATTGTCATCTACACAGGCCTGTCCCCTAGGATGAGCGCTGTGAGTGGAAGAGACGGAAAGAGACGATTAAGCGCAGGCACAGATGACTAAGATATGTAATAGCTGCTTTGTAATACATGTGCAAGGGTTGAAGCATGCATTTTTAAACTCACCGACAGCCATTCTGTGTGCCACAAATAAATCTGCCTGCTGGGTCTAAGCTGGTGGGGGCTGACAATTAGCTTTAGGGGTCTAAAGAATTGGAAAGGAAGCTCCTAGTGTCTAGAAATACTCCTCGGATGGCATTTATTTAATCCTAACAGGTGTGGGCCACGGCATTGCTCCAAGCTCAGATGTCAGCCCGGGTTCAGTGATCTGCCTTTCAGTCAGCTTCCCAGTTCTCACAAGCTACTTACAGATCACACAGCCACTTTCAACACCCCACCACTGTGTCTCATGTGGTTGTGCAAAGTTGTCCGCCCCTTGCAGCTTTTATCGGGTTTCTGCTTTGTGTTTGTATGTTTTTAAAACTGGGTTTCTGTGGAAGCAGAATCTACCGTCGTAATTCATCTTGTCTTTAATATTTTTTAATGTGAGCTGGGTGTGACCTCACACATACCTTTAGTCCCAGTACTTGGGAGGCAGAAGCGGGCAGATCTCTGAAAGTTGACACCAGCCTGGTTTACACAGCAGGTTCCAGACCTTGGATTACAAAGAGAGACTCTTTGTAACCAAAAACCCCCAAACAGCAACAACAAAAATGTACTATGAGTTCTTAGGTGCTGGCAGTGTCTTCAGGTGGGAGTTCTTTATTCCTGTCTTCTTATGTTGCTTAAGAATCTCTCCTAAGTGTGACTTGGCACCTTCCAGTCTTTTAGAAGTTCTCCTGGAGAGTTGTACAATGAAATCCCCCTTGTGATGGGATTATAAACAAGGAAGAGTCTCTGGTGGTCCTGCAAGTGCCTTCATTTGACTAATATAAATCTTCCTGGTTTATTTTTCTTAATTATAATCTCCAAATTTAAACTAAACGCTTCTCTCCCAGTATCATTCATCTCCCGATTAATCTCGCTAAATTTAAGACAGGAGCGAAAACACGATTTCTTCCCCAGACCGCCCCCTACCTGCCACTCCCTACACCATTCGGTGTTGTGGTCCTCCGAGGTAGGAGCCAAGGCAATTATTTTTGCGAGGTCACTGATTTCCCCTCCAGGCTTCTGAAACCAGATGCCAACACATGGTAATTCCCCCTGCAGGCACTCTGGCACAAACTTCTTCTGAATCTGTGTGGCACATCTGCTGGGTTCTTGATGAGTAGCGATACATTAAGAAGCCCATCTTTGCTCCTGTTCCCAGACTGTTCTACCATGAAGTGAATTACTGCTTCATTTTAAAGGGAAAGAAGCAAGAGTTTGAGCTCAGGTGTTCTGGGATAATTTAGCTATCCAGGAAGAGAATCAGAAAATACCCCAATTCTGTACACTTCCTGCTCTAATAACATACTATGACCAAAAACAGCAAAGGGGAGAAAAAGGGTTCATTTTGGTTTGTGGTTCCCAGGGGATCAATAGGATCCATCACGACAGGAGAGAAATAGCGACAGGGAAAGTTTGGTGACAGGACTGGCTGATCATGTTTCTTTATCTACCCACAGGAAACAGAGAAAAAGAATGGACAGGAAGTGGGAACAAGCTGTCAAAGACTCAAAGCCTACTGACCCCTAATGACAAACTTTCTCCAGCAAGTTCTACTGCCTAATGTTTCCACAGCTTTTCCGAACAGCTCTATTCACCTGGTATAACATTTTCAACACAACAAGCCTAGAGAGGACATTTCTCATTCAAACCACATCCTGCCCTTGGCCTCTGTTGGCTCACTGAGGTTTTTATGATGTAAAAGACATTTAGTCTGAACTCAAAGAGCCCCTAAGCTTTAACTGTTCAAAAGTCCAAAGTTTCTTTTGAGACTCAAGGCAGGCATGGCACCCTGTTTAAATATGTATGTATGTATGCATGTATGCATATGTGTATGTATATATGCATGTAAACATATATGTATGCTTGTATGCATGCGTGTATGTATGTATGTGTGTGTATAAGGGCATAGTGCTGGAAGCACAGCTGGGCAATTTCTAAATTAGGTATGTTGAGGTTTGATCTGTTGCTATGCATTATAATGCTAAATGTTGTACCCAAATGTACTCTATGCCTACCAGTGAATTCTCACATTTACAAGCCTTTGTTGGGCAAACCTTGTTCCTTAATTTAAAACTACCGGTTAAATAGAATTGGTCACAGCCAATTTTTGGAGGGTGTAAACCCTCTAAAGGTAGGAGAGTTCTGGGTTCCCTGGTTGGGAGAAGAGACCTCCAGAAGGAAGAGGAAAAACAGGAGAGGAAGAACCCACCATGAGTGGAGATGGACCATGAGCACGTGGCCAGAAGAAAGAACGAGTATTTGGGGTACATCACTAGGAAAATAGCCAGGCCAGCAGGTAGGAAAGTAGATTAGGGGTTGCCCCCCCACCCCCAGTAATTGTCAAAGCCAAATAAAATAACCATAGTCTGAATCTCACTTATCTGTGAGCTATCCGGGGATAAGCTTAGATCGGTTGTACCACATTTGTAGCTCCATGTCCAGTACCTGGAACTCAGTTTCACAGGTCTTAGGTTACCCCACCACTCAAGCTTGGCTGCCTACAATACTCTGTCTCTTTTGAGCTCTGTGCAGCTCACCTGACTTGGCTCTGCTGTCCCTAACATCCTGAGCTCTCTGCCACAATCCGGGCTTCACCTTCACAGCTCCATTCCGTGGCCTTTGAGGCCTCCTTGCAGGGTCTCCCCCCTGCTGCCTGTTGCTTGTTCTCAGCAGTTTCAGGTGGAGTAGTCCGTGGCCTCCTCAGCCTTGCATCTTCCGTCTCCAGAGCTAGGACTGTAGGAACAGCTCTGTCTCGCTTCCTTGCCAGGCTGGCATAGACCCTGCCTCCCAGATCACAGCCAGGGCAGTAACCGTAGCATCTGTGAGCTGAAGCTTGTGAAAAACATCCCAAGGCTGTTGCTTTCTAAGAGCAGAAAACCTCATGAGCTCCCTGTTCACAAGTTCGAGGTCTGTCTTGGTGATGCCCTGCTCTTGGGACACCTGTAGCCCCAAGTTTCTTGTGCTCCTTACTGTTTCAAAAGGTGCATTTTCCCTGCCCACTTGTTGCTCTTTTTTATATAAACTGCATAAGAGTTCTCAGTAACCACCACCCCACAGACTCAATGTTATGCTGCATTGCGATTTCCTGACAAAGAAATCAGTCCAATGCTTTTAAATTCAGCCTCACACAAATTCTCCAGAGATGATAAAATGCAGCCATATATATATTTATGTCAAAATATCACTAAGAGTCCTGTAGCTCTGTTTATAAAGGGTGTCTTAGTTAGGGTTTCTATTACTGTGATGAAATTATATGACCAAATAACAAGTTGGGGAGGAAACGGTTATACTTGGCTTAATACTTCCACAGCACTGTTCATCATTGAAGGAAGTCAGAACAAGGCTCCTGGAGGAAGGAGCTGATGCAGAGGCCATGGAGGGATGCTGCTTACTGGCTTGCTTCCCCTGGCTTGTTCAGCCTGCTTTCTTATAGAATCCAGGATGGCCAGCCAAGGGATGGCACCACCCACAGTGGGCTGTGCCCTCCCTCATCAATCACTGATTAAGAAAATGCCTTACAACTGGATCATATGGAGAATGCATTTTATCAGATGAGGTTTCCTCCTTTAAGATAGCGTTAGTTTGTGTGTCAAACCTGCACAGAGGGTTTCTCCTCTGAAATCCACAGACCACATATACACACAGGCACATGTGCATATCACACGGGCACACTTGAATACATAGAAACAAGAATGAATTTTCAAAGAGATAACTGGGCATTTGCAATGGGCACATCTTATAGTGTTTAAATTAAACATGTTCAAGAACTTTAAAGTGAGACTTTAAAGGCTTTGTGCCTGTTATCTTTTACCCTCGATTAACAATGGAGCAACTGGAGGTATGAACAGACTTTGAAGTATATGTTGTCCGCCATCAGGGTCCAGCATTAGTCTGACAGCTAGGCAGTGTCTTCAGGCTCTAGTATTCCACAGGCAGATCTGTTTGAAATGCTAACTCTTAAACTCAAAAGAATGGCTCCAGTTTGTTCATTCAGTTAAAAGATTAAAAGCTAAGAAGAGATCACATATTTTAATTTTATTGGGGGGGGAGTCAACCTTTGTCACCAAAGTCTGGGTCCTCTTAACTATCTGGCTGAATGGGCTTCTTCCCATGAAGAGGGCATTAGCTGACTCTGGTTTCATGTTGGTAGCAGGTCAGGAATGTTTGTCAGCAGTCCTACTGCCATCCGGACATCATGTGGCCTGCTTAAAACTGGGCTATTTTGGTAATGAGAATTATACACCTCGAAAAGGAACTGGAGGATGTGAACAACAAACAAACAAACCAACAAAAACAAGCAACAACAAACGAAACCCAAACAAACAAACAAACAAAAAAACCAAACCAACAAAAACCATAAGCAGCAGCAAACAGATAAGTATCTTCCTGCTTGGGTTTCAATACTTGGAATGAAACAACACCTCATTATCAGCCTATTTACACGATTGTCTTCCCTGGGCTCTGTGAGACATTCTGGGATGATTAATTTGCCCTAAAGAATCAATCCCTAGCCTTTCCTTTACTAAAAACTTGAAAACATTTCTTTTCAGATTCTTTTCCTATGGGATCACAGATGGAAACTAGGTTCTCCCAGCCGAAGACAGCTGTGGAAGATTTGGAAGTGGAAATGAACGTGGGGCCTCGAAGTTTGGCTTCGCAACATGCCGAGTCTTGTCACTTCTGAGTCTCTTACCAGGACCTGATCACTGTTTGCAATGCCCTTCCTATTTAGAGACTTTCTGGCTTGGCCTTTAAATTTTGTTTTGGCAACAAGTCACCCTTGAGGGGAAAATGGGCTCCATGAACTCACACGTTCCTTGGGACTCTGAGTGTCTCATGCCACCTGTCGCTTCCTCCGATGGGAGAGATGTGCCTCCTCTTAAATTTTCCACTCCCTCATTCTTGCCTCTTCCCCAGTGGGTTGCCACTTTCCTGTCTTTTTTCCTTTCCTTATGTTCTCCCCAGAAAGCTTCTTCCTCCTCTCAATGTCCTTCCCCTCCCCAGGGACCACAGCAGTCACTGGATTGAGGGGGGCAGGGGATGGGGGACAGACAGACAGGGACACCAGGCTGAGACAGACTCCTGCAAGCCAGGTGGCTTCTTCATGCTCCAGGCCTCCTTCTCTACAAATCCAGTGTTCCTCATTCTTTTTAACCTACGATAGCAAATCCTGTGCATTTGAAAGGACAAATGCTTTCTCTGTGTTTACCAATAGGATCGTGAATGATAAAGTAAGTCCAAAGCTATAATGGTTGCATTAAAAAGCATAAAGTAGTTTCTTAATTACTGATTTAGAACAATGGCCTTGCAATAAAGGCATTTATTAAACAATATGACCGCAGTAATCCACAATTTTTAAAAATTAAGTGCTATTTGACTGTTGATGGAAAGGGAGCCTGGAATAATTTAAGTGACACACAGAAGCATTTACCTTGGGTGGGAGGCAAGGTCAGAATAATAAGGAAGGAAATTAACTTCTTGTTTGTATACTTATAAATTATTTGAATGTCTTAAATCAGCCTGTATTTAGTAACTTAACCACAACACCTATTTTAACCATTTTGGAAAGCATCTTCTATATCCTGGGATCCTGATTTACTAATAAATTTTAACTACTAAAGTAGGCTCTCTTACCTAATAGGTGTTATCTTAGTCTCCTTTGAAAATATATCCTTTAGTCAGATAGTTAGGTGACAGACAGACAGATAAATAGACAGATAGGTAGATGAATGGATGATAGATAGATACATAGATACATAGATACATAGATGGATGGATGATAGATGGATGGATAGATAAATAGATACATACATAGATAGATAGATGGATGGATGATAGATGGATGGATAGATAAATAGATACATACACACATAGATACATGGATGGATGAATGATAGATAGATAGATAGATGAAAGATCGATAGATACATAGATGGATGGATAGATAGATACATAGATACATGGACAGATAGATAGATACATACATACATAGATACATGGATGGATAGATAGATAAATACATAGATAGATAGATAGATAGATACATACATACATACATACATACATACATACATGGATGGATAGATAGATAGAGAGATAGATGAATGGATGATAGATAAATAGATACATACATATACACATACATATATACATAGATGATAGATGAATGGATGGTGGATAGATAGATACATACATAGATACATGGATGGATGATAGATAGATACATAAATACATAGATGGATGGATATATACATACATACATACATGGATGGATGGATAGATAGAGAGATCGATGAATGGATGATAGATAAATAGATACATACATATACACATACATATATACATAGATGATAGATGAATGGATGATGGATAGATAGATAGATACATACATACATACATACATAGATAAATGGATGGATGATAAATAGATGAAAGATAGAAACATAGATACATAGATGGATGGATAGATAGATGAATGAATGATAGATAGATACATACATATATACATAGATGGATAGATAGATAGATACATACATATATACATAGATGGATAGATAGATAGATAGATAGATAGACAGACACACAGACAGACAAGTAGCACTGTCTTTTCCTTTTTTTAAAAAAAGTACAAAATAGCCTCAGCTTTATATTTTGCCTTTAAAAAACAAATCTTCCTCCCTCTAACTTCTTTGCATTTCAAATGTCTTAATCCCCTAGCCATAATTAGCATCTAGTCCCCTGTCCTAGAAAGTCATAGATTCCAGGAACTTGAGAAGAAATAGAAGTAATATTTGAGAAGAAGGGCTGGAAATGTGGCTCGGTGGTTAAGAGTACTTGCTGTTCTTTCAAAGGACTCAGGCTCGAGTCCCAGTAACCACATGAAAGCTTGACACCTCCTTGGGCACCAGGTACACACGTGATGCAAAACACTCTCTCTCACACAATAATAAAAAAAAGATCTAAATAAATAAAATAAAAAGTTAAAAATATTTTGAGGAGAGACTTCTTTTGAGATATCTTTGGAAATTTCTTTTCCCTTATTAGATTCAAACCAAAGCTGTATTTAACTAACTCACCATGTAAAAAACAGACTCAAGTTATGCTTCATAGACTCTAGCTACTGTAGATTGATTTTTAAAGTCATTTCAACCCTGTTCAATTTGCTACCAAGAACTTTCAATACACCACAAAGGGCCTACTGTGTGAGCTTTTCTATTTGTGTCATCAAATAAAGCCATTTTCCTAAGTATTTTCTCTAAGAGACTTTTACCAACTGGGTTTTTTGTTTGTTTGTTTGTTTGTTTGTTTGTTGTTGTTCTTTTGTAGCAAACTATGTTGTTACATGCTCCACTTCAGTAGTGGCCACTTTAAAATGCTAATGGCAGCATCCATATTAGCTTCATTCACTGCACCCTGCCCTCACAGCCTGATACATCTCTAAGAGAGAGCCTTTCCCCTGCCACCAATGCCAAAGGAGGAAGTCAGTAATAAAACCCTGCGAATGTTCATTTCCTTCCACTTCCTGCTGCAGCACAGCCTGCCTAAAGACCGCTTTCCACAAACAAGCCTATAGTCATGTGACTGAGACTCTGCTAATTTTCCTGACAGGACAATGGCTCAGTGCCTCAATGTTCCTAAGTTTAGGGTTAGTCTAGGCATGCTCTTCTGCCTAGATGTGGTGGTGGTGTCAGTGGAAAACACGTGTCCCATCTGCACATCCCTGGGAGGCAGAGCCATTATTTATCCCACAGTGTGTGTGTGTTTCCCGGAAAGAGCATGGACCTGAAAATACCCACTTCTTATAACATAGAAAATGATGGTCTAACCACAAGACGCCCACCTTTCCTCCTGAGAGCTCTGCTGCCCCCAGCTCTGTGAAGCCACCTCTGTCCTTCTCTCTCCCGCCCACTACGTCGTTTCCTGTCTGTCTCCTGCTTTCATTTGGTTCCTCTGTATCCATATCCTCCGCATAAATTAAAGTAAGTCAGACCCAATCTTAAACTTCCCACTGAGCCTGTTATCTTTCCCACTCTGGATCACCTCCCCCACCCCCTAACGCCCACCCCCTAATGCCCACCCCCTGGCCTCAGCCCTGTCCCTGTACTTCAGCTGCTAGTCCCAGCTCGACTTTCAGGACAACATAAACCCTGCCTTGGCACTTTGCCATGTTCTCCCTCCACCCCCTGCCTGAGACATAGTTTCTAGGGCTCACGTCTTCTGCTTCCTCAAGTTCTCCTTAGAGACGCCTCCTCACCACCCTACGAGAGGTGCTCTCTGTGCCCCTCCACAGCCTCTTCCTCTGCTCCCTCTTCATGCTTAATGTCCCCACAGTTGTTTACTGCCTGCCTATTCTGGCACATCAAAGCTTCCTGTGAAGGCAGGCTTAGGGCTGTACCCAGCTGAAGCTCTTCCAGCTTAGAAAGTGTACCCTGTCACCAGGGCAAGTCATCGCAAGCTGGTTTTCAATATAAATAGTATTCTGGCCCACTAACATACAGAAAGCAGTGAACATTGAGAAATGTGGGATGCAGTGACCTGTCCATCAATTTGAGGGGTATGTGGTCAATGTTTGTGATTGGGAAAGATTCAGATATAGTTTTAGGGCAGGATGTAGAAAGCTCACTCCTTTCCCCCAAATTGCACTGTGAAAAACATCATGTTGACCTTATTACTTTGAGACAGTGAGAAATCCAGGGTTGCCCAGAAATAATAAGATGAATACTTTTAATTGTCTCTTAAACTCTTTGTGTAACTATGCCCCTTCCTTTATATAAACCACCAAAGCTTAATTTTTTTTTTTGCTTTCAATAACAAGGATTATTTATATGTTTGTCATATAAATTTAGTCAAAAAAGAGCTATAACTGTTTTATAGGGGCCTGAGTTTAAACACAAAAATTCAGCCCCAAACTACTGCTAGACTTATTTACCTTGGTCAAAGAGTTCCAGTTTTGAAAGAGAAGAAGTCTAGATTGCTGCAGACAAAATGGAAGTCCAGTTAAGACAGAGGCATATTATGAACCCTGTTACACTACCCCATGAGCTGTCATGCACCACTGAGCCTCTACAAAGCCTTAGGAAATGTAGGACACACCTCAGCCTTCAAAGAGCTAAATCTGAAGGAGAGGCAGCACAGGGGGTACTATAGTTCACTCTTGTTACATTAGTAACACGTTACATTGTTATATAACTAGTGTTACATTGTTACATTAGTAAGTGCCCTCTGGCATTTATTGGGTGCTTGCCAGTGGCAAGCTCTCTGCTAAACTCTACCTGCATATTTTGATTTCATCCTTACGGCATCCTCATTGACTATGTGGCAATTTAACATCTCAAACAACTGAGTTCCAAGCCGCCCAGTGACTGTTCCACTAACACCCAGCTAATATGCTGATGGGCTTAATGCAACTTGGGCTTCAGTCACTCTTCTCAGCATAACTGAGATGGGTCGGGAGGCTTTCTTCCTCAGAGGATACAGGGACTTGGGTTCCTGTCAATACATGGCTGTACCATCTTAGAGATTTCAATATTCATGCATGTGAGTGAGCATGGAGGATGAAGGGAGGATATTACCAAACCTCACTTCTACCTACATCCCATTGGATAGACCTCAGTCATCAGGTTTCATCCATCTACAAAGGAAACAGAGATATGTTATCTTCTTCCTCTGTACTCACGAGGGGATCACCCATGCTGGTCCATGTGGGTCTGTCCTCATGTAACACCATCTTCTTTCTAGGAAAGCCCTTGGTCCCAGACTAATCAGGATGGCTAATCCCTAGCTGGGAGAAGAGAAGGTAGCTTAGGTGAACGACCAGAGGTTGTGTGACAAGACAGAGCAGCTGGAAAGCCAAAACAGGCACCTTTATCTCTGTACCACCAAGAAAGTGTTAGTTTTGTCCTTTAAGGTAGTGTCACCCCGAGTTACTAAAATGGTGACCCTTTGGTGCTAAAGGGCTTGTGAGTTCTGTGAAATTATATAGTATTTTCAAAGTAGTTACACTGTATTTTCCTAGCACTAAAGTATCTCAGTGCTTCTCTACCCTTGCAGTGGGGTTTGTGGGGAGGGAGCATTGATGTAATTTTGCTGGAGACAGGGGCTTTTGCCTTAGGAACTAAGAGTCCTGGGGCTTAAGGAACTGGTCAAACGCAGGACTCACTACCTGTCTCTTTCTCATGGTTTCTTGTTTCCCCTGCTGCTTGTGTTCAATTTCCTCTCTCTACTAGAGGTTTCTAAACTTCCTGGATTATGGCTTTGCATAGGTTTGGCTGGTCTTATCTCCAACTATGCTCCTCTAAAGATACAGGACAAGCCAAACTGTTTCTGCTACTATGTTTCCATGACTCAGACCTCTGCTCTAATCAGATGTGTAAGGGCATGGGGTGTTACCTTGCAACCAAGCAAGCAATCAGCACGGAGGCAGGCACCAGCTCAGTCCTGACACTGTCTACTGGAATACACCATGAGATTCCAGGCTAAAGCTCAGTTCCATGAGATTAGTTCCCCCCACCCCACCCCCGTTTAGATGCCAGTTTTAAACTCCTATGTTGTTAGGACTGTGCTTTTGATCGGCTGTAGGTCAGCATCAAACTTGACTAATGTGCTGTGGTGGCTTATAGAACCCAGAGTAACACTGGCACTCACTGTTTGAATTGTAAAAGGTATCATGGAGGATGCTGATATGAAGATGCACAGGACAAGGTAACTGGGGAGGAGCATTGGGCATCTAGCCCTCTCTTGGTCACCAGCCTTCAGTAATCTCTACATGTTGGGCTATCCAGAAACTCTAAAATTCAGTCCTTTTTGGTTGGAGTTTTAAGGGAAGCTTTATTATATAGCTTGGCCATTGGTGATCAGCTTAACTGTCAGCCCTCCCCACCTTTCACTCCACCAAGTTTGGGGATGGAGAATGAGAGTCGAGCATCCTGAAGCACCAATCCTGCCTTGGTATGATCTATGACGAATCCCCATCTTGAAGCTTGCTAGAAGCTGCCAGCCAATCAGTCATTTCACTACATTCAAAAGGCATTACTTTGAAGACTGCAGCACCTTAGGAGTTGTATACCAGGAAGCAGGGCTGGAGAAGAAACACATAATTCACAATATCATGGAACAGTCCATTTCTAAGCCTGTTGCTATGGGCCCATTCCTTTCTGTTTCCTATTACGACTTTTGAAAGACAGGAATCTGACTGGTTCCACTTAACTGTTTCCAACAGCTCATATGTCATAGATACTCTGGCTGCCTGTTGGTCAAGTGCCCACCTTAACACCAGTCAAAGATGGTTCCTATCACACAATAAATTCAGGGTTTACTGATGAGGTGATTTCTTTAAAAGAAGCAGAGACATTCTATGTCCAACGCATTTGGTGTGTTTGTTTGTTTTGTTTTTAATCTTCTGGAACTGAATTTCTTAATTGGCATTTTTGGGGGGTGGGGGAACTCCTTCTGATTTATACAATTATGCTATTCAGAAACTCTTTATTTAACTGTGTGTCCCAGCAATGCTACTCCCATCTGTGAGCCTGCTGGCACTGTTCCAAGAATCTATATTGGCTTCTACCCTCTCACGCTGAAATTTCAGCATGATTCTGGAAGGGAGGGAATCCTTGTATCCTGGCCTCTGAGCTTTGTCCAAGGTCTGGTGACTTCTTAACTGTGCCACCCCGGACAGCATCTTTCCTAGCGGTCCTTCAGTACCATACCAGAACTTGATACTCACATGCAAACCCTGTTCGAAGGCCCCTAATAGAGGCTTGTTGGCTTAGGGTCTTGAGAGGGTATAAGGAAGTTATTGAGAAACAGAAGAGGGGTTTCATGTTCGATTAGCATCAGTCTGGTGTGATCGTCCCATTGCACAGATAAGGAAGATAATTAGGTTGCAACCTTCAAAGGGTAGGGAGAAAAGCTGGCAATGAGCTTAGATCTGTCCGACACCCAGTCCTGTTCTGTTCATTGACTCTTAAGACTGGGTAGCTGAGAAGAAAGAAGATGTCCCAGCCCCACTCCTCCAAATGTCAAGTGTATCTGGCCAGGGTGTAAAGATGAGCGAACAGAGGCCACCAACGGACCAGATTCGCAGTGAGGGCACAGAAAGGTCATACATCTGTGGCAGCCAGATTCTGGCACAATAAAAAAGACAGGCTAAAGTGTCACTGACACACATTGTTTGGGGGCCATGAGCAGTCACAGAAGGCAAGGCACATATGACGTCTCTGAGGCAACTGTTCGGATTAAAAGATTAGTCTGGAGACAGGTGTCCCACAGGGTGGACTAGGAAAAGCTAAAGGTGATTTAGACATGCAACTCTAGATGACCTTTTTTAAAAATATTGACTTATTTATTCACTTTAAAGCTGGATTGAGCCCCCACCTCCTCGTGGTCCCCCTCACCCAGACCCTCCCCACATTCTCCCTTTCCTTTTTCCTCTGAGAAGGGCAGGCCCCTCTGGGTATCACTTCACCCTTGCACATCAAGACACTGCAGGACTAGGTGTATCCGCTCCCGCTGATGCCAGACAAAGTTGAGGGAATGTGATCCACAGGCTGGCAATAGATGTAGGGACAGCCCCTGCTCCAGTTGAAGGTGAAGCCGCACGTCTGCTACATATGTGTAGGTGTAGATCCAGCCTGTGTTTGCTCTTTGGTTGGTAGTTCATTCTAGGGGAGCCCCCAAGGGTCCAGGCCAGTTGACTCTGTAGGTCTTCCTGTGGAGTTCCTGCCCCCTCCAGGTCCCTCAATCCTTCTCCCAACTCTTCCGTAAGAGTCCTAAGCTTTGTCCAGTGTTTGGCTTTAGGTCTTTGCATGTTTCGGTAAGCTGCTGGGTAGAGCCTTCTGGAGGTTCTTTGAATCTCAGAGAACACTTCACCATTGGCTTCATACTCCCAAGCCTGTCCCAAGTCTTTTCAAGTTTCCTCTCCGAAACACTCAGGAGCTTGGAATCATTAATTTTCTGTGTTCAAAACAGACCTTTGCTCCACAGCGTCACCTTTGACTGAGCGAAATGCCGGTAATTGGAAGTGGTGGTGGTGCTTACCCTTAATCCCAGCACTCTTGGTTGGGGCAGGGGACAGAGACAGGTAGATCTTTGAGTTCAAGGACATCCTGGTCTACAGAGTGAGTTCCAGGACAGCCAGGGCTACATAATGAACCTCTGTCTTGAGAAAACAGCAACAACCAGAAATGGTGGTAATTTTTTTGTGATAAATCCTGCCAGAAGCTTCTAAAATTGTGATTGGGGGGAACATGTGGTGTGTGTGTGTGTGTGTGTGTGTGTGTGTGTGTGTGTGTGTGTGTGTGTGTGTACTGGTATATGTATACATGTGTCCAAGGTAGCCAGAGGTCATCTAGGGCTCTGTATTCCTAATACAATCCACCTTGTTTTCCTGATAGTCTCTCACTGGCAATAAGATTACCCAGCAGGCTGAGTTGAGGGCTAGTGAGCCTGTGGATCAGCCTGTTTCTGTTTCCCAGCACTGGGGTTACAAGCAAGAGCCCTGACTCCCCGCTTTCTTACATGGGATCTGGGGACCAAATTCAGGTCCTTCCAGTGCTTGCACAGGAGCACTTACCTACTGAGTCATCTCTCCAGGGCCGCGACATTGAGTTTTGATTTTTAAGAACAGAACTACTCTGAAGGGTAGCGAGTACTGAGAAGCCGAGCCTGTGGTCTAAATTTCCCCTGAAAGTCTTAACCACCGCTGCGATCTTGTATCTGTATCAATCACACCATTCCCATCCCCGCTCTCTGTTCCTGTGGCTCAAGTGTGAGAAGAGAGATGATTAAGATAAAGGAGAAGTTCCTAGGACTTTACCTTCTAGTTCTCCTTTTTCTTTCCCAGAGTAAAATGACCAGGGAATTGTAAGAAATACAGGCACTGGCTACACTACTTGAGGATTTGTGCAGGGATGAACAAAAATCAGCAAATTCAATTTTTTTTCCACACATTTGGCAGCATCTGTAGCTATTCATGTGGTTTGGGTTTGGCACACCAGGGACATGCACAGTACTGGCTTTGACGCATGTATTTCTGTCACCAGAGAATTAGTATGAAGTTTGGAGGGGAGTCCATCAGCCTTCTTGGTGAGAAGATGAAGGATTTTTGATCTTGAGCCCCCCGAGAAGGTCAGTAATTACGTAGCTGCAAAGCCAGTAAATCAAAACGGTGACAGACTCATGTGCCTTTTTGTCCTCGGCAAAATTTGGAGCCTTTCTTCCTTGTCACATTTTAATGAAGCCCAACTTAGAACTTTGACAAAGCCATGAGTGTTAAGGGAGATCTTTTGTGCACAAGTTAACCTCCATCTAATGAAACAGTAGTAACACCAGTAGACAAGTGTGAACTGGCTAGCCTTGGCGTGTCAGCCACTAGCCTCGGTGCTAGAAGCAAGCACTACAGAACCCTTTCAAATGAGTTCAATGGAAGTGATCACAAAACCCTGAGTGAAGCAGAGGTGAGTGGTTAAAATCGCCAACTCCATTCAAAGACTCCAAGGATACATGTTACCCAGAACTTCCTCAGCCCAGTTTTAAAAACCAACACCTAGCATCCCTAATGTGCAAAGCCCAGGCCATTAGACTCTACATACGTGAATTTATATAAAGGATACATGTCCAGCTACCATGTGGATGTCAATGCTTGACTAGTAAGTCAGAGAACTCCAGTGCTGCGTGTGCATGAGGACCTGTTGTTAGTGCCTTAGTCCTGACGAGCAGAGTAACCTGATGACACAGGTCACCATGTCTTCCTCTTGGCCCTGTCATAGCTAGACTTGGAGTTTTAGGTAGGAGTTGTAGAAAATAGTAATAGACAACAGAACAGATTTGGTCAGAGTAAACTCCCTGCATCGTTGGTGTATAACTAGTTCAAACCCAAGGGGGTCCGGGTGGAGTCTTGAGTATGCATTTGTAGGTCTTAGAACTTTAAAATCCATGGCAGACCAACCATTGTAGAACTAAGGGTTATTGGTGTTAGTAACTCCTTGGGGGGGCGTTGAGGGGGAGTAAACAGTATAGGAAGTTTGAGATTCTTGAACAAGGAAAGGAGGTCTGTGCCAATCCCACAGAAGGAAGAGCCCCCAGGGAGTGCAGCATTCTCTCACTAGGGTACTGAAGGGGTGAGGTTTATAGTACTCATGCTAACATACTCAGTGTTTTCATAACAAACGGGTATCTTTGAGCACAACAAAGATATGTCTCTTCCCCAGGGAACTTGTAAATTCCTATGTGGTGACTTGGTCAAGGGGCTGTAAAATCTCTGGTTACTCCCGGCTCAGAGAATTCCAGGTTATCTGCAAAACCTGAAATTGTTTGGGATGAAGCCAGGGTCCAGACTTTCTCGTTCTGACAGGAATAAGGCCTTCCAGGGAACAAAAGGATAATTGGGGACAGCAGTCAAGAATGAAAGCAATTGTTGAGGGATAGAACACTCTAGAAGCAGCAGCAGACAGAGGTGGACGGATAGATAGGGTTGGGAGGAGGAGAAGGCAAAGGTCTGTGTGGGAAAGGAGGAAACATGATTTTCATTACAGAAATACAGCTTTGTGGGGACTCAGGGCCCAAACCCTTTGTGGCCATCCACTAGGTTTTCAAAATTAAATATGGGCTGCGTAGTACCCACCAACAAGGCTTCCTCTGAATTGTTACTCAAATGTTGGCTCTTGTGAAAATACCACCATTTCCACTCATTTGGGGATGTGAAAGGTTTAGGATGGTGAACTCAAACACATTAGTCTGGGAACTATGACAGCTGTTGTGTGTAATGAGGGGACACAGGGGCACTCCAAGATGAGCTGTTGAGATCAGAATTGTCCTACCATGTGGAGAAATTACCTACATGCCTGCCACACTTACATAAGAACAAAAGGTACGATTTGGTGTTTCCTGATTGTCCTGGAAAGTTCGCTGGCTGTGGCACACACACTAAGGCGGTCTTCTCATCATCCTTGGGCCAGGTAAGGAACCAGAGGGGTTCTGTGGCTGCAAATATCTACTTTACTCACTGCTACACATCCGAGAAAAGAAAAGTCCTAACTTGGTCAACCAGCTCTCTCATCATCCCATAGCTTTTGTGACCTAAGACCAGTCAAAAGCCAGAACTTAGGCAAGGCACATCTCTTTACTGAGAGACATCCAGCCATTTAGCATAACATACTCCTTCTAGCCTAGGAACAACTTTGCTTCAAAATGATCAAGTGAAGACAACAGTAAATATGTATCTCACATAGTTTTGTAGGTCAGAAGTTGAGGGATGGCTGGCTTTCGAGTCAAGATTGCAAACTAAACTGGGACTGGAGGGTCGGCCCCCAGCATGGGGTATCCATGTGCTGTTCAGCATAGTGACTTGATACTGGCTATAGGGAGGAAGACTAGACACATGGAATCCTCTATGGGTCTGACTACTCCATAACATGGAATACCAAGAAAGGGTAAGACAGAAGCTTATATAATTTTTAGGTTATTGTCCCAGAAGTCGAAGTCTGGAGTTTTTCATATTGGTCACATGGTCAGTTCTATCTGGTGTTGTGAGAGAACTACCCACAGGTATGGATGTCAGGAGATAAAAGTCATTATTGACCATCCTGAAAGCTGTCTCCCACAAAGAGCTACAGTCTTTGCTAGGATGTATAAGTTTTTGTCAGTCACCGTACATGTTACAATTACTGTGATCTTACCATTTTGGCTTAAGTAGGGGATATCCCCATCAGCTCATGTGCTGGATGCTTGGTCCTTAGCTACTGCTGCTGTTTTTGGAAGTTCTGGAAATTTAAAAAAAAAAAATAGAACTCAGCTGTAGGAAGTAGGTCACTGGGAATGGGGTCCTTTGTCCCTGGTGTTGTCCAGTCTCTTTCTCTGTAGTGAAGAAAATCTTTTGTCATGCCCTTCTGCCATCATGGTGGAAGATGCATTCTCTCCAGATGCATGGGGCCAAGCAAATATGAAGTGATCACTTAGAAACTGTGAGCCCAAAAAAAAAAAAAAAAAAAAAAAAAAAAAAAAAAAAAAAAAAAATCATCTCTTATTTGCATCACAAACAGGCCAGAGCAGGAGTAGGGAATTCCACCAGATTCCCCAAGCACACTGAAATCTCCCATTTGCTGGGCTAGAGAAATAGCTCAGTAGTTAAGGGCACTGATTGCTCTTCCAGAGGTCCTGAGTTCAATTCCCAGCAACCACATGGTGGCTCACAACCATCTGTAATGAGATCTGATGCCTTCTTCTGGTGTGTCTGAAGACAGTGACAGTGCATTAATATACATAAAATAAGTAAATCTTTTTTTAAAAAGGTATCTCCTATCTGCATCACTTAGCTCTAGATCTGTTTGGTGAAGCCAAGTGGTATTTTACCACAAGGAGCTGAATGGAAGTATAGGCTCCGTGGTCAGAAGGGTCTGGTTTTCCTCCACTGAACTCCGCACACATACTATAGTGATGGCCTTTGTAATGAGGATGGAATGATCTTTCCTGCTGCTGTGGGATGCAGGGAGAAGGCTGGTTATGAGCATCAAAGATAGCAAAATATGCAAAGTGAGTACTTCTGTGTTCAGAGCGTGGTTTGTAGCCGTGAGATTCATTACACCACTGCATGCCTCAGCTCCTCAACCCGCTCTCGGAGGAGAACACAGGGGGCCTTCACTATCCACCTCATTTTAAGTGTACACTCAGAAAATGGGGGAATGTACCAACAGCTCCCAAGGTACTGATGTACCCGACTACCTCTGAGAAGTTCACGGGTGCTTCAGCTGTCCCTCTGAAATTATGCTACTGAAAATGTTGCATGGCATGAGAGAAGAGAAAGGCGCACACCATTTGCAACTGTAACATTGCTTGTGCTTTGTGTAGCTCGTTCGGGACAGCAATCCGGGGGTGGGCAACACATCACGGCCGTGTCTTGTAGAAGACAATTACTCAGAGCCCGTCATCCTCTTCAAAGACCACTTGGGGAGGTGTTCATTCCATCATTCATTTTGTTCTCTGAGAAGCCAGGCACATTCTTGTCGGATTTGATACCGCTGTGATTTGTTACAGTTCTAACATGAGCAAATGAACCATGGTTTTCTTGTAAACAGTGCTTTCGTGTATGTATGTATGTATGCATATGTATGCAGGGGAGAGAAGGGAGCGGATGATTGCTCCTCTTACACAGCCCCCACCAGTGTTCTCACTGGCATTAGAACAGGTGACAGACTAGATAAATAGAGCAAGAGACAAACCCCCAGATATACGGATCAGTGCACTTGCAAATCTGATGCCAGGGTCCCCGTAACAAGGCACATAGGATATTGCTCTCCCTCAGAGTCAAGCCGCCGCCATCCCATAATGCTATTCTCCTTGTCTGCCTGGAGTCGAGAGGCAGCACCACATGCTCCAACAGGCTCTTCTTTATCACATCCACACGCACCTCCCACCTCCACAGGGGCATCAGATGAGATGCAGAGACTTTGGACACACGCTGAAGCACGTGAGCCAAACTGTCCCAATGACCTCCACCTTCTGGAAACATGTTCTCTTTTTGGGCAAGGAGGCCAGGATGATTCTAGGGTGAAACTTGGTAACCCTGGATTGAGAAGTGAATGATTACCTTGTTCTACAGAAAGCAGAAGAGGAATTGAGGCAAGGAAACCGAGACTCTTCGTTCAGTCGCAGAAGCTCAGCTCTCTTCTTCCCTTTCCCTACGTGCTGCAGTCACAGCCTATGGCTGCAGCTCTGGGTTTAGATGATTTGCTGTGTCTAGTAGAAGACACTCAATTACTCAGCGCTCATTCTCTTCAAAGACTACATGGGGAGGTGTTCATCAACTAAAATATAGTAAAATTAACTTCTGGTATGTCACTTTGAGTTCTACACGTGTGTGGACTCATGCAACCAACAACACAAGCCGCGTGCCTGGCAGTTCTGACCACAAAACACCGTCAAGCTATCTCTCCCGGTCTCTTATAATCCAGCCTCGGAATGGTCTTGTCTTTTCTGGGAAGTTCCAGGAATAGGATCAAAGGGTGTGTATCTTCTAAGACAGCCTTTCTTTCCCTACTCTCAGGCCTCTGAGACACATACATGATTTTGTGTTTATCAGTAGCTAGCTCCTTTTAACTGTGGCGTAGTGCTCTACTGTTCTAATATGTGTTTAAGACAGCAGGTCTCACTATAGCACAGACCCCATGAGTACTAAGAAGGAATGGTGCATGGGTCACCAGGTGAAGTGGCTGAAGTTTGTTCTTCAAATTCATTGGCTATTTGTCATAGTTGTGTTGGAGGATGGAAGAAAACAAGTTGGTTTTGTTCAAGAGCGAAAGGCAGGCATGAAAGTAGAAGGCCCTGCACTCCAGGCTCCTCACACACCCCTCTAGTTAGCATTGGGTAGTTACCAACTCTACCCACAGGTGGCCAGTGTCTGTGTTTTAATGCCACTCTGTATAGTAATGGCTTTCTGCACAGGGTGATATTCCTCCCCCCATGTGATATATATATATATATATATATATATATATGTCTGAAGACACTATTGGCCATGTCTAAGGGATGCTCCTAGAACCTGGTGGGTAGAGACCAGGGATGTCTCTACAGGACCAACACACAGCTGGTCCCTCACAATAAAGATTCAGGTGGGCCCAGGTGATAGGATAAGCTAACCTATCAAAGGACACTTCACAGAGTGTCTTGTGTTGAACTTGAGGCCCTCTGCAGAAGATAAATAAGTAAATGATTGCCTTTCAGTAAAAAATCTATTTGCTTTAAAAATTTAAATGACGAGGGGGAAGAAGAGACAGAAAGATGAATACCCTGATTATTCAAATCTTAGGAATTGTCTAAGCCCTCTTTAGAACAGCTTGCATGTCCCTGATGCTCAGATGTTGCTCTCCAGAGCACTGTGGCTGCCTGCTCAGGGCAAGGACTCATTCTACTTCACTTGGTGGAGCCACAACAGATCCTTTCTTTCCTGATTTGCTCTTGGTCATGGTATTTTATCACATCAATGAAACCCTAACTAAGACATTCTCTATCAAACAAGAGAATGGGATGGTAGTGTGCAACCCCTGTGGTCTACACAGTGGGTTTGGGTGACTAAGAAGGCTGCACTCACTATCTTTTCGATGTAGCCTTGCCTCTCAGCCTCCCCAGCCCCTCTCTGCCAAATGCTCTTGGATAGGAGACTCACTGCACAGCTGTGCACCACTGTCTGAGGTCTTCAGCGTGTCTTCAGGGCTGCCGAGGTTACTTAAACTGAATAGCATTCCTGACACTCTGTTGTACGTGGTATAGAAACTGTGGTCCTATAATGAGACTCAGGGGTTCCAAATCAGTATCCGAGGAAAGATGGAGAGGGATTTTATCTTATCCCCCCCCCCCCACAACCCCAAGAAAAGTATCAGCAGATTCCTGAGACTTTTGGCTGCTAGGAACAGAGGTGTCTCTCCCACATGAAGAAACTCATGAAAAGGAACTTTACAGTGGTAATGGTGGTTTTCACTTTTATTCTTTGTGAAACTGCTGGTTGTCAGGAAAGCACTTCCACACGTTTGCAGGCATGGCGAGTTTCTCCAGTTCTGAGGCCAAGAGTGGAAATAGGAGAGCCATATGCTACAACATGCTGCTGTTGCTCCAGTGACAGCAGCTGCTGGAGCTGACCAGAGGGAGAGGTCAGGGGCTGTCTCTCCGTTGGTTGTTCCAGCCTTTTGTTGGGTTAGATGTGTAGTGTAACTGAGAGGAAAGCATGAAAGGGATTTTTGTTGTTATCACTAAACCACAATAATTGGTAGTGACAACGCTTCCAAAACCACTCTAGACAATTGTACTGTGGCCCCATGTGTTGTGGGCTTTTACTTGGGGGGATACAAGCAAATGTCTACTCATCCCAGACATGGGGAAGGATTATAAGGCTAGCTTGCTGAACTAATGAAATTGGAACTACATAAGGAAGGGTAAGGAGGAACCTATGGGAACATGGCCAGTTTACAGTTGGACACCACCAAAGACTTACATATGACAGATGCTCAGGGAAGAGATGGGGCCCACTTGAAAAGTCTTCTATGTTATTCATGAGCCTCTTGGAGATATATGCCAGTTCATTTCCTCTGTCAGGGAATATTAGTGTGCCTGGTTTTGTGTGAAATCACAGGGTTCACTCTAATTTTAAGATATCGGTGGGCATGACCAGAGGACAGCATTCTACAACACCCATGTCTTATTTTCCAGTGTGCTGTGAGAGACTGACATTCTGAAAAGAATAAGTGATTCCTGGTAGCAAAGTGGGGCCCAATAAGTCATAATTGGTATGGGAGTTCACTCTTTCCATTGTATATCGATATATATATCTCTATCTACCTACCTACCTACCTACCTATCTATCTATCTATCTATCTATCTATCTATCTATCTATCTATCATCTATCTACCTATCTACTATCTATCTTTCTATCTATTCACATCCTGCCAGAGTGTGATTGAATATCCTCAACTCTAAGAACAAGCCGGATCAGTTTAAAAATGATAATTCCTCACCACGAAATACAGTACTAATTCATTAAGTAGACTATTAATAAGGGAACAAGGAATCAGATATTCTGAGTTTGGGTGTGCTGAGCATCATGGGAACTGTGAGATGCCAGGCGCACCCCGGGGTGGAGCACTGAACCTGAGCATTGGATGTGGAAATGCCAAGCTAGCAGACACATTTTACTGCTTTTCATCTGCTCTGCTCTTGGTGTGCTTTCCAGGTAAAAGAAATGCTTGCTACATGTTCTTCGCTGAACAAATCAGGAAAACAAAAATGTACCACAGGTTGCAATAAAAATAAGGTTTGGCTATTCCTGCCTTAGTCCTCCTCTGAGAGGTGTAATTCATGTCAAAGGCTGCACATGATGCTGGGTCTGTGAGACAGTGTTGACAACAGCCTGGCAGCCCCAGGTGGCCTTGCTAACCTACCGTCTACAGCATGTGGCCCTGTGGCAGCTGGAGAGGAAGAGGAAAGACAGGACTGAAGCAGGCCATGCGTTTCTCATCATCCCAGTGAGCTGGCCTCTCTGCGATGAGTCAGGAGGATAAGAACGTGAGAAGGCAGAAACTGTCACAGTACAGCACCAGAGGAAAAGACATTATCAGAATGATGGGAAGACAGAGAGAAGGGAAAGATAAAGTAGAATTCAGGGACAGAAGGATTTAGAGACCTCATTCAAGTGACATGGGACAGAAAGCTGGTACGCTTGATCTGCTTTAAATTGCCTGTTCAACAAGATTTAGACCCACCACGGCGGAGAAAATTGGCACTGTGAGGGGAGCGGTGTACCGCCGTCTCCTTTGGATCCCACTCTCCACAGCTCTACAAGGTTCTGCACAGGATCCTTTCAGTGGCATTAGAAAGCTGGTAATGTGAAGGTCAGTTCGTACACTGGCACATTTGGAGGAGACATTTAAACGGCTGAGGCAGGAGGGTCCTGAATGAGAGGCCAGCATGGGCTACAGAGAAGGCTGATAGCTAATATGGGCTACACAGCAAGACCCCGCCTCAAAATAAATGAAAGGCAAGTAAATGCAGACCTGAATACTCTCTGTACATGTAAATTTTGCATCTCTGGGCTAAACCTATGGCCCACTGAGTTCACTGTGGGTTCCAGTCAGGTGGCAAAGGCCAGGCCATGGGACATGCGGGGACAGAGACATGTTTCTTTTGTTCCTTTGGTAAAAAGTCTGGCAGAAGCAGCTTCAGCAAGGAATGCTTTACTCTGGCCCATGGCTTCAGGAAGATTTAAGATCATCTCAGCGGGGAAGGCGCAGTGGGGGTAGCTCTAATCCGTACATGGAACAGGGAGAGCAAAGCCAGGGGCAGGTTAACCCTCAAGGGCCTGGCCCCAGTGACCTATGTCTGCCAGATAGACCACACCTCCTATAGGTCCTACAGCCTTCAAAGTCAAGCTACAAGCAGAGGACTGAGCATTCACAGCATGCCTTAGGACATGACAGGCAGAGTAGCCTAGGGCTGCTATCTACCCTATGAGATACTAATTTCAACGGGTTCCTTTGTCAAGAAAGACCTTGGTCAAAGATTGTGGCACACATCTATAATACTAACACTGGGCAGGCTAAGGCAGGAGAATCTTCAGTTGAGACTGAGTTATAAAGGAAGACTACCTCCTACTCCACACCCCAAAAAGACAGATCTTGTAGAAGTAACTTTCATTGTATTGCTTGTGACAAGAGGTCATGGGCCTGAGAAGTTACTTTCTCTTTATAAACACTGCAGTAGACTTTACGCTTTCCTTCTCTACTTTTAACTCCAAAATACAAAAGCCTACAAAAAAGCCCTCTTAACATCATACACAAAGAGAAATAATTCTTGCCTTTAGATTTAATGTCAGATTTCTGTTGAATTTGGGGCAGGTAGCCATCAAACATGATTTTTAAATATATATAGGGAAGTCTTAAGGGAGCAAAGTCCTGAGTAAATATATATTGTTTGAGATGAACACAGCCATATCAAGACCAAACCTCAGACCCACGAGAAAACACCAAAGCCTTCCCTCCCAGTCTGAGTGACAGTACTTAGTGTGTGCAGAAAATGTCCACCACAGCTCTGTCCTCAAGACGCTTGCAGCCTTGAGACCGCTCCTTTGGAGGTTCATCTCCGTATTCAGCTTTAGAGTTTCCTGGAGGATTTGGTGTACTGGAGGATTGTGAGAATCGCTTGTTGATTTCTCAGTAAGTCCTCTTGAGCAACAGTGATTGTCCTGCGCCTCCCTGGTGTTCTGGTTTCTGGCAGGGATGTGTTTCATTTGAATCCCAACATCATTAGACTCAGTACTCTATGAAGACTCAGCATGTAACTTTCATGGAATTGAAATGTGACCTCTTAACAATTCTTCAAATTGGGCAGACCTAAATACACTTAACGCTCTAGTGAGCCATCTAGTGTTTCTGTGTGTATAAAGATGTTTCCTGTATCTGAAAAGTACATGGGTCCTTACATGTAGCCTCAGTAAATTGCTGCTCTCTCTGAGTTCCAGAAATGGAAGACATTGAAACCTGGTACCCTAAAAAAGGAGACTCTGGGCGCCCTCTGCTGGTTTATCTAAGTTCTGCTGCTGTAGGCTGGAAAAGAATACAACATGAATAAAGGTGCAAACTTACACGCACAAAACACAGACACACACACACACACACACACACATACAAAACACGGGTATGCAAAACAGATACAGACACACACACATACAAAACACAGATACACACAAACAAAACGCAAACACACAAAACAGACCCAGGCCCATTCACACATACACACAAAACTGACACAGAAAACACACACATACAGGCAATACAGACATGTGATTGAAAACATGTTTACCAAAGGTGCTTCCCAACTGTGTGTTTTAAATACCACTGTCTTCCACTCCCTGGTATCCAATCTATGAACTTGAATTATTCCTCTGAAAAAGTGGGGTAATGCTATCTCAGAGGGTTTTCCTGAAGATTCAGTGATATGTTTCCAATTGCTCTGCAGGAGCCTGAGAAACCCTTGGTATGTGTCGGGTCATTTCTTTTAATCAACTCTGGAGTAAGTGGCCCTGCTTACCCAACAGCAGAGGTTCTCAAGCTTCCCAATGCCTCAGCCCTTGAATACAGTTCCTCATGTTATGGTAACCCCCAAACCATAAAGTTATTTTTGTTGATACATTATAACTGTAATTTCCCTTGTTATGAATCATAACGTAAATATGATATGCAAAACTGCAACCTACAACCCACAAGTTGAGAACCACTGCTATATATCAAAGAAGCATTTTGCTTTAAAAGAAAGTAATCAATGGAGTGGAGGCATGTCTCAGTAGTTAGGGGCACACTGGCTTCTTTTCCAAAGGACCCAGGTTCAAGTCCTAGCACCTACATGGCAGCTCATAATTGTCTAAAACTCCTGTCCCTGGGGATCTGACTCCCTCATACATGCAGGCAAAACACCAGTATAGATGAAAATTTTAAAAGTAACCAATACATTTTAAGGAAGTGCTCACCTCTAACAGTGTGCATTAGTTAGTTACCTTGGTACTGAGGCTTTAAAACAGGTATGAAGACTGGTTTCCATCAGCAGAGACCAGCTGTGTCCCTCTCAGGGAAGCAGGGGTTAGAGAGGTTGGTATTTACTGTTCACAAAGTTGTTTGCGTTTTTCCATCTTTGTTTTTGTTAATGAATGGTTGTGGCCTAACAATGAGAACCACATTTATTTAAGGTATTACAGCCATTCACACAGGTAAGTTGGGGACAGAAAGTATGGTTGTACTAGCTGGTTCTGTGTCAACTTGACACAAGTTGGAGTTATCACAGAGAAAGGAGTCTCAGTTGAGGAAATGCCACTATGAGATCCAGCTGTAAGGCATTTTCTCAACTGGTGATCAAGGGGGGAGGGCCCAGTCCATTGTGGGCAGTGTCATCCCTGGGCTGGTAGACCTGGGTTCTATAAGAAAGCAACATGAGCAAGCCAGGGGAAGCAAGCCAGTTAGTAACATCCCTCCACGGTCTGTGCATCAGCTCCTGCTTCCTGACCTGCTTGAGTTCCTGTCCTGACTTCCTTTGGTGATGAACAGCAATGTGGAAGTGTAAGCTGAACAAACCCTTTCCTCCCCAGCTTCTCGGTCATGATATTTGTGCAGGAATGGAAACCCTGACTAAGACAATGGTCTATTCTCTAACACTTTGCAGGTAAAGGAACTAACTTTTGCTGTTGTTTGTTAAAACCACCAGAAACACATAGAAGCCATTATTTTCTATGAAGACAGATTTTTTTGTAGTTGTTGTTGCTAAAACGAGGCTGTCTAATGCTTTACAGAACACAGGCAAAATCCTTCTGCCATATGTGATGGGCTCCTGTATCTTATCAGAGCTGGAAAAGGGCCTCATTTACTCATGCAATTACTCACTAGGTGGGGATACTTTAAGTGCCACTGGCTAGTTAAGGTTACATAGCACAAGGCACAGCACTTACTAAGTGTCTGGCGCACTGCCTGCTTACATTCTATTCTCTGTGAGCTCATACTCACTCTCAGCACATTTTCCAAATGAGCAAATCGAGAACCTGCAGCCACCCAGTAAAGCTTGGAGCCCATAGTATTCTGGAAATATCTTAGGAGGAACTGTTTTAGCCTCAGAAGAGGAATCTCTATATCTACTTCTATATTTTATATATATAGTTTATAAATATTATATATACTGTTTAATATATTATACATAAATGCATATTTACCTATTAAAGTATTTTATAATATATATATATATATACACACATATAATATATATAATAATAGTTCACAGTGGAAAAGATATCAGAGCAGGAATCTAGTGCCCTATCCCAAATTAGTTCTGCTAGTTTGATGAAGTCACTTCCTCAACTTGAAAGATGAGGGAGTTAAGAGACTCGGGAGTTATTTCTGATTCTATGGACACAATCACCCAAGCACACAGGCAGCTTTATTTCACAGAGAGAGCAATGCTGACAGACCTGAGGAAGTCCTTGGCCATTTCCAAAGATGGTAGACAAGGGTTTCAGTCTCCCGCGCTCATCAGGACACCTCTCCTCAAATTTAGAAGGACATCACTTACAAGTCACCTCTGCTGTGAAAGGTCAGTAAGGCTGAAAAGAACACGGAAATTCCTTCTGCATGTACTTATTGAGTTCCACTCTACTGGGCTGCATCAGTGGCTGCCATTCTTACTCGGGAGCATCTGACACGGGGGCAGCTGCCTTTCTGTGGGGCTTCCCTTCTAGCTCTTCTCATTTCTCTCATCAGCACGTCGCCACTCAGGGGATGCAGGGAGACCAAGTGTCAGCATAGTGCCACTGAAGTAGTAAGGTGTGGGGCTCAGAGAAGCCAGTGATTCACTTGAAGTAGCAACTTCTCCAGACAAGGGAGATGGAAAACAGTTACTCGGTCAGCAGGGACCGGCTGAGAGGTTGTAAGGTCCGATGGCTGACTGTCCTCTTCTTTAGCAGCAATGTGTTGGATCTCTTATCCCGGGGGACATGGCAGAGCAGAGCATCCAGAGTGTAAGTGGTGATTTGACTGCTTATGTGCAGCTTTGCGTAGACCTCATCAAACGTGGCTATGAGTTTAGGGTGGTCTTTCAGTTTTTCCCTCACTTTGGCCAGCTGGAAAGAGAGTAACCATTACATCACAGTGAGGCCTTTCTGTCCTCTTAGAAGCAGAAACAGACATGTAGAACTGTACAGCATACACAGAGATAAACACCAGGGCTCATAGGCATGGCTGACTAAAGGAGCCTGTCCTAGGTAAGCCACACCATCATATTATTTTACCTTATAGTACAATAAGACACAATGAGGGGAGGTCAGATGCCAACAGAATCCACAAAGTACAGTTAAGAGCGGCAGATTATACAAGGTTTTACATATAGTCCACGGAAAGATGCTTGGAATTTCCCCTAAAAGGCAAAGGGCTGAGATGGAGACTTAACAAGGTGCACAGAGAATAGAGGTTGGGGGATGAGGAGAGAATTCCAGAGGCCCCATCACAGCCCAGAGAACACATGGGGACCTGTACTGGGAAAAGAACAGGGAAGGCGAGGAGGTGACTGCACGTGGGGCACACCATGGGTTACAGTCAAGGACTCACTCTAAGGAGCTGAGGAAAGGAGGTCAAGGTCACCCTCCTAACTTGGGTCTTAGAAACGTGACGATGGACACTGAGATTTACTGTGACAGGGAGGGGAGGGAAATCCAAAGTCAGAAGGTTAATCCGGAGCTCTGTTCTAGAGGTGAAACATCAGGGTGGACAGGCCTAGGAGACCACTGACTATACAGGTCTAAGACATGGAGCAGGGGTGAGACCAGAGCTCTCGACAGTAGCCACAGGTCCATCACTAACCCTGCAAAAATGGGTCAGCTCAAAATCAGAATGGCCAATAGTGTACTAGTCGATTTTTTTCAGTGTGCTTCTATTTCCTCCTGCCCAAGGAAGCAAGGGTTACAGGGAAAGGTACTGGATACCTGAGAGAAAACTGGAGAGGCGTGAAGTCACTATTCAGAGAAGGCAAGGCACCTACAGAATAGTGCAGGGAGAGAGCAACCCAGACGGAAACCGAGACGTCCAGAAGCCACGCTGTCCCAGGAGGAACAGTCATCGTGGTAGTGCACAGAGAGACTGCTGTGTCTGACCTCTTGCTGCACAGGTGGGACCATGACACCTGGTGGGCACCTGAACTGTGCTCTTGCCCTCGGTGCCACCTGCGGTGCTGGCACACTTACCACTTCCTCTGAGAATGCGTATCTTCTTACAAACTTCGATACATTTTCGTCAAGGGCATCCTGTAAGATCTTTATCAGGTTTTCCAACATATTTGACTGGATGTGGATTAAGAGCTGAGTAAAAAAAGATGAGGCTGAGCTGCACGTCAATGCTGAGATAAGCCTGAACTGACAGGAACCCTCTTCTAAATACCATTCCCAATTCATTAGCATATATGCCTTGTAAGTGCTTTACACGCACACTCACCGGCCAAAATGTACTTTCCCATAGCCAATGACATCACTGTAGTAGGGGCTAGTGAGTTGGCATACACATCAGAGGCGCTGACACACCAGCCTGAGTTCACACACACACACACACACACACAGAGAGAGAGAGAGAGAAAGAGAGAGAGAGAGAAAGAGAGAGAGAGAGAGAGAGAGAGAGAGAGAGAGAGAGAGAGAGAGAGAGAGAGCCTCGAGCACATACATGGAAAAGCAAGGCTCATTTCCCCCTCTGATTATCAGCATTCTCTAGGACAATCTGAGACACAGAGAAAAGGTTTCAGAAATGAGACTACCTGAGAATTTACCAACCAATGTTGACCAATGTTTATAGTTTGACATGTTTATCTTCAAAATGTATTTTCTGTAAAACTGGATCTTTCCTTTGTCAGTTACTAAATAATCTTGTGTCAGTTAAGAAATAATTGGAAAAAACATCATATTGGATAAATGCATAGCAATTAGTGATGGAAATATACCATATTGTATTATATGATTGATGTGTATACATTAAAATAAAAACCTGGCAATTTCTTGGATCGATGGCATGATCAAACCAAAAGAAATAATTGCTTTTGAAGCCCTGGTCCCTGTGAGAGGCAGTGTCCCCTCCATCGTAAACTAGCTACTTTGTTTCACCCACTCTGTCCTGTCTGTTTGCATTTTTACTGTCATAAGAAAACTGATACTCAGGAAGGGAAGAAGCTTATTAACTCCCAGGAGGTGCAGGGCACAGAGCTAGCCTGAGCTCAGCTCTGGAGGGTGTTCAAACCCCAGTCGTACCAGGGAAGATGGCAACGAGAAATTGCATGTGGATGCAGGATCATATCTCTAAGTAGGAACCAGAGAGCAGATGGTGGGTCCTGGCTAGGCTTCCTACCTCCTGAGAGCACACCCCTGTGACCTCACTGCCACCCTCTAAGCTCAACACTCTCACACATGTGTATAATCATTTTTGGCCACATCCAGCCTTCCATTGCCTTCTCTATTCCTGTCCCACTCCCTCTGGAACACTTCCTCTTCCCAGCATGCCTGTCCTATTTCCTCATCCTTTTAAAAAATAACCTGAGTTTAACTAGGCGTGCAAGTGCACGGGTTATTTATTTACTATGTCATAGGTAGCTTACATCGGCGACATTTCCTGAAGAAAAATGCCTCTGCCTCCTCCAAACACCACTAACTGCCAACTGCTCTTCACAAAAGGACGGGGCCTCATGCAGGCACTGCTTCTTAAAGGGTTAACTCATTCCTGCCACAGTGAGGGTCAAGCCTCCAATAAACAGACTCCCGAGAGACAGAAAAAAAAAAAAAAATCTCAAGCCAAGCAGCTCATCAGGGTGAGGGGTTATTTTGTTCTCAAGACCTTCACAGCATGGAAAGACTGCCCTGTCTTAGCACATACAGGTGCAGTGGGCAAGGCAGCCACTCAGCGCCTCTGCGAGGTAAACTGTCTTCCAAATGAGTCTCTAGTTAAAGCCACGCCAGATTTCTGGAGACATGATAGGAGTCCAAATACAATTTGAGTGCCCTGCCCTGGCCTCCACTGCCTCAGATGTATCTATAGTGTGACATCAAGTAGCACTGCTGAGAAGGCCTGTGGTTCTCTTGAGACTGACAGGGTAGTCAACTTGCACGTGTCTTGATGAGATCATAGGCTAAACGAATGCAGCATGTGGCAAGTACCAGCTGGGAAAATAAGGAACCAGGTCCACTGGTTCATAGAGGTGGCAGAAGCAATTCAGATATAAAGAAAATTAAGTTGTGGGTGGGTGGGTTATATAAGTCCAAATTCTAATTCACCGCAGCAAATTTGAATGTAACACACTGGTTTTTAACATAGACTAAGCAAAAGAAAATCCCCATCTATTTTTGGTGATATCAACTCAGTGCACTCTCCTGTCATCCTTTTGTGAGGCTAACAAACTGATTCCAAAGACGTGACAGCCTTGGGAAAGCCGAGGCCTGTTTGTCAAAAAAAGCATGACCCTAACAAAAGACCCAGGATCTGAAAGCATCCTCAGTGAATGTGAGCCGTCTCTTCCTCATCACCCCAGAGGATGATGAAGCGGGTTTATAATGCAACATGAGCAATTCAGATTGGACATCTGGATGTTTCCCCAGTGGGATTTCTCAAAGAGTAAGATCATTCTAATAACGTTTCCTAATAGTAGATAGTTCCTTGATTGCATTCATGCAGAGGATCGGATTTTACATCCATTCAAGGTTTCTTAGGTGTGGTCCTTAACCACAACATGCTGATTCTACTCATGTGCTGGCTGGCTTTTCTCCCAGGTCACAGGACAGACGCTGCTTTGCATGTGCATGAGCTCCATGCCCTATCCAAAGCTGGACATCTGTGATGGCTTGTATGCTTGGCTCAGGGAGTGGCACTATTAGAAAGTGTGACCCTGTTGGAGTAGTTGTGTCGCTGTGGGTGTGGGCTTTAAGACCCTCACCCTAGCTGCCCGGAAGTGAGTATTCTGCTAGCCGAGTTCAGATGAAGATGTAGAACTCTCAGTTCCTCCTGCACCATGCCTGCCTGGATGCCACCATGTTCCTGTCTTGATGATAATGGACTGAGCCTCTGAACCTGTAAGTCAGCCTCAACTAAATGTTATTCTTTTTAAGAGTTGCTTTGGTCATGGTATCTGTTTATAGCAGTAAAACCCTAAGACAACATTTCTTCCCCCTCTCAGGAGGCTTAAGGTGCATTCCCACCAAAATATTGTCTCGCTGTGAAAAATTAGTTTCTATGTTTTTGTTACTGTAAGAGACAACTGAAACCCACAGAATGGGCCACCTGCACTAGTAGTGGATCATGCTAGTCAGTCCTGTGACCTTCCCACGGCTGTCAGGAGTGATGACAGACACAGCCTTCCTCACTTCATAGGTTTCACCTTTCTGGAGACGTGGGAGACCCTGGGCTTTACAGTCTGCTGTCTATATTAATACCCTGACTCTACTGTCTACTTAACTGTGAGAACTTGACAAGAGGTCAGAAGAGGACATCATATCCCCTAGACCTGGAGCCACCCTGTGAGTCACATGTGGATGCCATGATTAAGCTACAAGTGTTCTTAATCACTGAACTGTCTCAAACTCTCCAAGTTCCCAACTCTCAAGATCTGTGGTCTTCTAAAACAACCCAGGAGCTAGTCTGAAAAGTACACTCTTTGCAAGAGAGAAATACGAAAACACCAGTGTGATGTGCTAGGTACAACCATGCATCGGGTGCCTGGAGACGGGGCAAGTGCAGGAAGGACACAGCTGGGCTGCAGAGCTAAAGAGGAGACCTGGGAAGCTAAAGAGCGTAAAGGAGACCTGCTGAGGTTCAGACTGAAACGTGCGCTGCTGGCTGACCTCTACAGGCACTGGACATGCAACATGATGCACGCAGATACACGCAGGCCAAACCCTGACACATAAAATAACTTTAAGAAAAAGTTGGGGAGCTTGTCTTTCAGAACTCCACACAGCACACAGGCACGCAGTTCTCAGGCAAGGACTCAATGGGCTGGCTGGGCGGAGAATGGGCAGAACGGTCCTCGTCTGCACTGGCTCAAAAGGCCTCCGTTCATCCCCTGCTCTGAAACCAGGGTGGTGGCAGGATTTACTCCCAGGATTCTGAGAATTTTCATTCTCAGCTCCAGTGTTTCATGACTTTGCTGAATGAGTGCAGCCTCACAGGTGGCACAGAAGCCTACATAAGCCACGGGATAAATGTTCCTCAGAGGATGACAATGTGACAGGAATTAAATAGATGCCATCTCCTCAGTGCCTACTGACTACACAGCAAGCATGCTAGCTGACCAACCACAGGCATGCCAGGAGTCAGCTACCACAGATAGGATGCAGCTAGCACACAGGCTTCACCCAAGGCTGGGAAAGACCTTTGTGGGTCCAGCCGTGCCTTCTTCTTAATCTACAGCCTCCCCCACCCCACCCCACCCCACATATCTCTCTCTCTCCCTCTCTCTCTCTCTCTCTCTCTCTCTCTCTCTCTCTCTCTCTCTCTCTCTCTCACACACACACACACACACACACACACACACACACACACACCCTTTCATAAACCCCGTGGTGATGACCTCTCTCACAGGAGTGGTTCTTCCCAGAGCAGAGCTTGGTAAATGACTATTGTTCTGAACTGGATGATGACATTGGGCACACGGATGAAAACTGAACTGTCGGCATTTTACCACATTTCAACCCACTTTAAACTATAAGGAAACCACTTACATTTAAATTAGTACACGTTATGCTTTCTGGGTTCATGATTTGAGAAAAAATGGATATAGCCTTTTCCAACTGGTTCTGGAAGGAAAAACAAAAGTCAAACTCCAAAGCATGCACCATCGTTCCATTCTCCCGCGGGTCCCTTAGAGAAAACAGGATGCTCCTATGCACCGGGCCTCAGGGTTTTAAACCAACAGTGGACTTTTTGTAATAACCAAAATTAAACAAACACTATATGAAGGGTTTTACCCAGCAACATGACATCCTATATTTCAGCAGTGTCTCTGGGTCTAGGTTTTAAGATGGAGGCATTAAACTGGCATTCTCCTTTCTACTGAAGCCAGCCCTGAAGAAAAGACCGACAATGAGGAACAAAGCAAACTTCATCATCGGTATAATCAGAACAGTGAAGCTTCAAATCCCTGAAGAAGTGGTACACTCCAGAATCCTTGGAGATGGAGCCCAGCAAGGGTGAGGAAGAAGCAGGCACAGGCCAGACAGAGGTCCTACATGTTATAGAAAGGGCCTCTGCATTCTAGTTTCTAGGAGGCTCTCCACCAATATAACCTAAAGTCCACGACTTAAGTGCCTGCCTATGGTGACCGGAACTTTGGGACTTGTAAGGGGTAAATGTGGAGGCACAGATGGGAGGTGGAGCATGTTTGTGGCTAAGCTGTATTTGCACAAGGCCAGCAGAGAGGGGCTGCGCCCTGGCATTCTGCTGCCACAGCGCAAATGTGGGCACACATTGGCAGGACCACAGGTTACAACACAGTTGTTATACAAAGGAAAGCCTGCCTATCTACACTAGGATTCTGGTGTTTATGTCCCACTGACTCGAAATTCCTGCCAATGGTTTCTAAAAGAAATCAATATTTTTGAGTGATGAGTAATCAAAATAGAACCAGTATAAGAACTGTGTAACAAATCACTCAGAGTGGTGTACACCTAGACATTAAATCATTAATAACTCAAAAGCTAAGAAGATAGCCTTGTGGCAATTTTTGGTATTTAAAAATCATTATGTCTAATCTATACACACCAAGAAAACTTTGACTATTTCCGTGTTATGTTTTGTTTTACATGTACCTTATGTTTATGATAACTACTAAGATTTCAATGAATACTACCAAACCTTTAAAAAATCAAGTACTGACAAAAATATGTTCATATAGTTTTATGCCAAAATGCTTTAAAAAATCTGTACATTTATCTCTCTTTTTTAAAAATAAAGTTGTAAGAAAAAAAAATTAAGGCAAAAAAAAAAAAAAAAAAACGTGTTAGGAAAGAGTTTTTTTAAAAAAAAAAAAAAAGAGGGAAAGGATATAACAAACAAAGAGAATAATTAGTGGAGGAGACTCCAGTATGAGGCTGTGTTCATGGAATCAGGACAAAATGAGGAACAAGAACCAGTTCCCATCTGTTAGCCATAGAAATGAAATCAGGCAGACTTCTCCACAGCAGTGGGGCAAGAAGCAGAACAGAAGACCAGGGCTTAGAAACAAACAAAAAAATTCAAGAAAAGCCAGTGCTACCTCAAAATGTTAAGCCTGTCAAAACTGCAGTAAAGCAACTTAAACCACCAAAAACTTAGGTATTGTGGTTTGTCTGAAGAATTTAACAGGAGGCATTGGGAGAACAGCACACTGGCAACAACAGTAAACCACCGAGCCAGAAAGAAGAGGTGAGAATAGAACTACTCACCTGCAAAGGAAGGGATCACTGCACAAAAGGAACTCAAGGACATCATTTAGAAGCACAGGGTCCATCTCTCCTCTATTCCCTCCTTAAAGCCAGTAAACTAGGTATATTTATAGTAAGAGCAAACACCACTACAGGTAACATGGCCACCAAAATTCCATGGAGAAGATGAAAGAGAAAACACGTCACCTTCACCATCAGTAGCCATTGTCACAGGAATTAGACTGAGAAAACTAAGTAAGAACATGGCTTTGGAGTGGCCAGCAGAGAGGGCATGAGACAGGGGAGCCCTGCGACGGTGATGAGGCAAGCTGAGGCTGTGCTAAGCTTCTTCCACAGCCGCATTTCCACCCAACTTGCCAAAATTCAAGATGAAGGTAAGGTCCCCCAGTGCAAGGGTCCTCGGGGCCTAAGAGTTAATGAGGCAGAGTAGCTAGTAAGGAACACAAGGGGACACAGGGAGAGCCTCCCCACCTACCTGCCTCCCTGGTTGGCACCCAGCTGTCTACACTCTGAGCAAACCACCTACAGCAAACACTGTACTCCCCTCACAGAAACTTCTTCATCTTATCCATCTGCCTCATTCATAAAGTCTGACTTCGGTTTAAGAGTAACTAGTAGAGTAGCAGTAGTGCAAACCAATGAAAACCACACACCAGGAAATACTTTACGTTATACAAATATAAGGCATCAAATACAATCCACTAAGATCATACAAGTCATATGAATCTAAGCATATTAGGAAAAACTTAGTGTCATATTATAAAGCCAAGTTGAAGTTCTGCAACACTTCAGAGATACACCTAAACCAAAATGATTCAGAAGGACTTCAAATAAAATGATTGAAAGGTATTAGTGCACCTATGCAAATGCAATCAAAATGAAAGAAACAAAATCAAAGGCGATGATGCTACCAGAGAAGACTGAGGTCAGGACCAAGTGACAACTATGACCGTGGAGAGTCCTCCACAGCACTCAGCTCAGAGTCATGATGACAGAAGGCTCTCTGTGAGTTCCCACTGGGACGGCTTCTGCTGCCTAAGAGCAAAGAGCTATGGAAACACTGGAGACATGTGTCTCCCATGAGACTTCAGTCCCTGTCCCTCAGCCCCCAGAGAGTAGGAAGATATGAAACAACTTCCCTAGACAGACAGGATGCTGGTAAGCCAGAAGTGATCATTCAGTTGGTGCCCGGTAGGAGTGTATCCTTGTAAGCCTTCCCTTACATTAAGGAAACAATCACCCTTGAAGTCCTAAGTACCTATTCTAATCAGTCTTAAGTAAGAAGGCTAGGTAATAACCTAGCTTGGTTACAATTTTATAACAAGCCTTCCATTTTCTGAACAGCAGATGTGCTAATCTCAGAGGTGGGCTCTTTAAGACAGCAGGTGTCCCAGTGTCTTCCACTGAGATCAAGCTCAGAGATTTCACTGCCTTTCTGGGCTTTGGTTGCTTTGTTTGCCAATGAGGGGATGAGGGTCTAAGGGAATGCTAAGGCTTCAACTGAATAACAGCAGATGGGTCTATCTAACTAACAAGGACTGCAGGAGTCCTTACTCATCTGCACTCTGGAAAGAACTAATTAAAATGCTCTCTAAGAATGCTACACAGGAAGCATGTGACATCTTTACTCTAACAAAGGCATTCCCCTTAGACTGCAGCTTCCTTCTTTGATCCTTCATAAGATGCTGGCCCACCCATTCTAAATAGAAATGCATGCTGGGTCTTCAGTAACAATGAAAGCATTATTTACAGATATAGGTATAGCTGCAAATTGCTGTGGCAAAGGAGAAATTGCTTTCATTATGGGACTTCCGTACAATACAGTTAGGAGGGGAAAAAAGAAAAAGAAAAAAAGAAAAACAAGAACAAAAGAAAGCAATAATGTTCTGCCCACTGCCAATCCACTTATGTTGCTTCTGCCCCAAGGCCTTACCTGATTCAGAGCTAATGCCACTGCAAAACAGCATGCTCTCCTGGAGATAATGTCTCCCTTAATTAGGGCTTCTTCTCTTAACGTAGTACAGATTTTAAGCGATTCCGGGCTATTCTGTGAGAAGATTGGATTGCTCCGTCAGTGCCATGAACCGTCAGGTACAATGGAGACTGACAGTGTTCAAGTGTCTCAGACCTCTGTCTGTAATCATATCCCAGAGCCTCCCTGAGGGCACTTGAAAAATTACACTCAGGAGACATGACCGTGTGGTGGGGGAAGGCTGCAGGCCTCAACCCTACACAAAGAACTACAGGCAAGAAAGGGATCCTCAGAGTGGGAGAAATTGTCTTTCCCAGGGAGAAGCACACCAACTGGTTATCTGATATCAAATGTTCAGCCCTGAAAACATAAAGTAACACTACACAGACTGAGCAGGTTGTATTGAGTAATACACATGAATACACATACACACAGATACATATTAACAACATTGGTTAAAAAAAAGCTATGAATTTGAAAGAGAGAACAAAGGGGTGCATCAGAGAGGAAAGAAAGGAGAAAAAGGAAGAAGAAATTATATATTGTTTTTATAAAGATGTATTTATGGGCTGGAGAGATGGCTCAGTAGTTAAGAGCACTGACTGCTCTTCCAGAGGTCCTGAGTTCAATTCCCAGCACCCACATGGTAGCTCACAACCAACTGTAATGAGGTCTGATGCCCTCTTCTGGTGTGTCTGAAGACAGCCACAGTGTACTACTCATATACATAAAAAGTAAATCTTTTAAAAAAGGAAGAATATATAAAAAAGATATATTTATTTTATTTGTATGAACACGCAGTAGCTGTTTTCAGATACCAGAAGAGGGCATCAGATCCTATTACAGATAGTTGTAAGTCACCATGTAGCTGCTAGGAGTTGAACTCAGGACCTCTGAAAGAACAGATCTACTCTTAACCACTGAGCCATCTCTCTAGCTCTGATATACTTATAATTTCAAAAAGAAAAGAAAAAAAATAAGCTATACAGAGACGGTTTGCAAAAAATCCTAGGGTATCTCTATGGTAGCAGCTCAACTGTAGTTTTTATTCCTCAGCTTGTCTATTCCACTCATAAACACCTAAGTTTCTTTGTTTAGTAGTGGGCTAGTTTCTAGGCATAAGCCCCACAATGCAGTCAGCCAACTATTAATTAACTACCACTGTAATGCTTTGTAATGCAGCAGACTTTCTTTGGGGGGATTTCCAACTTGAAAATCTCCAGATAAGCCAAATACTTGAAAACAGAAATACCAATCTAACAGGTTATAAAAGAATCCCATAAAAATAGAAACAAACAAACAAAAAACAAGGAAAGAAAGAAAGAAAGAAAGAAAGAAAGAAAAAAAGAAGAAAGAATTCAAGGGGGTGGAGAGATGGCTCAGCAGTTAGGAGCACTTGTTGGTCTTGCAGAGGACCTGGGTTCAGTTCCCAGCATGTGTACGATGGTTCACAACTGTCTGTAACTCCGGTTCCAGGGAATCCGATGCCCTCTTCTGACCTCTGTCAGCACCAGGGACACACATGATGCAAATAATTACATGCATGCAAAACACCCCCCCACACACACACAAAATAGATACATCTAAAAAGAGCCTGATTTTTAAATCGGAGAAAATGATGCACCCACCAGCAGGTCAGTGACATAAACCTAGCCTCACCTTCTCAGTGGTGCACCACTAGCAGGTCAGTGATGTAAACCTAACCCCACCCCCCGGGCCACCACAGTGGGCAGGTTTACTATGGCACACCAGCCCCACCTCTGTGAGTCTGAGACTCATGAATTAATCCTTCAAACAAAGTCTGAATTTTATGGGGCTGTTGCCAAGGATGACTGGAAATCTCAGCAGCTGTTTCCCAACGTGTCTCCACTTAATGAAACAAGTTCCTCTTAGACACAACACAGGAAGAGCACCCTCAGGCCCTTCTTAAGACGCAGAACTAAACTCTATCCTTCATGCACCCAGGGAAGCATGCCTGAGCAGGATCCTACCTGGGAATCACCATTTAGAATGACCCATGTTTGAGTGCTGTATGACTGGGAAGGATGACCTCATCTTGAGGTCAGTAAACTACAGCCTTTGGACCAAGTCTAACTAGAGCTAAGAATGGTTTAAAGGTTTATAAAGGCTTATAAAAACAAATCGAGACTACGTGGTAGCAGGGCTTAGGGGATGGCTAAGTAGTTAAGAGCCATTGTAGAGAACCGGGATTCAATTCCCAGCACTCACATGATAGTTCATAACTATCTGCAGGTCTAGTTCCAGAAGGTCAGATACCTTCTTCTGGCTTCCAAGGGCACCAGGTGTGCATGTGGTGCACAGATATGTATACAGGTAAAACACCCATACATAGGAAGCAATAGTAATAACAAACAGAATATATGACAGCAGTCACGTGTAGCTACCCCAGAAGGAAGGGATGATTTCCAGAGGGTACAGTCTAACCTACCAGGGACCCTAGAGCTCAGCAGGAACTTGTCTCGTTTTCATGATCTGCATGCTTGCAAAGAAGTGTGAAAAATGGTTGCTTTTCCCATGGTAAAAATATCTGAAAAGGCTGACCTGGATTTTCTAAAAATGGATATTTAAACATCAAAATACCTGTGCCAGATGGAAAATAAACTTTAAAGAAACCAGAGAAAGAGAGAGAGAGAGAGAGAGAGAGAGAGAGAGAGAGAGAGAGAGAGGAGGGAGGGAGGGAGGGAGGGAGGGAGGGAGGGAGGGAGGAGAGAGAGAGAGAGAGAGAGAGAGAGAGAGAGAGAGAGAGAGAGAGAGAAGAAATAAACAAATCCACTCGCAGATACTCCTCAATGCCCAGTGCCCTGAGGGGTAGGTGAACAGTCTTACCAGTTTGTAGCAGATTGCAAAGGCGAGGACATAGGTGTCTCTGCTGAACCGCACATCTTGGTTTTTCATTTCGATCAACACTTGCAGCGCACCTGCATGAGGTGAAGAGCGGCAGCAGCTAAAGGCGGTTACCGGCACTTCCCAAACTCCTACTCAGTTCAGCACTACCTACCAAAATGCCCAATAGTGCTTATCGAAATGTAAATTAAATCATCAGATTGTGCAGGAATAATGCATAGAAAACCTGCTAATAATCTGGAGTGGCTCACTTCAGCCACCATATACGGATGTCTTCAAACTTAAGGAGTGAGGTCACAGTGGGGCCCCTCAGGAGGAATCTAAGGGTCACTTCTACGGCTCTTCCCACTCCAGCTACTACTCCAGTAGAGTTTTTCCACAACCTCAGACTGTATGTAATACTTACTTTCATATTTGCCTTTAGTAAATAACATATCCATCAAAATATTGAATGATGTTGAGTCTACGAAGAAACCTTGTAAATGCTAGAGAAGAGAAACAATACAGTTTGGTCAAAAGTTAACACTATTACAGAGATGCCACAAACTATCCATTTTTTGAGACCAATCTCACTAGGTAGCACTGGCTGTCCTGTAACTCAGTATGAAGGTCACTGGATGGCCTCAAACTCCTACCCTCTGCTTACTTTGTGCTGGAGTAAAGGCATGAGTTACTGACTATGCAGGGCCTGCATCTTATCTACAAGGTTTATTTTGTAGCTTCCTGAATTATCTAGTAGTCTGGTATACATAAGATTTTTTTTTAAAGCTTAACTGCTGAGGACTGTGATAGCTTTGGGAATGGATACACAGGAGAAGAAACATGAAAACTCCTGGTTTCATGACTAGTAAAGAATCAGGAAGGTGGCCATGAACCTGGTACAGTTAGTAGTGTTGAATAGGAGCCGCAAGTTGATTTTAGATTGACAACAAGAATGTCTCACGGAACTGTAGGGGTCACAAGCAAGCAATACAGTTAGTCACTTATGAAAATAGTCTGCTAAAAATAGTGACTCACAACATTATTTTTAACTTTTACTTAATAACAAAATCATCTCTGTACCTATTATATTTGGTTTTAGAAATATACACATATCAGAATAGCTAAACCAGGTAGCATTTATCATTTAAGAACTACTTAAGAAACTTAAGCTCTACTTTCGTTGTAATTTTTACAGAATAAATTATGTTGCCACTACCGCTGTGTTCTCTAACGTGTTCTCTAAATTTGTTTCTCTCAAACTGCAGCATTTTGCCATGATATCCAAATATTATTTCCTTTGTTCCTTTTTGAGAGCCTACCGTGTAGATCCTTGGTGCTGAGACTAAGGAACAATAAACAAGACAACAAAGTCTGCTCTAAAAGCTGGCTGGGCTTCCGTCTAGGAGAGCGTAGGTACGAGTCGGGGAGACGGCGAACAAGGAGTGAGGAAAAGCCAGAGTCACCACTGGGGCGATGGAGAACAATGGCCAGAACATGAGCAGGAAAAAGAGATGGTGGATGGAGAGAACACCACCACAGAAGCAGGGTTAGGCAAGGCCCCACTTACTCAGTTCACTCTTCCCTACAGCAGACCTTCTTATACATGGACTTTCCGTATGTGGGGCTTAGAAAATTACTTGCAGCTTGATTTTATTGTCATAAGCATACCTTTGACTTATAACAATGATAATTTAAATTTTCTTTTAGTTGTAGCATTAAGATATGTATTTAAAATATTAAAAGAATACCAACTAATAAAAAAGCAAGACTTTAATAATTCTAACCCTACAGACTTTCCAGGTTTTAGTGTGTGTGTGTTTGTGTGTGTGTGTGTGTGTGTGTGTGTGTGTGTGTGTGTATGTGTGTACAGGCACACATGCATGCCAGTGTATGTAAGGCCAGAGAACAACTTTGGACATCACTGTTCAGTGCCGATACTGGTTTTTGTCTCTCACTGACTTGGAACACCCAAGGCTAGGCTGGTTAGCCAACATGCCCCAAGAATCCAGGTCTCCGCTTCCCTCGTGTTATGACCGTAAGTATATGCCACTGTGTTGGACTTTCCTAAAATGTGGGTTCTGGGGAGCAAACTCAGGTTCTGTTTAAGCACTTTCTTCTTTTCTTTTATTAATGTAGAAGACAGCAAGAGCAAATACTAAAACTGGTCTTAAACTACCTTTTCTCTACTTGTTAATACATTATGCCCACCTTCCTAATGCTTGGTGTTCTTAAAGAAGGGCAACTCTAGTCCTAGGTGGTGGTACATTATCTGAGTCACCCCATTTAGGAGGCCCAGGCAGAAGGATTGCAAACTAGAGAGCAGCGGAGGTTCCCAGTGTCAGATAAAAAGCCTAGAGTTTATTCCAACAGTACAGAACACAGTAAGTGAAAAAGAGGAGGGAGCAACGCCAGGTCAGCTCACTCCAGAGTTCCTAAACATGCTAGCTGTATACGGTGGACAATAGCTCAAGTTAACAGCGCCTCTGGCCGTGGATGAATTTATAATGTTTCTAATTTAGTCTCACGCTCTTTAATATCGAAATAATAATCACATCTGATGACTGGTTGTTCTGCAAATTTTGACAATAATGCCAACAATAATTATCATTACTATTATTGTGGGAAAGGGTTGATGGTGCAATAAATATTCAGTAAGTAACTAAAAAAGTTTATAAAATGTATTTATTACTCTTGTGAAGATGTGTGCAAATGCAGGTGCCATGGTGCATGCATGGAGGTCAGAGGACTAGATTCTCCCCTGCACACTTACATGGGTTCCACAGCTTGCACTCTGGTCCTCGGGATACATGGAAAGTACCCTTATCTACTGAGTTATCCTACTAGATATGCAAACTTTTGTTTTGATTTAGAAAAAGTAAAACAGAATATATAAAAGCATTTTAAAACTTGACCACTGAGGGCTGGAGAGATGGCCCAGTGGTTAAGAGCACCGGCTGCTCTTCCAGAGGTCCTGAGTTCAATTCCCAGCAACCACATGGTGGCTCACAACCATCTGTAATAGGATCCGATGCCCTCTTCTGGTGTGTCTGAAGACAGCTACAGTGTATGCATATAAAATAAAATAAATAAGTAAATCTGACCACTTATAAATACAGCCTTTAGTCAAACAAACAAACAAACAAACAAACAAAAAGCCATGAAAACAAAGAGAATGTGTAGATGCAGGATATGAAATTAATGGCTAGTCATAACTCCTGAGATAGGATATATGTCCTAGGTAGCCACACACATTCAAGGTAGCTATATACCAGGACGTCAGCCTCTGGACCATGCTATGCCTCTGAAGACACCTGTAAGTATCCTTGTGAGCTAACTCTAAGGAGCGTTTGAAAAGCAGAGCGCTTATTTATTTAGCCTGAAAGTCTTACCTAGGAAAAAGTATGTAATGAAAAGAATGTCTTTTCTAAGAGCACCAAGAACAGCACATCAGCAGGGGAAGGAACTGAAAAACAACCACCTTGTCTCTGATGAGCTCCGCTGCAGAGTCCTCCAGGTCCAGCTCGTAGCACAGCCTCATGAAAACTGGTCCAAACTTATATTCCCCCAAAGTGAAATTTCTGTTTTCTGCATGGTACCTGGTAATCAGGATTAGTCTGTTAGCAAAAAGATGGGGTATAGCAAAAACAGACACAGGGATCAATAGATCCCAACCAGTGAGCAGAAACACCCAAGTTTGGATCCTCAGCAGCCATGTAAAAGTCAGGCTCATACATCTGGAACTCTAATGTGTGGGATGCAGCCAGGATTCCCACTGCTTAAAGACAGCCAGTGTAGCCAATCACTGAGCTCCAGGTTCAGTGAAACCTAGTCTCAAAAAACAAGGTTCAGGGCAACTGAGGAAGATAGTTGATTGTGATCTCATGTGTATGCACCCTGACATGCACATGTATACTACATACATGAACACACACACACACACACACACACACACACACACACACACTATATATATCTCACTCATACCCCACCCCCCCACAAGGACAGACACAGACAATAGTGTGCAATCTGCTAGATGCTAGGAGCACAATAACGAACAAGGCACTCCCAGTTTAGGAGAAACAGGATTTGAATACAATCAGGAGTTGCAGAGTGTGATATACTGGGCACTGAATCAAAGCCTAACACTCTCTAGGAAATAAAGAAGTAAAATGTACACTGCCATCACCCCCTAGATTAAGCAGGTACCCGCTGGGCCAGGAGTCCAAGCAGCAGGGGCTCCTTAGAATAGGCCCCACCACAGAACAAAGGAGAGCTGAGTGTGTTGTACTTTCAGGTGGCTTTGCTCACCTAGGACGCCACACAACCAAAAGGCACCTGTAACTTACATCGACCTCCGCTTTTCTAAGTTCAGGTAAATGCCTATGTATGCTTTGGCTGTTAGATAAAAAAATTAAATGCACTTCTGAAAATGTCCTGGGTAAAGGCTAATTTTAATGGCCGTGACATCTTACTATGTGGCCTAAGTTCTACAGGTGGCCGGTCAAGCCACTGAAAACTGACCAGCACAAACCTTTTTTCCATAATCAGCCATTGCTGCTGTAGGTACCTAAGAGTACAATCTGCTGACCAAGGGAGTGCCTCATGAGTACACGCAGGTCAGATTTTCAGGATGTAAATAACTTTAACTTACTAGTGGGGAAAGCTGACTTAACTAGGAAACATTTCTCCTGCTGAAACAGAGGAAAGTTGGGGTGGCTGAGGCTGGGGCGTTGTAAGCATACACACTGCCAAATACAGCAACTGTAAATACGAGCCTGCTTCCTCATACTACCTGAGAACTGAGTCATTAAAGACAGGAGAGGACAGTGACTACGGACTTTTGACTGCCTCCGTGTGACAGTTCCAATCCAGCTCTTCTGCTTATAGACTATGTGACTGTAAAAAAGTCAATTAACCATTTGGAGCTTCAGTTCCTCATCTGTGGAGCTAGGAACTCGACTTGAGTAGATTTTCGAGAACTGGGTAAGGTTTGTTTGGCACCTGACAATCCATTCATGTCAGCTAATATACGATGTAAGGCATCTTCAAAATCTAAAAATATTTCAGTAAATGAGGAACTTGTTCTAAATTAAAAACAGAAAGCAAAAGTTTCCCTGGTTTGACGTCCATGTTCAAAATGAAGTTAACACCACACCAATAAAAGGGAGGATCTAAAATATCCCCATAAACTACACAGCACTGAAGCCAGGTTACGAGGAGATGAAATTACTGCCCCATGGATGTAAGGATGAGCTTCTGCCTCAGCGCAGGCCCTGTCCCAGCAGCGGGCTGAGTGTCTCCGGAAGAAAGTGAACAGGTTGGTTAGACCTTTCAGCCAGCTGCTCACAATCAGTGAGGGACTGCAGTCACACTTGGATGTACTGATGACTATAACAGCAGAAAGAATGTTCACAACTTGTATCCGGTTTATCCTGTTGTGTTATTCTTACAGGAATGTAATACATGGCCTGCAGGCTTACGGGAAGTCTGTACCATAGTTTGAATTTGGATCATTTCCCAAAGATCTATGGATTGAAGTTTGTTGTCCAATGTGAAGTCCAATGGGATGTTCTCAGACAAACTAAAAATATTGCTCTCAAAAGGTTCTTTTCATGTGCTCCCCTCAAGTTATTATAGAAGTATAATATATTTTATATTTTATATATAATATATAATATATAATATATAATATATAACATATATTATATATTATATATTATATATTATAGAGGAATTATTATAGAAGCCCGAGTCTGTCCCACTCAGCTTTATGGCCTCCTATACTGAGATGTGACTGCTTTTTACCAGCACTGACCAGCACAGGGTGAGACAGCCAAGAACCTTCAGGAGAGCCAAACTGATACCAGTGTCATGCCCTAGAATGTCCAAAACTGAATCAAAAATAATCTCCTTTCTTCATAAGCAGACTGTCTCAGGTGTTTTGTTATAGTTATGAAAAACTAATATACTCTTTGACCCAAAACAAAACTAAAGGGTACCTAAGTTTTCTAAAGTTATTCACCATGACATTAGTTGTGTTGAAGAAAAGCTACAAGTAATTTAGATGTCTAACAACAGGGACCATTGATTAAAATATCTGATATGTGGTGAAATAATCTAGTGCCACTCAATTGTGATTCCTTACATATAAATAATAAGACTAACACACGTTGTATTAATTTAGAGAATACAATCTTTTATACGATAACCAGGACTAAAAGGAGCTCAGTGTGGCGACACATGATTGTAATTTCAGCACTCAGGAAACCAAGGCAAGAAAATTACATTTAAGGCCAGCCTGGGCTACAGAGCAAAGCCCTGTCTCAAATCCAACCAAATACAAAACCACCTGAACTATAAAAAAGAAAACTCACCACAACCATAAAATATTTGCATAAAAGTCCATGGAAGTCGGTAACTGTTCCATCACTCCCAGTCCTCCCCGCATGTGCCTGCTGCCCCGACTCCCCAGCAGGGCCCCCAGTTCCCTACATCCAACTGTGGTATATCCAGACAAATCACCTTAGCTAGGAGATGCTGAGCTGTTTGTGGTTCTGCCCCAAGGTTCAGCAGCTTCCGGCTTTGTGTGGGCTTGGGCTGCACACACCATTCTAACGGTGAGGTACCGGAGGAAGAAAGGGCGAGACCACATGGAGAAGCACAGAAGCAACAGAAATCTAAGGGAAATCTTCTTGGACTGTCTAGTGCTCCCCTTCTGACAAAGGAATCTTTAGGAATACCTAAAAAATGATATAGTAGGCGGAAGGCAGGAAAAGGGAGGGCGATGAGGCCACTGGTCCCGGGGAGAGAGGAAGCAATGGACTGTATCCTATCCAAGTAAAGAGGCTCCAAAAGTACTTGTCTGTGTGACTGGTAGCTGCCAGAGCAGCACTGGTGTATGCTGAGTAGCTAGGGACTGGCCACTGGATGGGTAGTTTATGAGGTGCTGGTCTATGCTTGGCCCCTGAGTAAGGATCACGATCCATAGTTAAAGGCAGGTGTCAGGGGAGGATATCTGAGAGTCATCTGTGCGGAGGCGGCTGCTCTGGGAAGGGCGGGTGAGAGGTGGTGAAGCCCCAGGGTTCTCAGGAAGCGCCTCACCTGTAAATGACCGCTTTGGCCAGCTGCACGTCTTCCGAGGACTGGCACAAGTGCAGCAGCGTCTTCAACTCTTCCTTCAAGATGAGTTTGTTCTGGGTCAACTTCTCCTCCAAGTTTCTGAAATAGATTTCTGGAAGAAAGCACAGACATGTGGCAATCAGGGTGGGACTGTAAGGAGGCTGGCCTCGGGAAAGGAAGCCTAGCCATAACTCAGTACAAAAAGGTACCAAGGGCATTTCCTGTCATGGCTTCCTGCTGATGGCTGTCTGGGAGGCATATCGTGTCATAGGAAATCCTGGGCCACTTCCACCCCAGTCTCTGGAAAACACAAACTGAAGGGGTAGCAGTGCCTCTGGCACTATTTGGGTGATATCCAGCCACACTCAACTTTGAACAAGTACTATTCCAGCCCTGATAAATGAAGCTACAGATGACTCATGAGAAGATAAGGCGTGGCCAGGTCCTCAAACTGATGAGCAGGATATAGGAAAATGTAAATCCATGATGGGCTTATCCAGACAATGTGATTAGGACTAGGTTAGATTATTAGGTTAGATAGATGAGGTGGTGGTCCTACGGAAACACAGCAAAAGGGCACACTGCTTCTGGGTTTTCCTTTCCTCAGTTCTGATGTGAGACACAATGCAGGAAGCCCAAGGCAGGGCTACTCCGTTCAGGGGCCACCTAGGATTTGTTACATGGCCCAGAGCTCTGAAGGGATGCTGGTGATGTACACTTGCAACATAAGAACAAGAGAAAGTCATTCTGTTCGCAGCATCTGAGAAAATCCCTATATGGCTAGTGACGAAGGCACTGGATCTTTTAATCTTTCTTCTCAGAACCAGGTGATGGTTTTGCAGATGCAAGGACCTGGGCAGACCGAGGTCCTGCCACTTACATGCTCTGGGAAGTCCCTTGTTTGTGAGACACTGTTCCTCGTGCACAAAGCCAGGACTATGATGCCTATGCCCCTTGGGATTACATGACGGTATAAAGAGAGAACATCTGGTACATAGTCACTGCCAGTAAGTAATGACATTAGCAATCTCACTTCCATCCTGGCCATGTTTGAACTAAGCAATTCAGTTCTAGAGATTTCTAAGCAACTTCTCAGCTAAAAGATTTTTAAAGCAATGATTTTTACATCCTGTAACTCTTAATCGTTAACCCAGTGAATCTAAAACATTAAAAAAAATGTAAGTTAGGACTTCAATAATTTGACTTTCAAGTATTTACTACATGACCCTGTACGGTCCAGAGTGATGTGTCTCTCACACAAAGCTACAGCTCCTCCCTAAGAGTTTAAAGACTACCCAGGAAGACAGGCTGTTTTGTAGAAATAGCATGTGAACGACAGCAGCGCAGTGAGGAGAGTTGAATTTTGACATCTGTTGTAACTGTGAGCAGGACGGATAAAGTTTGCTGGCAGTGGAAGGATATCAGTGAATGCAGTGATGAAAAAGTCTGTACAAAGCACGGTATGTAAAAGAATGCCACTTCAGGTTCCTAAAGGGATGGTGTCCGGATTGGATAAGTACCAGTCTGACAATTCAGTAGACTGGCTGACTTTTAGATCGCATCTCTGAATATGTTCACAGCTGTCACAGCTTTATGAAGACCGTGGCTATTAGACATAACAGGCAATTGCAGGGAGCCCTTCCGATGCAAACCTCAGAGAGCCCCAAACTACCCAGGATAAAAAGACAAGCCTGGGAACCAGAGATGGCTGAGGGGTTGAGAGCACTTGTGACTGCTGCGGAGGACTCAGGTTCGGTGTCCAGGGTCTACATGGCAGCTAACAACTACCTCTAACTCCAGAGGACTCAGTGTACTCTTCTGGTCTCAGCACTGTAAGCACATAGTACATACATGCAAGCACCCACATGCATAAAATAAAAATAAATAAATCTTTAAAAAGATGTATCAGAGAAATAAAAATGAAAAACCTTGAGTGGACCCACATTGAGTATATTCAAGTGGAGATACAACATTCTCCCTGACTGCTAGGGCTTGTCTCTGAAGAGCAGTGAGAAGAACCAGGACGAGAGGGGTGGAGGCATGAAGTGTCAGTCAGCTGCTCCTCAGTATATGGCAGCGAGAGGGAGTGTATCTGAAGAAGACTAGCTGAATAGCCACGCGAGAGAAGGGCTTAGAAGGGGAAATAGGGAAGTGGAGGGTAAGAATGGTCAGTGTGTGTCATGTACGTATGTGAACCTGTAACAAGAGGTCTTTTAAAAACAAATCAACAAAAGCCAGAGGAAGTCTTAGATATGCTTATAGAGGAGTTTGAAGTTCTAAGAAAATTCTACCTGTAGGACAGAGGGAATGAATGCAGCAAGACTGCTAAGACAGGACAGAGACTAAAGCCTATGGAACTGGTATCCTTATGTTTTTAGTGCTTTTTAAATTTTTTAAAAAGATTTTAATTATACGCATATATGCACATCTACACATATATGCACATTTGTGCATAGATTTCTGCATATTTCTGCCTGCAAAGACCAGAAGAGGGCATCAGTTAAGTTGGAGCTAAACTACTCTAGGCAGTGAAGCTACCCAATGTGAGTGCTAGGAACCAAATTCAGGTTCTCTGAAACAGTAGCAAGCACTCTTAACTCCTGAAGAATCTCTCAAAAGTAAGAAAAAACAAACAAACAATATACTAACCCTCAAGTGCCAATCAGCCTTAACAAATACCATGTTTGCTAAGTTTGATTCTTTTATGCACCCTAAACACAGTGGGCTTTTCAAAGTAAATCCCAGATCCTACAGTGTGAAAAATGCCAAATATACTACCACACCTCGGTCTCATTGACCTACAAGAGTATCACGGGTCTGTGCAAGACCAAGGGTTAATCAACATTTGAAGGTCTCCTGGATTCTTAAACTATAGAGTCTAATCAAATCTGCTGCCTTTCCAAGTCAATCTCCATCGATCTCCCAGTTGATGCTGAGGCTGGTCCTCGAATCATATTCTGAGTGGCACAGATCCAGATGGCTGGCACAGGGCTAATGTCACTACTTCCCCGGATCCTGAGGGCAGGGCTAGAAGAACTGCAGACTTTAAGTAGCAGAGTATGAGAGGAAGGGGAGACGAGGAAACCAAGCAAATGGTCGCTCTTTTATTTTCTCTCTGAGACAGGCCTTGAAAGAATGGAGACAAAGAAGAAATACGAATGACAAGCAACGAAAGAGTTAATAAAATAGATGTTACCTTTGGTGTCAGGAAGGTTATATGCAATAGCTATCTTCTTATGTTGGAATTCCTTCAGTTTCACAATGCTATCTGTGAGTAGGTATCTTTTAGCTGAAAATTAGAAGCAAATAAAGTCACTTTGATTGCCTTCTCCCCCTAGCAAATGATCCATCCAGTTAAGTATGGATATTAATATTAATTCATACTTAACACTTAATATAATATGGATACTACAAATATTATAGTATCCCAGGTGGAGAAACAAACATCTCCAGTCAACTACTGAATACAAATGAGTCTTGGCAAGTCTTCCATTTGAAAGTAGGTTGGGATTGATCGAGTGTGAAGACTTTGTCAAGAAGAGATATGAAGAACAAATGGCATTTGCCATTTAGTCAGGGGCTAGCAATGCAGTTTTACACACACACACACACACACACACACACACTTTCAATTGGTTTATTTTGGGAGAAGCTTGAGATATTGGGACAAGCTACATAGTGACTTCCAGTTTTTAAAGTTCTGCAAAGTTCAGATCTGGACTCAGTAGCCTTAAATCAGAAATCATTGACCACAGCTTAGCAAGTCTGGAATGTAACCTTCTTCTGCATCATTGGCTGTGCATGAGATCAAGACAGATGAACCGTGCACAGAGATCTGATACAATAAAGTAGTAACAAAAATGGTTGTTTATGAAAAGGCAGTCCTGTGAAGCTGTCAGACCTGGGTCTTTAAATACTGCATCTGCCAGCTCCCTGTAACCTTGGGCAAGTGACAACCGCGTCTACTTCCTATTCTGTAAATGAAGAAGGATATCGTTGTCACTGAATGCTGGCTGAAGTTAATAAGTATATGTATATATATATGTGTGTGTGTGTGTGTTTGTGTGTACTTATGTATGTGTGCATATATGTGTGTATATATATATATCACACTAGAACGTTAAATAATTTTATTGTCAACAGCAGTCATGCGTTTAATATTTTCAGAAAGGCGGTAAAGAATAATTTGGGGGATGAGGACGCCTGCCTCGAGTCTTTTTAGAATGGAAGCAGCACGGATTGGGTTCCCACCTCTTAAACTCCGTACCAAAACCTTACAGAAAAGGAAACCCAACGAGAGAGGAATGTTCTCAAAGAGCGACTTGGACCTTGGAGAGTCCAGATCCCAGCTGCCCTTTGCTTTCCAGAGCGGAAGGATTCCCAGCCCCGCGCAAAACTGGCTGCTCACGCGTGCAAGGAAGGGCGCACGAGCCTTCCCCCAAAAGAGAGCCTCTCCCTTCTCTTCCACCCTCCCTCCTTCCAGGCGTGCGGCCGCGGGTACCTCCGAGAGTGCAGCGGCAGCAGGCGGAGCCTGAGCCTGTCACCCCGGGATGCAGAGAAAGACGCGGCGCCCGCAGGCGTTCCAAAGGCCGCAAAACCGTAGCCATATTGTTCCGGGCCGGACCGCACCAACTGCGGGACCCGGGCAGGGGAGGGCCGCCCTATGTGGTCCGTCTACTTCCGGCGGAGGCGAACTCTGTCCCGCCCTCCTCTGTGTCTGACTCCCGGGCCGGCATTCCACTTGGTACGCTCCAAGATGGCGGCCCCCATGGTGCGGTGTGGAATGCTCCTGGCTCGGAAAATATCCGCGTCTCGCCTTTCCTTGGCAGGTTGGTGGCTGCTGCCTTGGAGCGGTAGCTCCATTCGGCCTCTCCGCACGCTGTTTAGTGAATGAAGGGGAGCGATGGGCTTCCAAGAAGAGCATAAATGCTCCTGGGATCCGGTTGCTAGAGAAGGCGTTCAGGGTATTGGTAGCAAAGAAAGGAAAAATAACCCATCTCCTTGAAGGCTAGTAGTGCCTGCCATTCCAAACTTTTGAAAAGTAGAGGAAGGCTGTGGTATGTCTTGCAAATTTAATGTGTTAAACGAGTTGCCTTTTTGGTGATCATGAAAAACCCGAATATATTGACTCCGGGGGTAGACATTTTTCTTCCCCTGAGATTTCTTCGGAGGGTCATCACGTAAAAGTTTCCTCACTGCTTCGTACTTGATAGTCCGAACCCATGGTCTTTATCTCGGGAAAGAAAATTTCAATACTAGCCTCACTTTGCCTAATAACCTTGGTCACAACTTCTGCATGACGTTTCTTTTTGTTACAGTTTTCCCCTAGTAGGTAAACTAGTACTGGACTTTGATGTCTTGAGTTGAATTGCACATCACGCAAAGCCTTTTTAGTGGACCTGATGGTGAAAACATGTTTTAAAGTATTTGGAAAAGCCAAGTTTGTAGTGGTACCAAACTCATAATCCTTGAAGATGTGGCAGACTCCAGGAGTAAAATGAACTAACCACACTTGGATATTTCCAGTGCTGCCTATTTTCAATCACAGTCTCCCTTAACACCAGTTACAAAAAGAAAAGCAGTGCACACTTGCTCACACTCTTAAGTGTACAACCATTTAAAAACTTCATAGTTGTCCTCAAGAGTTTTCTAAAGATGAAGTGTTTGAGCTACCTGGTAAGAATGTCACATATTACACATTTGACAAATTGATATGATGATATTTGGCACAAAAATAAGAATGACCTGTAGAGCTCCTTAGCATATTTATTTAATTGTGATTGATAGTAAATTCTTTGAAGTCTAATAAGACCCACTCTCGTAGACAAAGGAGGGTAAGTTGGTTGCTTATAATGGCTGGGGTAACCATTCTAACAAAGGAAACTTAGAGCAACTTGAGAGAACATTTACTTTAGCAGTTTGGTTTCAGTTTAAACAGGCAAACTTATGACAAGCTATTCCAACAAGGTAGTTGCTAGTACTTGTAGTTATTTAAATTTAAGTTGAAGATAAATAAGATTAAATATAATATAAATAAGATTAAAAACTAAGTTTCAGGCTGGAAAGATGATGGCTCAGCGGTTAAGAGCACTGATTGCTCTTCCAGAGGTCCTGAGTTCAAATCCCAAGAACCACATGATGGCTCACAACCATCTGTAATGGAATCTGATGCCCTCTTCTGGTGTGTCTGAAGACAGCTACAGTGCACTTACATATAATAAATAAATAAATAAATCTTAAAAATAAACAAAACAAAAACTAAACTAAGTTTCTTAGTGGCACTTGGTGTTTTATGTGTTCAGTGGATCTATGTAGCTGGTGGCTTTTGTCCTGGACAACTGAGAATACAACATTTTCATTTCTATAGAAAGTCTTTTGGACATTGCATTAGACCGTAAATGGGGGCTATAGGAAAGCAGTGTAAGCACATAGGATGGATTTGGGGATGTGTATAAATACCTTGACTCAGGTCCTCAGCTTGTATGAATTCATAACAGATCAGCCAGTATATGCAACACTTTGAGACTTTTAGATAGTCTTAAAATAGGATGGAAGGGTACAGCTAAAATGATCAAAAGATGGAAGAAAAATGAACTGAGACAAAAAGACAGATATACTGAAAGGTCAGACAGAGGAAGAAAGCTTACTTGTTAGCATAATTAGTAGACAGCTGAGTCCTCAGCTACCTCACTGATAGGCGGTATTCCCTCATTTTGTGTATTATGAAAGTGATTCAGAGATTGATTTGCCCAATTTTTCAAAGCATTTATCACTCGAAATGCAAGGGCTAAAAGTTAAATTATTTTGCTAAAGCTTGTCTATTTCCACAACCACATTTCCTTATTTTAAACACAAAAGAAACAAAATGCTGGGAGACATTTGATTAAAGTAGAGCTAGATGTGGTGGTGCATGCCTTTAATTCCAACACCTGAGGCAGAGGCAGGCGGATCTGAGTTCAAGGCCACCCTGGTCTACAAGGGAGTTACGGAACAGCCTGGACTACACAGAAACAAAAAACAAAAAGGCTGAAAGAGCAAGAAAATATGTAAGGCTATAGGAACAAATATGTTTTCACCAAATGTGAACTTCGGTCCATCAAAGGGTTACAGAATTCCATGGAGAGACTGAACTAAGTACTGAAGGTACTTATTTTAGAGAACATTGTTGCTCCAAGGATATTGATCTAAGGGGTAATCAGCTTGGAAAGATTTTAAACACTCTAGTTTTAGAGACAGGGTCTCACTATGTAGGGCTGGTTGGCTAGAAACTGTATAGAGCAGATTGGCCTTGAATTTGCAGACACTTCAGCCTGACCAGACAAATATTTTGAAAGGCGTGTGCTGAGAGGCTTTGGGCAGGCTGAGACCTAAGCCAGTGAGTCTGAAGTCTGTCTCTTACTCACTCAGATGTGGCTTGAGTACTTGTCAGATAAGCAGAATTCTGCACTCTAGGCCTACCCAGAGAGTATCTGCATTTTAATGAGATTCATATGCATCTCATTAAACCACAGTTTGAGAGTCTGATCTAGATCTTCCACTTTGTTTCTTGTCCATCTCCTTCCGGCTTTGGCCCTGACCATAGGAAATTCTTTGGTTGTAACATTATTATACAGAATCTCAGTTCATGCACATTGATGGAAAAACCTTTGATCTTTCTGACATGCACAAAGCATCATAGAAAGTTGAGTGTGTTGTTGTGTTTTTCTTTTAAAAAGTGTGTGTGTGTGTGTTGAGTATATACATATGCGTGCTTGCATGTACGTGCTTGTCTGTGTACATGTATGTAGAGGCTAGAAATCAAAGTTAGGTGTCATTTTCAGTCACTCTTCACTGATATAAAACTTAGGCTGTAATCCTTGTGTGGTTTGTTATGATCGCTGGGTGTCTGCCTTGTATTTTGGAGTTCTTTCCCTTCTCTTGATATAGAATTCATATGCTGTACGACTCACTGAAAGTACACAGTTGTGTGACTTCCCATGTTGTGCACGTATCTTTACAACCAACTGAGGTTTATCACACTCTGTATGCCTTGTTACCAGCCACTCTTACCTCCTTATTTCCCATTCCTAGTTCTAAGTGATGTGTGGCCTACTTCCTCTCTCTGGATTTCCCTATTCTGATGCTTCCTAAGTGGGGCATAATTTGAGGCTGGTGTCTTTCACTTAACATAATGATTTCAGGGTTATTTTTAAATTACTAAATAGTGTCTCATTACAACCTAGTCTTGGTATATACTTCTCTTTGTTTTGTGCAAAGTACTGATAAATATGCTAATTCAAGTCAAATGGTAGTGTTTTCTGGGTTGGTAACTAACACATCTAGTTAATGACTTAGCATAGTCTGACAGGCTGTTTATACTTAGTAGAATAAACAACTTCAGTTTTAACATCAGAAGTGAGAAGGACCAGCACGCTCACTGGGGAAAACTGCTGTGGAGCTTTTCAGATTGCTCTGTGTCTTGCTGTCAACTGTCTGGTAGTCATAGTATCATGTTCGAATTTTAAAAAATACATAAGCTGGTAGTTGCAAATGAGACAGAAGCCGTGTTCAGTAAAGATCCGTGAGACATGCCCGTTGAACTGATTGTCTTTCCCTCAGGTAAAAGATGCCTGCTCTCTGCAGCGTACATAGACAGCCACCAGTGGGAAGCAAGAGAGAAGGAGCAATACCATCTGGGTAGGTACTGCCATACACTCGTCTGTGGTCACTCCACACACCTCGCATCATACATTCACATGACGCGTGCAGGTTAAGATACGTCTACGATGGGCTGGAGAGATGGCTCAGTGGTTAAGAAGGTTGACTGTGTAAGACCCAAATTGAGTCTTATCTATTTGAGGCTTCCATGAATGAGACGGGAGATCGATGCAAAAGCAAGAAGTTTATTAGTAAGACCCGAAAGGCTGTTACAAGCAGTTTTTATACTCTTTAGGGGTACAGGTCACATGAGCAAGGTTATCATTTAAATTCATTGGCTAAGCGAAGTAGCCTTGGAATCTATTGGCTAGCAAACTTGTGACAGGGCCATGGGATCAGAGCGTCAGGTGACTATCAGTCAGAACATTCAGGGTTTTCAAGAATGTTCCTGCTCCTCCCAAGGACTGTGGGTGGAGAGTGGAACTTGGCTTAGCCTTGACCTGAGGCGGTGGGTGTAAGGCTGGCGAAAGCTCCTAGGGTCCTTCAACTGTTCTTCCAGATGTCCTGAGTTTAATTCCCAGCAACCACATGGTGGCTCACAACCATCTATAATGGGATCTGATGCCTTCTTTGTGTGTGTCTGTAGACAGCTACAGTGTACTCATATAATAAATAAATCTTAAAAACAGAGATACCTCTATGATGACACGGCTCACAGAAGTACATTTTAAGTCTTAAACAGAGTCACATCCACACATGGAGGATCACCTTTGCTGTTCCCTGTGTTCCTGAAACTGTCTTTGTTGTCTGCCTCGGTGATGCACTGCTGAGGCTGTGTGTTGTCTGCCTCGGTGATGCACTGCTGAGGCTGTGTGTTGTCTGCCTCGGTGATGCACTGCTGAGGCTGTGTGTTGTCTGCCTCGGTGATGCACTGCTGAGGCTGTGTGTTGTCCCCCTCGGTGATGCACTGCTGAGGCTGTGTAAACAGTTTCGTCTTGCTTTTTGTTCACTGCACTGTGGTTTCCACGCAGCTTGTCTCTGTTTTACGGTGTCATTGCGAGTGACAGATTTGGAAGCAAATTTGCAATGTCACGGAAGCCAGGAAAAGATAGTGAGCAGTAAGCTCAAAGAACCCTCTGTTTGCCTTGTCCTCTGTTTTATAGTTCACAGATAGCAAGCATCCTTCCTTGTACAAATTACCCAGGCCTAAAAGAAGTCACTGACCCCACAAGCACGTCTCCAAATGTGCAGGCAGTGTCCTGACAGTGGAGTGAATAGATGGGCTGAGACTCTAGCACTGTGCAGATGAATTCCTGTGCTGACCCAGCACAGCCCCCCACCCCCATGTGCCCACTCCTCACAGTTTCTCCGCGCTTGTGTTAGATAAGAACAGCCCTCCTCTGGGATGGATCCTTCTAGAAGAGCTGGGATGTAGCTATCCTGGGGAAATCAGACATCGCAGGTGTACCTAGAGTGACATTTTTATTTTTAAAATGAACAGTTTTCGATAATGGTCTGAATACGTCAAAGGTCTATTTTTAGTCAATTTTTATTGAAGAATGCATTAATGAAAAAAAATCCAGCTTATTTTTAAGTATGAAAGTACTTTGCATTCATGTGTTAAAATAAAATTAGTTCTATGGATTAGAAACAGGTTTTAAAGTGGTAAAAATGTCTCTCACTGAACTTGGAGGTGAGCTGGCCACCAACACATCTAAGCAAGCAAGCTTACCACCTCTACCCCCCAGGAATGGGAAGGTGGGACTCACACAACCGTTCTGGACCTTTGATGTGTGTGCTGGGGACTCACGCTCGGACTTTTCACACCTGAGCAGCAGGCGTTCTTACTCACCGGCCCGTGGCCTAGCCCCTAGAAGTAATGTTCAACTTACAAAAAATGATTGAGTTCCTCTCTACCCTTTGCCCATATTCACGTTTTCTGTTTTTTCATCCTGGGGTGTGTGTTTGTGCGTGCACACGTCATCTACCACAGCACATTCATTGAGTTCGTTCATTAATGCTGTTTTTCACATGTTTTGTCACTGAACTTCAAAATGTCCCTTATCAAACTTTTTTTCTTCCTCTAATACAGGATGCATTCCAGCTTCATGTTGCATTTAAATCAAGTCTTCTTAGTTTGAAATTGTTCCTTATCCTTGTTTTATTTCTCACGACTTTCTCACCTTTCTTTATGATTGGATTCCGGTTTTGCTTCCCTGTGCAGACTACTGTGATTATGTGATCCTGTCTGGTGTCCCATGTGGACACAGCTGCTGTCTCTGTCCCCACTGTGCATGTCAGTTCTGACGTCCTAGTCACACACATCTGAGTTCTCAGCTGAACACCAGCGGTTTTCTTGACTAGTAGGGAGACCTTTAACATAACCATGATTTCCTGCTGCTTCTCAACTTTTCCCTTAGTTTTTTTTTTTTTTTTTTTTCTATCCATGCCTCTGGCCGGAGTCAGTCTACACTGTAAAGGTCGCGGTGATGCTTCTCCACCTCCCACAACCCCTGCGTGTTTACTAGTTGACAGCAGTGTGCTCCCTTAGGCAGCAGACGTCCATTCCTTCTGTTCCCTTCTCTTTTATCTGACTGTGGTCATACATTATGTTGCTGGTTGTTGGTTGGTGGGATTTTTTCCCACTCATTGCTGCTGTTGTATGGAGTACAGTGTCCCCGTGCTGCCTGGCTAATAGAAAGTTTCTCAGTTATTCTCCGTTGCCTTCTCACTTAACAGTGTGTTCTAGGCTTAGTGCCTTCCCTTCCCTAGCCTGGTCTCAGCCCTTCCTCAGGGACTCTCATTCCTTTTCCTGGGCAGTGAGTGGTGTTAGAAACAAGAGCTTGGTGTTAGATGTTATTGATTCTTATCCAATAGCTCCAATTCCCATTCATCTTCATGGGGTTTTCCCTGGCCTGGCTGAGGTTTCCATTTCATGGTTAGAGTTTGGTTCCCAACAGGCAGGGTATTGTGGGGAGTCAAACCATTGCGTGTTATACAGTCTCTCTGTCTTCTGTCTAGAAAGTACTAGCTATCCAGTCATCAAGAAAGTCACAATAATCCATGTGTATGTAAAGATGTCCTCTGAATTTAGTCATTCTTCTCTTAGAAGCCACGTGCTAGGATAATTCTGATGTAGCTTCAAATAGTTACATAGCAAAGATCGTTGTCATGTGCCACTTGTGAATTATCCACAGTGCAATGGAAATATAAATAAAGGAACAATGCATTCTGGGAAAGCTTATTGTTAAACGTTTTCCTAGGTATGGAGGAAAGACAAGGAAACGGCATGCCACGGTTTGTGTCTTGTTTTTGCTATAGTTAGATCATTTATATGGACACAAATCTAGTGGTCTTTGTTCTGGTCACATGAATAAACAAAGAATGTTTGCCAAAGAATACAATGATAACCTATGACACATAAATATCACAGGGGGCCAATTGTCTCTTCCCTGTTAAGACCAGTGCTGAGTAAATTACCATTTACTGAGCACGTCCAGTCATTGCTGCCCCTCTGCCTCCAGTCAGACTGTTTTCCTATTCTGTAGCTTGTCTTGTGCCTTCCCTCAGTAGCATGACGTGGATTCTGCACCCGAGGCTGGCAACTGGGTTTGTGTCCCAATGCTACCACTTCCAGCTGTCGCTGTCCATGTCAAAATCAGGGAAGGGTGATGTCTGCCCTAGTCCCTAAACATTCATCCTAGAAATATGCAGAATGGATGGGTCCCTGGGTCCCTTGTATATGTCTCTGTGTATATTTGATGTGAAGTGAAGTTTGGAATATAGACTGCTTGGAAGAAAAGGGAGCCTTCGGACGCTGTATTTTTTTCCCACTTGTTAACAGGATGTAACTCCTACCTCCTCTGGTTCACAGATGCACATTTTTTTTTTTTTTGTTTTTTTTGTATAGAATGACTGCTTGCTTTTGTAGGGTGGAGCTCTGATACTGAGCAGGGAGACTGCTCCAGGTGCTCCTTTCCTGCATCTCTGCAGGTCGGGCAGTAGATGGCAGTGTGGTCCTTGCGAGAAATTTCCATCCATCTGCGCTGGGGCTAGGGGGTGGGGGGAGCGTGCGCTCATGTGGAGCACAGTGATTGGGCATCGCTCTGGGAGGGCCGTGAGGTGCTCCGGTAGGGTTCCCTGATTGGAGGAGGGAGGAGGACCCATATGAGGCATTTGCTCTGGTGGTCCCCATTGGTGCCGCTGCGGGTGTGGCGTTCTTGGCTCCGCCTGCCCTCCTTGGAGAGGGTGAGGTTGTTTCAGGGGTACCTAGGGTCCTTGAGCATTAAAATGCTGCTTCTCTATTTTCTTGATAGCTACTTGTTGCGTTGCTTTGTGCATTCAAAAAGATGCACAGATCATATGCAGTGAATTACCACAAAGTGAGCACACCTGCATAGGAGCTGGCGCATTCTTCCCGCTTTGGAGACTGGCTTGTGCATAGCTTTCGTCAGAGACACCCGAAATTCTGATCTGCAACACCAGAGGCACTTTACACAAAAAAGTGTAAAACGGGAAAGTAGAGAATGCTGTAAAGAACCCCAGCACTGCCATCTGCTTTCAGCTGTTTATCAGCTTAGGGCTGCTCCTTTCCTAACCTTTGGACTGTTGAAGCAGACAGTGTGTGTGTGTGTGTGTGTGTGTGTGTGTGTGTGTGTGTGTGTGTGTGTTGTATATTTCAAAAAGATAAGATGTTTCGAAAACCATTGTTATATATAAAGTAGTCAAATAAATATATGAAACAATCAGCTTCTGCTACTTTTGCTTTTTGAGACCAGGTCTCACATTGTAACCCTTGCTGGTCAGGAAGGCCTTGAACACAGAGATCCACCTACCTCTGACCAGTCGCTGGTATTCTTATAAACATGTTTTTAATGCTCGAATTGAATAAGGACCTAACTGAAGCACACATACAGTTGTACTTTCTCCCCACTCTTTAATAATTTTTTTTTTTTTTTGTAGAAACACGGGGGTAAACTAGATTCAACAGTTGTTAGTTCAGTTTCATCTGTATTCTATACCCTTTAATCAGATTGCTTTTTAAGTGAACCTGTCACCCAGACATTTTGTATGTATTTTAATATGTAACACCAAAGGAGATTATTAAAGACAGCTATAACGCCATCCTTAACATTGCATGTTCACATTTCGTTGTGTCTTAAACATGTTTTTTTCACTTACAGAGGACTGAGATGTCACATTCCTCATGCCACACTCCCATGTCAGACTTGTGCAAAATCACCTTTTGTAGAGCATCTCACACTTTTGATTTGCAGATGTCCTCTTTCCACTGGTATAGAATGTGTCTGGGTTTCCATCTGTACTAGTTGTAAAGAACAGTCAGTACAGCCCAGAATTTCATTGATCTCCACAGATCTAGGAAGGCTCAGGACACCATTCATCTCTGGGCCTGCTGTTGTCCTTTTCCACACTTACCTCAAGACAAGAGACAGTTAGTGGTTTCTGGGTTCTTGATTTTGCTGCTTGTTACTTTATGGCTTAGAGAGATGATTCGTTCTATCCTGGAGCTGAGTGGAGGAGAAGGCTGCAGGAACAAACTCAACATCAAGTTTCAGAAAACATGAGCTGCTGTTGAAGTATGGGTGGATCCTTCCCTCCCTCCATCCCTGTCTCAGCCCCCTGCTTGTCGGCAAACACAGAAGGCAGACGGGCATTTCCAGTTTTCACTCACAGTGGAATATGACAATGTGCACTTCTTTCTGGCCCTGCCGAGGGCTGCAGTCTGGAGGACTCTATAGGAGTGCTGTTTGGGGAGCTCGATTCCTTTAGATCCAGTGAGACACTTCCTTGAGCAGCATGTTCCTGTGATGGCTGCACACTGCCTAGACAGCTTTGAGTTTAGTGAGTCCCAGCTCCAACCTGCTGGAGGCCCCAGGGATCCCTCTTATTTGACAGGGAAACTGTGTTTCTGGAACCAGGGCTGAACTGTGGCCTCTACACACACTCAGAGTCCTTGAGCGGCCGCACATGCGCATGCGTTTTTCTGTTACATTCACCTCATTTTCTTGATCTACCCTTTTGGGAACTCAGTATCTTTCAGAAAGGATTCTGTTCTCAGTGTCTCTTAGTGTTGCCCTCCTCGCCTTTCTTTGCTGCCTTCTGTGTGATTTCACCTCTTCCTGGTTCTGAGTTCCCTAGTTCTCACGTCTAGCCTCACTGCTTTAACTCACCGCTTGCTTGTTTGCGTGTTCACTTGCTTGCTTGCTTTTTGAGACACGCAACATAGGCTGGCCTCAAACTTGCTTCAGACTCCTGGGTGCTCGGAACATAGACATGCGGCACTCTGCCTGTTTTTATTTCCTGTTCTGTTGTGTCTTCCCTTTCTTTTGAACTTTGTTGCAGTATTTACATAAGAACAAACCATACCTAGAGCATACAGTTTAATGAGTTTTGACAAATGTGGAGCTGTATATGACCGTATACATCATAGTCCGGTTGTCTCCAAAGGCAGTTAGTTGTCTCTAGTTCTTTAATACCCTTTCTCTCTTCTGCTCCACACCCAGGCCCCCAGGAAATGATCGATGTGCTTCTTGTTGTTTAGATTAGTTTTTCTGTCTAGGTCTTGTGTATGAGAACAACCTCTTTGAATAAAATCCTTAGCCTGGCAGGCTTGGGATTACCTTGAAGGCATACGTGGGCTGCCGGGGCAGCAGAGCGCCCTTGTGTTGGGTCCTCAGAGAATAGCGGTCCTTGGTCCAGTTTCTCCTTCCAGTACAAAGCAGCTCCAACCTGATTGCACACGAGAGCCTAACCAGCCTCACCTCTTACAGAGTCCTGGGTTTTCTCTGATGCCACCAGTAATTAAAACCACAGGTCCAGGCCACAGCGTCTTGCCGATCCCCTGGGGTGACTAACACTACAGTTACTCCCTCAAGTTCTCCAAGTATGAGTTTTGGTGTGGCCCCTGGCAATGATATTTTCCTTTTTTAAAAAGCTTTGTTTTATTTTTATGGGAAAAAGAGTTGTTAAAGCAGTATAGTTCATCATATTCCAGAAATAGGACTTCTTAGTATTATCTGTGGGCTTAGACACCACAACTGTCCTGCCTCCTTTTCTGCATGGTAGTCCTTACACAGCTCATATTCTTGACTGTCTGCATCATCAGCTCTTGGGTCTGTTGCAGAGAGAGTTGGGTGCCCTAGTTTACTACACATCTGTAGAACATAGAACAGGACCCTTACTCTGGATGTAAGGCCTGGAACTTCACAGTCAACCCTTAGTTCACTCCATCATTATAAAAAGTCTTCAATAAATTCTCTTGTGTCCTTACAGCCTCAGGGCTCTTGCTATCTTCAAGCAAGAATACTTTAATACTATCCCACGTTTTTCTTCTAAACATAGTTTCACACTGTGTAGTTGACAGTTCTGCTAAATGAAGAGTTGGTATTTCAGGTCCATTTTCCCGTAGTATTTGTTGTCCACAGCCAATGGCTTCAGTGAGTGTTCCCGGGGAGCTGAGAATCCAGCAAAACAACGTCTTTGGCACAGTCCATTGAACAGAACTTGGGCATTTGTTGGCCCCTCACTAAAGCACGAAGTGTGACTTTGGCTGTGGAAGCTACCATCCCGAAGCCTGTGGTGCTGGCCTCCGTGTGCTGCAGCTGTCCTGCCCCCCTCGACACGTCCCCGCCCCGCCCTCCCCTGTTTTCTGCCTCATTCATCACAGCACTCACTTGTGATGCAAGGTGATTGGGCACGTCGTGTGTTTGCAGCGATCCTCTCTGCCCTGCAGTATGTCAATGTTATTCATCAGATGGCGGTTCTGCAGCTGTTGCCTGGTTAGAAGCCCTGGCCAATTCCACTTCACTGAAGACGCCTTGGTGTGAAGTCTTCAGATAGAATCTGGTTACCATGCGTGGAGGCAATCAGCGAGCTGTCTCGGTCCTGAGATGGGTGAGACGCTGTGCATACTCCTGAGAAGGACACGGGAAGGAACCTTGCAGGCCATTTTAATTAGGCCAGTAGCTCCTGATCCTGGCTTTTAGAAATACAGTATACATTTTGAATAAATGGAGGTGATTCTTCATATTGATCATTCCTGTAAGAGTAGTCATACTATAGACTTGGTAGCTTGGGTATCTAATTATGAGAAAGTGCACTTAACAATATCATTGATCCCTGATAGGAAGGGGTTTAAGGGTCTGTGGGTTTTACAGATGCTGTCATTACCTGCTTCAATACTTTTAAAATAGGCATTAAAAAAGGCTATTTATACCAATATAAATATTAGGTTTTAGGAGCTTTACCAAGGTGTTTTTCCCTGAGGCAAGAAGATAAAATAGTTAAATGCACGATAAGTTACCAGTGAACAGATGTCAGTTGTGTCTCTGAATGTCTCAAGATTTGCTACTTCACAGTGAGAAAGCCTGAGAAGTGTACCCATTTATTCCTTGTCCTTTCTTCCTTTGATTCCTGCTTTTAGCTACTTCCTGAATGCTTTTCACAGAACTGTCCTGTAAACTGAGCGTGGGTCAGTGAATTCAGTTCTTCCCTGACACTTTTACTGTAAGGGCAGGAGGGACCATCTTATATGGGTATTTGTAATTAGTAGAAAACATTTTGGTTCAGAAACAATAACAGGGTCTGAATTATCTTTAAAAGCCTCCCTCAGTCGGCTTGCTCGACAGAACATCAGTTGTAAGGGTAAGGATATTACTGTGTGCTTGCAGAACATCAGTTGTAAGGGTAAGGATATTACTGTGTGCTTGCAAAACATCAGTTGTAAGGGTAAGGTGATTACATGTGTGTTTGCATGCATGATGGTGGCTGCATGTGCACATCTGTGCATGTGTGTGTGTAGACAAGAGGATAGCCTCAAGTTTTTTTCACATTGTTTTTTGAGACAGGGTTGCTCACTGGTCTGGTGTTCAGCACGTTAGCTGGCTGGCAGGTCAGATAGCCCCAGTGGTATGCTCAGAAGTGGTATCATAAGCTTATGCCATCATAACTGGCTTTCTACATTTGTGCTGATGAGCAAACTTCATACTTGCTTGGCAAATATGTTACCAACTGAGCTGTCCTCTAGACCATTTGATAGTTATTAAAGTGTGGTCAGGAAGTAAGAGATTAGAAGCCTAACAATGGGATTGATAAAATAAATATGTATATATTCAAATAGGTGTTGCTGACCAGCTACTTAGTATGAAAAACAGGGATTGAGGTAACTCCTGCTTTTTTCAGCCAGCCAGCATCTCCTTACTGAGATGGGAAAGCATATTTAGAGTGGACAGGTGAGCTTAGAGGACATGCAATTGAGAGACCTATTGAACGCACAAATGGAGATATCCCTGTACAACTGGAAATGCAGGTCTGGAATTAAATTGGGGTAGATGTCTACACACAGAGCCAACTGTGAGATGGAAGAGACTGCAGTCACTTAGCCTGAACTCAGGCCTGTAGCCATAGCAGACCCCACTAGGGAGAGTTGGGCATTCTAACATCAAGAGACAGAAAGAAAAGACAACCCTAATAGAGCCTGAGAAGTGGTGGGGTGTGGATGAGCGGATAAATGTTTCCTCAAGGACATCTCTAGATGGAGAGACCAAATGAGGCCAGAGTTACTACCGGCCTGGTAGATTTGATACAAGAATAATGCTCTCTTAGTTATCTTTCCATGGAAATGGGATAGAAGCCCAAGGATGGTCTGTTGAGAGGAGCCAGCAGGGGCAGTGAAGGCTGCTAATTAGAACAGAGAGGCAGCGGCTTTTCTGCGTTGTTTAGCAAATACATGAAAGTCTCTTGGTAAAGGACCATTATACACCTTTGGAGTGACTGCCATCGGTGACTGGCATGTACGGCTAGGGCTAGAGGCAGTGACTGCCATAGGTGACTGGCATGTACGGCTAGGGATAGGGGCAGTGACTGCCATAGGTGACTGGCATGTACGGCTAGGGGTAGGGGCAGTGACTGCCATAGGTGACTGGCATGTACGGCTAGGGGTAGGGGCAGTGACTGCCATAGGTGACTGGCATGTACGGCTAGGGATAGGGGCAGTGACTGCCATAGGTGACTGGCATGTACGGCTAGGGGTAGGGGCAGTGACTGCCATAGGTGACTGGCATGTACGGCTAGGGGTAGGGGCAGTGACTGCCATAGGTGACTGGCATGTACGGCTAGGGATAGGGACAGTGACTGCCATAGGTGACTGGCATGTACGGCTAGGGGTAGGGGCAGTGACTGCCATAGGTGACTGGCATGTACGGCTAGGGATAGGGGCAGTGACTGCCATAGGTGACTGGCATGTACGGCTAGGGGTAGGGGCAGTGACTGCCATAGGTGACTGGCATGCACGGCTAGGGGTAGGGGCAGTGACTGCCATAGGTGACTGGCATGCACGGCTAGGGGTAGGGGCAGTGAAGCTCCCTGGGCTTGCCTCTCACCTGGTTTCTTTTCCTACTGACAAAGCTCATGCTTTGTGTTCCCTACAGAGATCGATTCATTTCTTAAGAGCTAAATTTGTACTCTATTATTTTATATTCTCTAGCTCAACAAATTATTGAAAACTGGGTCTAAAAAGTTGTCCTCAGTGTCTAAAAAGAGCAAGAATGAGCATCTGCTTAGATACTGACTTTGTAACATTCTCAGCCATCTGGCAGGACTCAAATCTGTTAGATTTTTCTGGAGAAATGTGTATATTTAACAGCGTTCTTTCTCCTTTGTCTTCACAGCTGATCTTGCATCCTTAATGGACAAATCGTATGAAAGAAAGGTGCCTGTTAGTTCTTTATCAATATCACGGGTAAGACCATTTTAAACCTACTTTCAAAGAAGGAAGCAAGCAAGACATTTTAGACAAGGCTGTGTTGTAGAAAGAGTAGTCATGTGGGAAATAACTTTCCACGGTGTAGTATGTTTTTATAATCACCAAGAGGTATTTTGTCATGTAGTGGCTGAAATGCAAGGAAATAAATAGACCAGACTCAAGATAGCGATCACTGGCTTACTGATCTTCCTCGGGTTACATTATTCTGGCTTATAGAGTTAGCATATCCTTCAGTGGAATAGCAGTGAACACACTTGCAGTAGACAGATAACATCGTGGAGGAATGGATACCGACAGTGGACTGGCTGCCACTGGGTAGTGGGTAGGAGACCCGTCAGGCCAGCAACGCGAGCAGTGATTGGTCGGAACCACCACAGGATACCTCTGTGGTAGCCACTCTTCTAGTTTCTCACCATACATCATGTATGTTCATTTCCACAGAAGCCGTGAGATGTGTGTGGTATTTGTAAGCCATAAACAATGAGGTAACTTTGCAGAAGCACATAGCTAGTAGGCAGAAAGGCTGGAACATCAAAGTCCACCTGAAATCACCATGGAGATAAGACCAGGTCACGCTACTGGGCAGCAGTGTTCTTCGGTTTCCCCGTTTCCAGTTAGAGGGTGGTTGCATCTCCCTCAGAAATAATGAGATCTTGGAAACATGTTTTGTAGAAGTGAGCAGGATCCTTCAGTCGGGAGCTTCTAAATCTAGGCAAGGGGATGGAAAGAATCTTTTTCTTCCATCCCTGATCTTCTCTGTGCCCTTTGTCCTCTTAGTAGAAAAACAGTTCAGCTGTCACTTCTTACACTTGGGGACTCATATTGAGAGGCCATTGTTTTCAGGTGATCTCTCTGTGGGCTGAAATAGCTGATTTTCATTTAGACAACACTTGGAACTTTAGAGAGCTTTTGTGTGCATGTTCCAACCTGAACCTCATACTCCTCAGGACGGGAGCCTGTAGCTGTTGATCCAGATGGAGCACCTCAGCCCCAGAGGGCCCATGCCATCTGTTTGTGTCAGAGCATGCTATCAGGAGTGCCTCTCAGGCTCAGGGCCGGTGTTTGCACCTCATGTTATCTGCCCTTTAATGGATTTCTGAATCAAACCCGCAGGGCCTAGTTATTTTTAGAAAGTCTCCCTTTTCTCTCCCTTCTCTCTCCATGGGGTTTTTGTTACACTCACAGCATGCCTGGTCTCTTATTCTGTCTTCCTTCTTGAGGAAGGTCTCCCACCTGAGAGCAGAATCCATCCTTGGGGAGTATTTCCTGCTCATTTAGATCACAGGTGAAGAACAGACTCAGTTCCTAACGTTTGTTTGTTCAGGTCTGCAGATTGGACCTGCACCTCGTGAATGTCGGTCAGTAACTCTCCCCCACTGAGCTGCATCCCAGCCCAGTGCTCAGTAACACTCATAGCTTGAGTGGGCTGCTCCGTATCAACACTGAATAGAGTGAAAATGGCTACAAACGGAGTCCCTGCACTTAGATTTCAATGTTCTGAACAGTGTTCCAGAGTTAAGAACCCCCACTGAGGTGAGGCGGTGGTGGTGGACACCGACTGCTCTTGTAGGGGACCTGGGTTCAATTCCCAGTGTCCACATGGTAGTTCACACCTGACACACTCACACGTGCAGTCAAAACACTAATGAACATAAAGTAAAAATGAATTATACTTACTTTAAAAACGAGTCTTCAGTTTCCACCTCGTGTTCCATGTGTTAGGAGCGTAGGATGGAGAGGGAAGACAAAGACAAAGTGTGCGGTACTGTGAGAAGCTCTGTCTGTATGGGCGGGGTCTGGCTTTGGCTTTCAGTGGGTGCTTTGTTGTTATTTTGTTTTGTTTTGGACCAAATACAGAAATAACGTAGAAGAGAAGCTGTGTTGTATCTTTTGTTTTTCCCAGTGTGAAGGGTTTCGGAATGGAGCCATACCACGGAGCATCATTCCAGTAAAAAGAGTACATATCTTTTACAGACCAGTGTATGATCTAGACTAAACACGTGGCATAATTTGTATTCAACCAAGAATTTTGTTTTCTCCTTTAGTTTGTGGACAACATTTCATCTCGAGAAGATATAGATTCTGCGGAGTACTATCTTTACAAGTAAGCTTTTCGGTCCCCTCTGGTTTCATACTCTCTTTCAGCACTTGGGGTTTTTTTCTTCTTTGTAGTATTGAGCAGTGTGTATACACACATATACAAATGTGTGCTCGCTCATGTGCGAGTGTGTGTGTATGTGTGTGTGTGAGAGAGAAACCCAGTTGCACGCAGTCCAGAACATAAACAAAAGACTCTTCATTATCAGAATTAGCTGTTTTCTCAGCTTTTTTGAGACATTTTCATGACTTTATTGTAGATACTTTTGTGTCTTAAGAGTCAGGGTAAGCCATGTCGGGACAGTGATAATGGTCTTCTCTCATTGTCTGAGACTCTTGTCTCCCAGCCTGAGAGGGTACACAAAACAAACTAAGGCCTCAGAAAAGGGTGCAAAGTGAAAAGTTACAAGCTTGACTCTTGGCGTTTCTCTTGAGTAACTGAGTAACTGGGACATCAGAACCCTCCCTGGTCCTCTGAGAAACTTTCGATAGTTACGCCTTCTGTGGTTATTGTGGCTGACATCCTTACAGAGCGACTTTAGATCTCAGAGTGACCGTAAAAACACAGGCCTACTGTTAAGGGATATCAAGCAACTTCTTAATCTCAGAGAGCCTACAGCTCCTGACTGTCCTGCCTGCAGCATTTATTACTCCCTGAGCAATTCCATCTCCAACTTTTTGGGGGTCAAATGACCCTTTCACAGGGGTCACCTAAGATCCTGGAAAGCACAAATATTTACATTACAATTCATAACAGCAGAATTAAAATTATGAAGTACCAATGAAAATAATGTTATGGTTGGGGTCACCACAGCATGAGGAACTGTGTTAAGGGTTAAGCATTGGGAAGGCTGGGAAGCACTGACTTAGAGTGACCCTGAGTGCTACCATGGCATAGGCTTCCCTGTCGCAGCCTGTAGCCATACTTTAAGTGACCAGTAGAGAGCTGATGGACTTACTTTGTGGATCCTGGCACAGGTAGCAGTCCTAAGCCCCAGCAGTTCCCAGGACTTGCAGCACATAGCACCGTCTCAGCTCATCCCAGGACATAGGGGATCTCTAGACATCACAGATAGGAAAGTGTGGGCACGCCAGTATCTCACGGTACCAGGGATCTTTATATGAAGGCTGCTTTTGAGGCAGCCAAAGGGCCAACAAACATAAAGACTTGCATGTGGGCTGTGCACTACTCCCTGGGAGCCGGCCACAGTGGGATCCACTGCTTGAGATAGAAAAGGAAGCATGAAGGAAAAGGGAGACTCTAGTTGACATGGTAAACTGCAGGTGCTTAAGGCAGTCAGTCTAAAGGGAAATTTCACAAAGTAAGAATAAAGGTGACTCAGTGAGTAGGAAGTTTAAAACTTAATGTCCTAGTCAGGGTTTCTATTCCTGCACAAGCAGCATGACCAAGAAGCAAGTTGGGGAGGAAAGGGTTTATTCCACCCTGCTGTTCATCACCAAAGGAAGTCAGGACTGGAACTCAAGCAGGTCAGGAAGCAGGAGCTGATGCAGAGGCCATGGAGGGATGTTACTTACTGACTTGCTTCCCCTGGCTTGCTCAGCTTTCTTTCTTACTGAACCCAGCTCTTCCAGCCCAGGGATGGCACCACCCACAATGGGCTGGGCCCTCCCCCCTTGATCACTAGTTGAGAAAAATGCCTTACAGCTGGATCTCATGGAGGCATTTTTTCAACAGAGGCTCCTTTCTCTGTGATAACTCCAGCTGTCAAGTTGACACAAAACCATCCAGTACACTGAGACTGAGAGTCAGTCAGCATTGGGAAACCAGGGCATGTGCAGAGCACCAACTGTGGTTATGACTGAAGCTTCAGCTGAATAAGGCATTTAAAAGAAAAATTGAGCCAGTGGGAGGGACCTGAGACAGACCTCATGCAGGGGGAGTGCCTTGGGTTTGGGGCTGGGTAGCAGGCCAGGGAGTGCTGCACAGGTGTTCTTCAAGGGTGTAATGGTTCTTTCTCTCTGGGAGTGGTCTTCAGGCCCCAGACAAGGCTAGGGCTTGGCTAGGAGAAAATGAGGACCAGAGAGAGAGGTCCAGCTGTGCTGCCACAGGCCCTTTGCTTCTGCCAAAGAAGCCATGTCTCCATCTGCTTTCCATGTTGTAGCCTGCAGAGAACATTTATAGAGATGTGAAAGTTGGGCAAGCATAAAAAAAAAAAAATCACATTTTAGCGTGTCTCAGTAATGCTTAGCATTTTCTTCTGTTATGTGTATAGATGACAGATGCCTGCACTATTTTCAGCATTTGTCGTTCACACCAATTAAAATCATTGATTTTTTTTTTTCCATTTGTAGCAGCTTCCTTACAACTGCGCTCACTGCTTCTGCCCCGGGTCTGCTGCACTGAGGATGCAGCCCGCTGCCTCACCCGGGACTTCTTAGTGTCTTGATACCTGTGTTCCATGTAATTCGTCTCAGTTGTGACAAAACAGTTTGAGGGCTCAGGATGTAGAATACAAAAGCCTCAGGGGCTCCTATGAGGCCCTGTGAGCAACAGGCTCTATTGCCTGGTCTTCCCGCTTCCTTCTACAGCCCTTCTGAAGCATTGTTTTTTGATTTCTTTAGTGTAAACACTTTCTTATTCTAGCTTGTCCTGTGAAGAAAGACAAGTATGTGGCTGATAGATATTCTGTCTTCCAACTGAAAGGTTAATACAGTGAGTCTCCAGGAGCTGAGGTGTGTCCACCTGGCTGGAGAACAGGGCTGAGGTGGGACGAGTGGGGACATTTCTGCTTTATTTTGACATCATCAGTGTGGTGAGGTGAGGCAGCAGCCACAGCCACAGCAGAAGAGGACTGTGACGCAGTGACAGTCAGCCAGCAGCAGCTGACACAAAGGCCAGTCAGCGATCAGTGTAGAGGGAGGACATTTAAATTTATTCCTCTGTCTTTTTTTTTTTTTTTTTTTTTTAAGATTTATTTATTATATATAAGTACACTGTAGCTGTCTTCAGACACACCAGAAAAGGGCATCAGATCTCACTACAGACGGTTGTGAGCCACCATGTGGTTGCTGGGATTTGAACTCAGAACCTCTGGAAGAGCAGTCAGTGCTCTTAACCGCTGAGCCATCTCTCCAGCCCCTATTCCTCTGTCTTAAGAACGTTTGTACCCTCTGCTAATTTTTAAAATAACTTAAGCTGCAAACATTTTCTCTTCCTTCTGGGCAGAGGGTTTTTGTCGCTGACTTACTGTTTTGCTGCCTTTGAGAGGGAAAAGGTTCATAAGCATGAGCTTTGTAGCTCTGTTTGCAGAGTCTAAGGTGGAGATTTCCTAAGTAGTGAGCAAGGTGCGTGAGGGTAAGGTGCTGCCTTCCCTGAGCAGGGCAGTCACAAGCTGCAGGCAGAAGTGGAAGCTGGCATGGGGTCACCCAGAGCAAGACTATTGTGAAGGGCCAGGCTGGGGTATGGTTCCTCTGAAGGTAGCTCTGAGAGAAGGATTCAAGAGAGACTGAGGTAGAGTACAGTGTGAGGGAGGAATTGGGATTACAGAAAGAAGCAAGTGCCTGGAAGGCCGGGAGTCTGGACTATTCCACTGTTCATTCGGAGAACTGTCATGTTCTTTATCTCCTTTGGAGCACAACCTGCCTGGAGTCAGCACTTTATGGTGACTGTCCATAAAAGTTTCACACAGTGAACACACCTTTTCCACTTTGGAGACCACCCTTCCTGGCCTGCTAGTCAGGTTCTGAGCTGGACACACCCCTCCATGCGTACCATCCACACTTAGACAAGTGAACATGGGGGCCAAATGTGTCTCCATTTTTAGGAGACAAAACTACATGCCATAGGAAAAAACATGCCATCAGTAAAGCCATCGTGTGTGTGACGCCAGTGAGCTTTAGCAGTTCCCGTGTTAGCATTGATAGCTACAGTAATGGCGTGCAACTGCAGCCAGAGCACTTCTGCCCTCCCCCTTAGTGACCTCTTTAGTGAGGATATTTGCAAATTGCAGTTTTAAAAGCTTGTTTAGGCTTCTGCATCATTTGGGGGATGTGGTGGTGGAATTAAACTTGTTCCCATTACTCTCAAAGCATCAGTGATCAGAACAATTTATCTGCAACGTAACAGTCATTCTTGAAGGGTGACGGGAACCTCCAGTTATACAACATATTCCCTACTGTAAAATTTAAAGTTCTAAAGTGGCCTGTGGTTTGTAGAAGGGGGGGTGGGAGCATGGCAAATGTTGACTTTGTTATCACTCTAGTGGCTGCAGAGCTCCAGGAGAGGATCTTTTTCTCAGAACCCGACCCTGTGTTGTCATGGAGAACAACTGTCACCCAGTAATCAGAGAGGAAGGCTGCTGTATCTTGGCCTCAAGCGTCCTTCATCAGTTGCTTAGCTGACCTGGCAGATAACAGGAGTCCCTGGGAGGAGATGGATGACAGGTCAGGAGCAGCTGGGAAGGGACAGATGGCAGCCTGCATGTCTCCAGGTCCTAGGTTGGCAGCCTGCCGAAGGACCAAAATAGCTTCATTTTTCAGTGAGCATAAATGCAGTGACGGCTCCTTGGAAGGGGGTGTGGGGGTTTGTTTGTGTCTGTGGGGAGCAGAAAGCCAGGGCTCCTTTGGGGGCTGCATGCAAGTTTGTGAAGGAATAGCTTAGAGATTGTGTTCTACAGTTATCTTTAAATTTTCTGTTAATATTATTATTAACAGATATTATTAAATATTATTAAATATCTGTTAATATATTGCTTGTCTCTATGAAACTCACACTTTTTTTTTTCTTTTTTTAAGCCTAAAGGTCAAAGAGCAGCAAACAGTTCCTAGAGTGTTTTTAGGAACAGTTCCCTTAAGCACTTTCAGGAACAGCAGCTTTAACCCTTCTGTTGCTGTGGCTGTCTTTATTGGCTGATCTTCACCACAAGCCCTGGGAGATGCTATAATCAGTCCTCTGTACTAGACAATAGCAAACTGGCAAATTTGGTTCATGCCTCACCAGAGATTGGCGAGGGCTTGGCAGTAAGAAGAGCATCGGCCTCTGCTACTCTAGAGTGTCCTCTTCTTGCCTCTGTTCCAGCCTGGAGCTAATCACAAGGATAAAGCTCATACTTTCCTAGCTATGGCTTACCATTCCCAGAGCGATCTGAGGCGATTGCCATCTTATTATAATGGGGAGATGACTCGGCACTCACAGGGGCTCCTGTTCTCACAGCTGGAACAGTCCAGCTAGTAAGAATTCCTGTGTGTCCATCTTTGTATAATGTCCCGTGTTCCTCTGGGGGAACTTAGAGTAGAATGGCTGGAGCATATAGAAGATACACGTTTAACTCTTTAAAATAAGATTTATTTTATGTATATGAGTACACTTTAGCTATCTCCAGACACACCAGAAAAGGACACCAGATCTTATTACAGATGGTTGTGAGCTACCATGTGGTTGCTGGGTATTGAACTCAGGACCTCTGAAGAGCAGTCAGTGCTCTTAATCTCTGAGCCAATCACCCCCAGCCCGTGGCTATAGTTTTTAGTGTCTTTTCATTAGATAATATGGATATTCTAACCTGGCTCTGCTTTATCAAAGTTCTTTTGTCAGATTAGGCCCTTTTCATCCTATATTTAGCTACATGTATGCATACACTTACATCCCCATGTGGTTTAAGATGTATTTTGTGTATTAGTGCTATACCTGCATGTACGTATGCATGTATGTATGTGAACCACGTGAGTGCCTGGTACCCACAGAGGCCAACAAAGGGCACCAGATCCCCCTTGGTTAGTGTTAAAGGGAGCTGTTCCTACAAAGCAGTCTGGAGTTATTGATGGGTATGAGCTGCCATGTGGATGCTGTGATCTAAGCCTTCATCTTCTGCAAGAGTGGCCAGTGCTTTTAGCTTTGAGCCCACACATGCCTTTTTTTTGTTTGTTTGTTTGGTTTGTTTGTTGAGAGAATCTTGATGTTTAGCCCTGGCTGGCTTGGAGTGCTATGTAGTCCAGGCTGGCCTCGAACTTACAGAGATCCACCTACCTGTGCCTCCCTAGTGCTGTAATTACAAGGGTGTGCCACCATGTTCGGTATGCACTCTTAACATGGAGGAACTGGGAATAAACACATCAGCAATATATATTGAATGCCTAGTATACATTTAGATAAAAAGAAAAAAGGGTGAATTTAGGGAACATGGAGGGAAAGATTAATTTGTCAGTTAGCTGTTCTTTTTCTGTTGAAACAACTACTCTGACCAGGTCTAAAGTGACAATATACAAGGACAAATGCCAACTACTGTGTCCATGAGATGAAGCAGCTCTGTTTATATGGGAAGTTCTAAAGCCAATAGGCGATAGAGGAACATTCATTATTCACTAAAACTGTGGTGTATTCAAAGGAGGGATATGGTACAATCACCACAAATAGAAAAGATTGCAGATTCCCAAGGATGAGCATGTGTGTGGAGCTGTTCAAAGTCCAGACAAATCCCACATATAATAGGTAAGTTCACTGTGTTTATATACCAAAGTTTATGTTTTACAATATGTTTGGGGGAGTGGAGGGTAAAAGGAAAGAGGAATTAATGTTGTCATCCACAAATATGCATAAAAGGGTAGAACTGACAGAGGGGCCTGCCATTAGAGAGGGGGAGAAAGGATTGCAGAAGGGTTAAGAAGAATGAGGGCTTAGTGTATATTTATATTTTCTATAGGGTAAGTTACAGAATTACTAGGTGACAAGTTACAGTTTGTGTGGCATGTGTGCATGTTGTGTGATACATGTGTGTGTATGTCCGATGAGTGTGTACATAGGATGCCTTTGAGTGGTGAGCTTTGTCATATGGAAGCTGCCTACAGTGCTTCCTTTCAGAAAATACTCCTGGGTAATTTTTCATTGAGTTCTGTCTTGGCCCTTTTGAATTTTATGTTGTGAGTGTGTGTTTCTTAGTCGAGAAGAACTTTTTTAATGACCACAAGGTAATTATCGGTAGTAGACTCTTGAGGAATGTGTACTATAACAAAGGTAGTCCATGAAGATTAGTAACAGTTTTTTAATTTAAATGGTTAAAGGTAGGAGGGAAATTAATTTTCCCTGCTTGCAGTAATAAAGATCTAATGCCCTAATCAGTGGTAGAAATGGAGAGAGAAATAGATTATACATAGGAGGGGATCATAAATCAACAGAGTTAATGAAAAGAAAGCAAAGAGGGAGGGAACGAAGCCCCGGCTAGTGGGAAAGGGCTGGAAGTTAGAAGGCAGGAAGAGCCGCTGTTCCTGCTGGTCATGCCCCAGAGCTTCGGAGGAAGCACAGTTGCTGTAAGGTCTTCCCGGCCTTCTGGTAGCAGCTGGGATTCTGGAGTGTAGGTGGCCTCTGAGGCGTGTCAACTTTAGAATCTAAATTGAAATTGAAGTCACATCTGTAAAGTCTGTGGCGACGAGTCAGGTTCTAGAAGCCATGGTGCAGACCTGACTCAAACCCGGGGCTCAGGAAGCAGGTCAGCCTATCTACCTGTGCCTGGTCTCTTCAGAGGCGGTCTCGGTAGTAACCAGAACAGAGACAGAATGGGTACTTAAATTATGGCAGAGTGACAGTCCTAAAGAAAGCCCAACACATAAAGATCAACAGTGATACAGCAGCCTGCCATATTGTGGAGGGCAAGGGCTCACAAGCCTTGATATCAGAATGGTAGGGCCAGTTCAAGCTCCAGTCTATGTGTGATGTGGAGCCTGATAAGCTGACTATATATACCAGCTACCCGGAGAAATAACCTGGCCTTCTCATTAAGCTCCAAGCCTCGGACTTTGTGAGCAGGAGGGCCTGGTCTACTTAGCTTCTCAGAAACACTGCTCACTTAAATGGTATTACATTTCAGTCAGTTCTGCCATGATTAACAAAAAAACAGCAGATGTAAGACTAGCTCACAGGAAGAATGGGGCTTGATCTGTCGTGGACTTTAGTCATAAGTGCTGTAGTGATCCCTGCTTACTTTCTAGATATCTCTTTATATCTTCTATCTCTGAAAGGCTCGCAAAGCACATTGTTGATGACTTGAATATTAATGGGAAAGAAAGGGGCTAAACTAAATCTGTTATAATAGCTAGCTGCCAAAACCTTTTAAGAGTGACTCCTTAAAAAATAAGATTTGTGTAAGAAGATGTTCTCTGAGTCCTGTTTCCTACAGCACAGTCCTGGGGCCAATAGCTCTTTCCATGTTTGGCTGTTTTCATGACTGTGTTATATTCAGCATCCCTGAACCAAGCCTGAGGGATGCAGAGACAAACTAAACCCTTCTGCTTCTGTGCAGCATCGGTGTGTGAGTTTGCAGCTAGCACGGTGAGCTGGCACGGTGTTAGAGTGGAGCAGATGAGCTTCAGGGGACGTTTGTGGGCAGGAGCAGGAGTTGCAGGTGGTTGCATCATGATTTTTGAGGCCAAGAGCAATTAAATTCTAAAGTATTTCCAGATATTCTGTGTGTAGGGAAGAGTACACTTAGAACCTTTGTGAATTCACATCATTGACTATGACTGCTGTGATTTCATGATAGATTTCCCTTTATGTTTGTTTTAACTAACTTATTAGAGGTTATTCTGTCCCTTTAAATATCGATGCTGGTTTTAACACAGCATCCCCATTTCCTAGATGAGCCCGGGATTTAAAACCAAGTCTTTGAATGTTAGACTAAACAGCCTGTGAGGACAATACTTACCACTTCATGGTCCATACTGGGGATGGGGTGGGGGTACCGCCCAGAGGTGAGGCTCCAGGAGATCATTAGTCTTCATTGCTACAAGCCTTGGCACAGTTGATAGGAAAGGCTTGGGGAGCATGTGAAAATGAGGCTCTGATAGTCTTGTAGGTGCAGATCACCCCAGTTCTCCGATTGCTGAATGAATGGCAGGGAATGAAAGGTATCATGTTTCCCACAGTATACACAGGTATACAGTGTTCTCAGAGCACAGCCACAGTGGCCTCCCATCCCAAGGATGCCTGTGCTTTCTGTCTCTGCCTCTTTCCTGTCCCCTGTTTGGCCTCATCCATTTTCGCCCTGGCTTTTAATGTCATTTCTGACCCTTCCTTAAAATTATGTTTCAGCTACTTATTGGCTCATCAGAAATAGATTTTTCTTTACTTAAGAAGCAGTCTAAAGGTAGGTTTAATGGTGGTCTTTGAGGTCAGTGTGCCAGGCCTTGAGAGTCAGGTGTGGCATATGCTACCATATAGATAAGTATCGTATGTAACACTGTTACACCCTCCACCCCTCATCCTTCACCAGTAAAATTGATAATAAAACAGTACTCTTGTCTAGGTAGGAGGCTTGGAGGAATTGTTTAAAAGCCACTGCAGGGGTCTTTGAGCAGAGAAAGTGAATGGTTACTCAGATTTAGCTTAAATACTAGCTGTGCTTTGTTCTTGAAGATCAAGGACTATTTTTCTCTTCACTTTTCTTTCAGGGAAATTGTGTTTTAAATCGGATTTTTAAAAAACCCATTATTCCCTAGTGATCTATGTCTTATCAGGATTGAGAAATGGGGAGAGACAGGTGCTCATGAAGAGTGCCAGCTCTGTCCAGAGGAGGAGGAGGTCAGACTTTGGGGTAAGCAGCCTTAGCAGGCCAAAAGGGGGCAGCAGAGAGTCATCTGCATCCTGATGGGGGGTGGTGTGTGTGTGTGTGTGTGTGTGTGTGTGTGTGTGTGTGTGTGTGTGTGTGTGTGTGTGTGTGAAGTGATTCCCAAGTAGAAAAGGCCTGCCCCAAACGCAGCCTTGGCCAGATGGTACTGAGTAGGTAATCAAAGCACAGAAGGGAGATTGACTAGGCTGCAGGCCTTCACACAGCTGAGAGAGAGCCTGTGTGTCTCTGATGATGGAGAAGTTGAGTAACCTGCTTATGTAGCCCATTGATACATGGAAGTTGGTTGGTCTACTGTGGCCTTCAAGGTTAGGATGAAACAGACAACATTTTCCATATTAAAAATAGAAAAAGGTAGTTAATGCTTTTAACTTAAAAAGAAAAAAATCATTTTTTTTTTTCTGGCAATCTTTTTATTATATCTGTTTTAAGTGAATAATTTAAATTAGTTCAGGCTTCATCTATAAAGTTAATGCAATTTTTGCAGAGTTATTTGGGACCCTAAGAAGATAATCCTAAAATCCAGTGAAAGAATACATGGCCATGAATGACTGTAACTTAGAAAACTGGTGGGGTGATCTGGCAGATGGATAACAGGGATTGTTAGGACGCTGTGCTGGATGAAAAATGGTGTGCCAGCACAGTCTGATGAAGGCATACAGACAGAACAGAGAGGAACCCAACACACATCTTTACACACACTTGGAACGTGGGATGCTGTATGTGTCCAGGGAGGGACCAGGTGAGGCCGTCCCTGCTGCTTGGTGGGTGGTGGGTTATCTGAAGAAATGTGCACAGAGGCACACTTTTCTTTTTAAGGTAGAGCAGTAGTGTAAATGAGAAAAGCACATGATGCTCCTATCTGGAAATAGAGGGCAACTCCAGAGATATGACAGTGAGCATGTGTTTGAACATGATACAAGAAAAAAAAGTAACTGACTGAAGGTTGGTAATTTCAGTGTGTGAAATCTTAAACACTGTATAAAAGAGAATATTAACACCTGTCCATCCATGATTGTTGAGGTAAGATGACCTTGGCCGCTTAGGCAGCACATTGCTAAGACTGGAACAGTACAGAGACAAGAACCAAATGGGGGAGTCTGCGGTGATGCGCTTGCAGAGTTTACTGTTCTGTGCGTTGTCAGAGTTAGGCTTGTACTTTGGGAAGGTGAAGTTGTATCTATTTAATAATAGTATCTGTGATTGTATTTGTCTTGCTCATATCTGTGGGTTTTAACAATCAAGGGTATATAATGTTACAAAATATATCAGAGATATTCCCTTTGTTTTCTCAAAGTTTATGTAAAATGTATTATTCATTCTGTATTTGGTAACATTCACCAGCAAAGTCATCTGGATTTGGATTTTTATTTTAAATTATAATTTAGTATTTTTAATAGGTCTATGGCTTGTCAATAACTTATTTTGTCTCACTCGGTGTTAGTGAGATTGGCTAATATTTAGTAATTAATTTTCCTTAATATTCCATTGGTATTCCTATGAACTTTCTTTTCCTTCTCAGGATTGTGCTGCGCTACTGGAGGGTTTTTGTTGTTGGTTTTCTAGTTAGTTTATCGGACCCTTTGTAACATTTTTGGAATAGCTTTAAACTAAATGGCAATTTCTCGTTTCTTTTTGTTTTTATGACTGATTTTTTTTCAGCCCAGTAAATTAACCCCCAATTGATGTATGCTTTTGCTTTTAACATGTATATGGATTTTATAACATGTGTATGTGATTCATGTGAAATTATATTAACTGTGAGATATAGATCTATACTTATATATAACCTTATATGCATAAAACACATGCCTCCCAGTCATTCTTACACCATTTACTGAACAGCTCATGATCCATGTTGTGCTTTGACATAGGGAATAGCCCACAGTTCTGCCCATGTTATTGTTCAACTTCTACTATGAAGCATGTTTAACAGCCTCATTAATTCTCAGATGTATTTTCCAAATGCTTCGTTTGAATGTGTAGTTCCTGCATTTCCCTCCCAGTGGAGAGACTTAGATGGTAGCTGAACTCAGAGATGTGGCCCAAACCTCAGATAGCCTGTAGGGCTTTTTGCTGATAATAATCATAATCAAATGTCCTTGTCTTCATTTTATCCTCTCATAGAAGAACCTATAGCTTCCAAGGGGAGGCATTATATATCACCCCCTTTGTTGGTGAAGGATATAAACACAGAAACCTTTCCAAGGCCAAACAGCTAGAAACTGACCAGACATTACCCTGGATTTTTTTGGTTCTTCCTCTAAATGTGAAGAAACTTTTGTTTCCTTCATACAGTCTCATAAAAACAGTGTTGCCGGCTCCACAAACTCCTCTCTTTCAGCTTTAGGTCATCTCAGCAGTGTGCTGCTCCTGAGAGCACACTCTGGAATTTCTGGTGTCACTATGTGACTTTGTGTAGCGGCGTCAGCACTCCTTCCTATCTGAGAGCACCCACGGTACAGAGAGAACAGTTTCTTTTTAAAGAGAGGCAGAAATAGCCTGTGTTTGCTTTCACGAGTCAGAGGTCTGTAAACCTCTGGACTTCTGGGAGATGTTTTAATAGAGGATGATTTTCAAGTGAAAGCTGTATTCAGATGATAGTGCTGTAAGTTTATCATATTTCGCCTCAGGGCAGAGTGTAGATTTGAAGCCAAGGCTGGCATCTCAGGGCTGATCTTAATGTACATGTTTACTGTGGTAGAGTTGCTGAAGGGATTAATTCTAATGCCGTGTCCTCCACCCGCACCCTCCACCCCCCTTCTCTTGGCTTTCATTTGTTAGTATTACCTTTCTTTGTAGATAATAATCATTTGGGCTCCACTCTCAGATCCTTCTAGCCAAGTATTCTGTGGTAGTTTGAGTTCCCTAGATACTTATTTGGAAAGCAACATTGAAGCACTTTATCCCTCAGAATCTTGATATCCTATTATGGTAAGATAGTACAAAGTCTCTTTTATTTGTTTTGATATCTTCTCTTTGGCAGCAATAAATCTGACCCTTTGCCTGTGGACAGAACATATATCTCTGGAGAACGGCCAGTTATGGTTCACATGTTGAGAATGATTATATCATACTGACTTTGTATTCTCTGCACTAGAACAAAGCTGATCTTCAGTAAATGTTTGTTTGACTGAATGGCCGAATGAAATTTATAAGCCAATTAATATTTAAAATTCTGATTGTATACATGTTTTATTCTGTTCATACATCGTTTGAACTCATTTAATGAGCAAATGAGGATAATTTGGGGGTGCGTTTTCAAATAAATTACACAGTGAAGTATAGAATATCAATGTGGTTAGCAGTAAGCGCTGGGCTGGAACCCAGAGATCTGTGTGGTTCCACCAGCGTAAACAGTCTGAGTTGTGTCAGGCTACTTAAGCTTTGCTGATCTCAGCTTCTTCATCTTTAAAGAAAGTAGAGAAGCTGTAGACACTACTCTCATAGCCCGTGGAAATGCTCCAAAAGGGTAAAGCCTGGTACAGGTACAGAGGAACGGTGTTCTCTGTGGGGCTGCCTCTAGGACTCCGAGCTTCACTTGAGGAGACGTGGAGACTCCTCAGCCATGAAGCCACCATGTTTGCTAAGGTGAGAGAAGACTCATAAACCTAATGATAGCACATTTCTGGTCCCATGTATATGTTTCCCCAGCTTAGTACACTTTTCCCTCTCATTTCCACCTACAGTTATGAGCTCAGCCAGCTCTAGATTCCTAGAGCAAGAGGGAAATGCAGGACTCTGGGGATCTTCTTTTCACTCAGTACAAGCTCCAGCAGTGTTGCTCTTGGGTTCCTTTTCTCAGTTAGGTGCAGGGAAGCCATGTGGATACCATATCTTGAGAGCCATAGCAACTGTCTGTGTTGTTCCTCTTCCTCACTAAAACTGTTCAGACAGGGAGCGGGCGGGTGTTTGGAGCACAAAGAGGCAATGGGCATATCTGGATTTTCATCTGGTTCTCCAGAGCCAGTTGCTTTTCCTTCTGTCTTTTGTCTCTGCCCATGGTGAAATATGATCTTAGGCCAAGCTCCAAACCATTTTCTGATTTTGTTTCTACCAACTGTATTTGTTTTATTTATAGCACCTTCAAAGATAATAAAAACATAAGATCATTAACCAGTGTATCAGGACCAGATTAGTAACCTACAGTTTTAATCCCAGTATTCAGAAGACAGAGGGAGGTAGATCTCTGAGTTCAAGGACATCTGGCCTACAGAGAGCACTGGATACAGTGCAGCACAGTACAACCCTGAACTTGTCTCATTAAACAAGGAAATAGCATCTGTGGACCTCACAAGGCAGGGTTGTTCATAGATTCTCAGTCTCCTTGAGGTCACCCAATTTAACCTCATTTCACAGAGCTCAAACAACAATGGAGAAGAAATCAAAGATTTTGTCAAAAGGCACAAATCTAATAAGATTGATATCTACAGAGCTAGGAATATTCCACTAAAAACCATTAAAATAATACAAAAAGATGGAGGTATGGCTCTGAGGTAGAGCACTTGACTACTGTGCTGGCCCTAGATTTATTTCTCAGCACTGAAAAGGCAACAGGTATCTCTGGCTCATGACTGTGCACCCAGTGCTTTTATTCTTTTGTTACTTTAGAAAAAGATGAACACGTTACAGCATCCTCAGCAGTACACTGTGCAGGACAACCAACAAGCAATTCATTCTTCCTCCCTCCCTCCCTCCCTCCTTCCCTCCCTCCCTCCCTCCCTCCCTCCCTCTCTCCCTCTCTCTCTTTCTTCATGCTCATTTATTAGTGCTTGACAGTTTCATGCATGTATCTGATATATGACAGATTAAGAGGGAGAGATAGTGTGTCCTTCTTGTTTGAGGCCTTTTCTAACTATATCCACTGATTTTAACTGCCGTTGCTTGCATGTACCTTGAGTATTTTGATTTCTACTAGTTGTGGCCACACCCCTCCCCCAACTGCTCCTCAGCCAGGGCTGGGGCCTCAAGAGCTCCTCACTTACTCTGCATTTCTTCTTACCTTTCTTTTGTTTAGGAAGTCATCCCAGAGACTTTCTTAAATCCCACCATTACAAAGAGCAGTGTGTGGCTCATTCTGTACACATAGTGGTCATCAGCAAAGATGTGCATTGGCTCTGAGAGGCATGTGCTCTGTTCATCTCATTCTGAAAATCTGATAACAGTCAGTGGAGAGGCTTCAGTGAAATGAGAGAATGCAGGCCCATTGTCTCAGAGCTCACTTGGGCAAAGGACTAAAGTCAGATCACACAGTAATTTCCTGGTTTTGATGAGTCATCCTGATGCTTCCCTGGCTGGCTCATGTACTTCTGCAGGAAGGCACTTAGTGGGTAATGCGAAGACTATTTTCCAGGCCTCCTGTTTTCAACCACAGGATGTTTTACAGTTAAGTCAGCCGACATTCTTCCTCTAGCATCCCTTCCTTTGATTTTATTTCTTCTTTGACTAATACCTGTAAGGATTTACATTGTGGAATAGCTTCACCTGTTCTTAATTATGTGGCGCTGTTACTTCATTTATTAGCCATTTCTTTTGTATGACTGTATATGCAAACCTGTCAGGAAACACAGTTCTGTTGCATAATGCATACAGTGTTAAGCAGCTACCAATAAACACATCTGTGGCATCCTTAGGATGGAGATTCATTATGATACTTAATTGTTACAATGAGTCATCATAATGAAAATTTTAGAGCTGAGGTGCCTTGTTCCCTAAGTCTGTTGATAATGCATTTAATTAGAATATAAGCTTAGGATAAACTGTGGTCTGGCTGGGCATGAAGAAGCCCCAGGTGTTAGTAGAACAGTGATAGAAACCTTTATCATCCTCATCCCACTCCAGTCTCCTAGCCTGATTTAGCACCAGGCAAATTCATGTCTGAGAGCTCCAGAGTCTACTCTCCGAGTTGGAATTCTGCATGTTTCTGATTGACTGGATGACCTTGGGAAAGTTTTAGTCTCAGGGTTCCTTGTCTGTAAAATAGGCATAATGTGCTTTCTTATAAGAGGTTGTTTGATAATTAAATTAATAGTCTTTAGGAAGAGTTTCTGCGTGATCCAGATGTGATAAGTACTCCATTAGGGTGGGTTAACACTGTATTGTAGTGGGCTCTTAGTTCATCTGACTATCTCTTTGTGGTGTTCAATGATGTTATCTCTTTATGTTACCCAGCCTGCCTCAGATTCCTGGGTTCAGGTGACTCTCCTGTGGCAGCCTCCTCAGCACTGGGGCCATAGGCATGCTCCACTGCCCCGGGTTATACCCCCAGTCCTTGGACCGTTTCTGCTGTTCTCTCAGAGCCATTTTGTGATTATTGAATGAATGCCAAAAGTATGCCACATTTTAGATGTGACAGGCTCTGAATAGGACAACTAAATCTTGCATTTCACTTCAATTTAGTGAAGGAAAATGACATTTGTATTTCTTGGCAGCAGAACTTCTCTAAGGAAAAGCACGAGAGTATCCAGAAAGCAAGGCTTGCACGTGTCTAACAGCAGTCCTTATCTAAATTTGAATGACCTAAATTCACTAAAGCAGAATTTTTAACTCAACCCTTGGAGGTGTTTTAATCCCTTGAATTGTTACAAAATCAAAGTACTCAATGACATGAGTTGTGTGTCATGTCACATCCCATGTGGCTCAGGGAGAAATGGACAATTGGAACAGGTTTCCTAGAGGAAGCAGGTGCAATTATTGTGCCATAGCTCCGTGGGAATAGGGACCACGTCTTGCTCTTGGGTCTGGTTGCTTCTGAATTTGCTAAATTCTCATGTCCACTCCCCAGCGTCTGCCCGCATCATTCCAGGCTTGGGAAGGACTTTCTTTCTGTCAACCTTCAGTATTACGTAAGGACAGTTTTACTTCCCTTCCCCTGGTTGCCCTTTTGCTTTTTCTCTTTCCCTACTTAATGCGGTCTTCCTTCTCCTACCTGTAAATGTCATGCACATGTGTGCACACGCACATTTTATATCTGCCCTATAGAGCCACAGCATCCCTGATCTCTAGGCTGTGTGCAGCCATCAGTGACGAGCTGCCCACAGGTGTTCCAGGCTTTGTTGTAAGTAGATGTTCCTTCTGTCTTGTTTTCTTAATCTAGTAGGAGTCATTTCCTTAGTTTCTTAGACCTTCCAATATAGATAAAACACTTAATATAAATAAATAAGTACATATATGTGTATATATGGAAATAAGTCCTTTTTTTTTGAAATTTTACCATTTTTAATAAGAAATTGCTGGCATTTTGTCTTAAACCTAAAATCTCAGAACTTGGTCCGATGATCTCTAAAATTCAAGGCTGCATAGTGAACATCAGCCAACCCAAGTTACACGGCAGCACTTGGAAAAAGCAGATGAATGGATACATGGTTGCATATTACATAGCTTTCTATGTATCTTAATTATATCTCTAAGAGATATATTTTGGAAATAAGTCCTATTGGGTCACCCCACCCTGACTCCCTTCTTCTCTTTGACTATTCTGTCATAAATAAATCAGAAACCCCACTCTCAGTGACCAGCCTAAATGGCACACACCAGAGGGTAACCTTGGCTCAGGCAGGGAATATGTTTATTCATCTTTATAAGGCAGTTCCCAGTGTAAGCATTGTGGCTGGTGCGTGATCAAGTCCACAAGAGAGAAGGCTTCCAGAGACTGAATTCTCTCTCATTTTACACTCAGTTTTTTCTTTATTAAAATACAAGTTTTAAAGTCAGCCAGGTATCAGAAAGCCCCTCCCCTTGGTACCAGTTCCCAGAGCGCTGCATTCGTTGTGGCAGACATGTACGCGTGGACAACTTTCCTGCTGTCATGCTTGAACTGGCACTTCACGCTCCTGCAGACAAGCTCCGTCCCTTCCTGCTCAGTGACTCGTCTGGTATATGAACTGATGGTACTAGGAAACTCAGGAAGCAAAGGTGTTTGCAAAACTGTTCTCAGCCCTCACCCCGAAAAGTGTGGCCATGATCAATAGGCTCTTGTCTTTAGGATGTAGGAGATGTCCCAGTGTCTGCAGTTCATAGTCCCAACAACAAACTCTCCTGTGACGGTGTTTTGTCCCCAGGTTGTTCTCACTGCTCTGCTTAAGCCTTTCTGGAATCTATTTAACTATTACCCATCAAAGCCTTAAGACAATACAGTAAAAGAGGGGGAGGGCATAGGCTCTGCTCCATCCCTGATGACTCATCCCACATGCCCAGGCCTTGGAAGCCACCTGCAGTGGCTCTCCTGACATTTCAGGCAGTTTTCATCTTCCCAGGCAGTAAAAGATGTTTTTCAGATTGTTCATTCCCTCTTCCTGGGCCAGCTAAGAGCTTTTATCTTGCTGAAGCATGGTGTCTTTATGGAAGAGTACAGACAGTGGGCCCAGGCTTTCCCATTGGTTTATCACTGAAGAAACCACTCGTCCATATTCAGGATTTGTAGTCAGTCTTTCTGGTGGTTGTCATAGAACCAGAAGGAGTTATATGTACCCTCTATCCTTCCCATGAGCTAAAGTTTATATTCACTCTTTTTTTTTTAAAGATTTATTTATTTTATGTATGTGAGCACACTGTCACTGTCTTCAGACACACCAGGATTGGGCATAGGATCCCATCACAGATGGTTGTGAGCCACCATGTGGTTGCTGGGAATTGAACTCAAGACATCTGGAAGAGCAGTCAGTGCTCTTAACCACTGAACCATTTCTCCAGTCCCTTTACATTCATTCTTAAGACTGTTCTTAGCATTTTTGTTTGTTTTTAGATATTTAGTGTTTTAAATGTTTGATTTTGATATGAAGCTGGCTAGAGTTAAACAGAAGACTTGTCCTTTAAATGGCCTGATCTAGACCTTGACCATTTGGCAGTACAAGAAACAGGCTAGTGAGCTTTCCACCACAGGGGTAAACTTCCAAAGAGAAGCTACTTCTGGCTTACAGTTTTAGAGCTTCAGTCTCCAATGTGCATGTTGACTGTGTTTAAGCCCCTGGCAGGGTTGCTGGTGACAATGTCAGGGAACACGTAGCAGAGGGAAGCCATTCACCCTATGCCTGGGATTAAAAAAAAAAAAAAAAAAAAAAAAAAAAGAGCGGGGCAGAATGTCCCATCCCCCTTCAGTGGCACCATCCCCACAAGTGCCCCCAGCAGATGTGCCTGTAGAGAACACATAAGATCCAGCATGGCGCTGGGGAGCTGGCTCAGTTAAGAACATTTGCTGCTTTTATGGAGGACCTCAGTTTGAGTCCCAGCATCCATGACAGACAGTTCACAGTGGCCTGTAATTCCAGGTCTAGAAAATCTGATACCCTTTGGGGGCCTTTGTGGTCACCTGAACATACACATGTATATATACTTACACAAACACATCAAAATAAAAATGTAAAACCTAAAAATAAAAACAATAGCAAGCATCTATTTTCCTGCTTTTATATGTAAAGAACTAAGAAATCTTTAAAATGGCAAGTTAAACCTTTTGAAAACTAATTGGACTGACATGCAAATCTCAGTATGCAAACTTGTTTCTTTTTTAAACCAAAAACAATGGTTACATCCTTTTTGTGGTTCCAGAAACTAGCTGTCAAGTAAGGTTTTGAAAAATTATTTTATTGGATATTCTCTGTATTTACATTTCAAAGGTTATCCCTTCTCCCCTCCCCTTGCTTTCATGAAGGTGCTCCCTCTCCCAACCACCCTCTCCACCTCAGCACCTTGGCATTCCCCTACACTGGGAAAACGTGCTTTCATTCTCCCATTGATGCCAGACAATGCTATCCTCTGCTGCTTATGCAACTGGAGCCATGGTCTCTCCATGTGTGATCATTGGTTGGTGTTTTAGTCCTTTAGAGTTGTCAAGTAAGTTTTTAGTATCTTTATCCCCACACTGTCTTGAGACCATTTTTAGAAAGCACTTGTGCTGTAGGAATTGCCAGATAACGATTCTCATACTAAAATAAGTGAAGATGGCTGATTGTGATGGCTTATCAGCAGTATACTTACAGAGTAAGAACAAACAGTAACAGATTTAAGGCCTGACTCTGACCAGACAAAGGCTATTCTCAGTCTTAAAACACACCCTCTTTGCAGTAAATGGAAATAAAAACAAATGCCCATGGCTACATAAGATGCTAAAAATAAAGGACAATTGAAGGCTAGACCTTAGATAGGACTTTTCTATGACCACTTCATGGCTCAGGGAACATTGAAGAAGAGGGTAAGGAGAAAGTTTAACAGATGGGGAGTGGGGTTGTGAAATTCCATTTTCTGATCAGGACATAGATATGGGAACCACAGACTTATAGACTGTATGTATTGGCAGTGAGTCCACACCAGCTAGGGAGTCCTGACAGTTAGCTGTAGAGGGTGAAGGTCCTCGGGAGCCACACCACATCCTGCTGATGTTGTCCCATCAAGCTCTGATATTTCCAAACTCAGGATAAAGCAGACAGTTCTCATTAAACTGTGGGGTGTGGACTAACGAATGGGAGAAAGAAATGTATAGGACTATGGCGGGAGCTGGTGTGGGCAGGAGAGAAATGGGAAATGATGGGAAGAGCTACCAGAATACACAGTATATAACTGTGAAATTAGAAAAGAACGAGATTTATTGATAGTTTTGCTAACAGAATAGTCAATTGTTGAAACATTTCCTACAAAACTTGAGCTGCAATTAAAATGTACTTGGGGGAACTTGGGTTTCATGACTGTATCATTTCATTTTAAAGTTTTAGATGCCAGCTAGCAGGCTCTGATGTTTTCATCATCTCTACCAGTGGGCTAAGGTATTCCTGGGGGAGGGGCAAACATCTGCCTAGCATGCACAAGCTCTCTAGCACCGACAACTTTGTCTTGTTCCTGATTCTAGTGGAATTGCTTTAAGTTTCTCTCTAGTTTAGTTGATGTTGACTATGGACTTGCTGTAAATTTCCTTTTTGTGTTGAAGTATGTCCTTGTGTCTCTAGTTTCTCCAGGAATTTTATTATGAAGGGGTATTGGATTTTATCAAATGCGTTTCTGCATCTAATGAGATGATCCTGTGGTTTCTGCCTTTCAGTTTGTTTATATGGTGGATTACGTTTACCACTTTACATATGTTGAACCATCCCCGAGTCTCTGTGATGAAGCCTACTTGATCACGATAGATGATCTTTCTGATGTGGTTTTGGATTCTATTTACAAGAATGTATTGAGAATGTTTGCTTCTGTGTTCATAAGGGAAGTGCTCAGTCTTTAGTGGTTGAATATCAGGGTAACTGTAGCCTTGTAGAATGAATTGGGCAATGTTTCTTCAGTTTCTGGCTTGTGAAATATTTGGAAAAGTATTGGTATCAACCCTTTGAAAGTTTGGTAGACTTCTGCACTAAACTTTATGACCCTTGGCTGTTTTACTTAATTAATTTCACTAGGGGTTGTAGGTCTGTTTAAATTGCTTATATGATCTTGATTTAATTTTGGTAGGTGGTGTATATTGAAGAAATTATCCATTTTTGTTACATTTACCAGTTTGCTGGAGTACAGGTTTTAATGTGCGCCCCGAGGAGTCTCTGGATCTCTTTAATGTCTGTTATATTATGGTCCTTTTTCATTTCTTCTTCTTTCCTTCCTTCCTTCCTTTCTTAATTTGGATATTCTTTCTCCTCTTAGTTAATTTGTATGAGTTGTCAATCATATTGATTTTTTTTTTTTCAAAAAACCAATTCTTTATTTCAGCGATTCTTTATGGTTTTGTTTTGTTTGTTTCTGCTTTACTGATTTCAGCCCTGAGTTTGATTATTTCTTTCCATCTACTTCTTTTGGGTGTGATTTCTACTTCTTGTTCCACAGCTTTCCCTTTTAAATCATTGTTCAGTGTCGAAGAGTCAGTGGTTTTAATTAAGTTTGTTAAAAAGGTTCTTGGAACCCTTGAACCACGTCTTCTGCCAGCGTTCCATTTGGTTCAACCCAGTCAGCACCTCTGTTCCCTAAGGCAGAATCTTGTCAGCCTTCCCTCTGTGGTTTGTGCAGAGGGAACAGTAGGGGAGGAAGTAAGTGGCCTGTGGACTCCTGTTAGTGTGCTTCCTCTGCCGTGAGGGGGATCTCCTCCTGCTCAGTAGGGAAAGGCAGTGTTTCCTCTTGGCTGCAGCTCTTCATAAGCAGGATTGCAAAACTGGCAGCGATGGCTGTTTCCATATACACAGTGTTCCCAAAGGTCAGGATATATATTTGTATTGCTGAACCCTAGTGGGCCTAGCCATTGTCACCGCGTCCTCAAGTACCTAAGAGTTTGCACTAAGAGATGATGTCTCCTGCCTGTGAGACAGCCTGAGAACTTTGTGTGTGTGTGTGGGGGGAGAGCTTATGAGTTTAGTGTGGGAGGGAGCCTAATAGCTTAGTCTGGGGAGGGGTATGAGAGGAAGAGCCTCAGAGGTCAGTGGGGAGCCTAGGAGCTTAGTGTGTGTGTGGAGGGGGGGACCTAAGAGCTTAGTGGGGGGGGGCACCAAGAGTTTAGTGAGGGTGGGTAAGGGAGTTGGTAGTTACAGAAATAGTCTGACTGAATTGTGAGGCTGAAAATGAGCCCAGTCTTCCTTTCGAGATAAAGGAAAATCCTCAGGGATTTGGCTCTGTTACACCCCATGAGAGTCAGTATGCTAAGAGCTCTGAGAGATGCTTTCTTCTTTATTTGAGAGGGAAAAAAATCTGATTCTTAAGAAATCCAGATTAGTGCTGAGCTTCTCGCCCCTCAGAAGTGGCCAAAGACATCTGTAATCCCACAGTAGCCACGGCAGATCTGTTCGTGTGGGTTTCTGTACCATTGCAATGGCGCGCTTCATCTCTGACATCTGTCTCCCTTCCCCTTCCTCAGTTACTCCAGTGTAGCCATGACTAATCAGTGTGTGGGTTTCCTGCCTTAGTTACATCTTTCATGACTTTGTAGTTGTGTCTGGACATCAGGAGACATTTTGTGTTTTTAAACCCACTTGCTTCTTGACTGTAGGTTTCATACTCAAAACTGAAAAACATTCTCTTAGCTTTGCCCAGACCAAGCCAGTTCCCACAACTTATATGTTTTTATAAAGATTAGTGTCAGGATCCAGTTTTTCTCGGCTTCTAGCCTCACCTAAACCATAAACCTCCTTTTAGCACCCCTCCCCCAGGGCTTCTGGGGTACTTAAAGCTAACCTGTGTGCCTGTGTACAGCAGTGTGACAGTGACCAGAGTCTCCATAGTGGCTCCTGGGTGCAGTTCCAGTTGGTGGCCAAAGTGTTTCTTTTTTGGGGACTACCACCAAGAGTAACCACCGTGTAAATCTTTTTTTCTTTCCCCATAACACCCCAGTCTGGCTGTACATACTGCCTTTTGGAAGCAGATAAACTCAGTATCAAAGAAAACAGAGTTTGTTCTAATTGGCTCCCTAGGTCCCATGAAAGAAGGATACAAAGTTGCACACAGTCTGTCTACAGTTAATATTTTTCTGTATCAGAGGGGAGAGAGAGAATTTTCATGTCCAGACTAGAATTGAGGGAGTGTTAGAGCAGCAGGGGTGGAATTTGGGTCATTGTACATCACACAGGGCTGCTACTGATGGATATCATTTCATGGGTCTGTTATCTGTCTCCTGGATTTAGAAATGTGGGTTTGACAATGCAGCAGACAGCTCTAACAAAAGAGAAACAAAGCAGTATAGGATATAGTGACCCAGGTCTCACTTGCCATCAGAGCCTTCCTCATGCAGTGGTTTCTCTTGTATCTTACATCAGTGAGTTCCCAGTGAAATGCCAGGCTCTAACAATCATTAAGCCAAGCGTCTAATAGATTTGATAGTAAGAAGTCCCTTTGTCATGCATGAACTTGACACTGCATAGTTTAAATTCTGTAACTTTGTTTAGCCTGCTTTCAGGCTGGCCAGCAGAGAGCCAGGAGTGCTAACAGATATAGAGCACACAGCAAGATGCCTGCAAACTGCACTGTCAGGTTTTTTTTAGGTTCTTTTAGAAATTGGCTGAACAAAAATCATAGCCAACCAGCACATACAAATTGTGGCTCCTGTTTGTGTGAGTGTGTGTGAGTGTGTGTGTGTGTGTGTGAGTGTGTGTGTGTGTGTGTGTGTGTGTGTGTGTGTGTGTGTGTCTCGCATAGTCTTTCCATGTAACTCTGGCTGTCCTGGAACTCTATCCTTGATCTCACAGAAATCCCCCTGCCTCTGCCTCTCCAGTACTGAGACCAAAAGTGTTAGCCACCATGCCAGCTGCTGCAGGTTTTATAAATACCTCTGGTTCTGGAAGAGGACCCAAAGACATGACCCATATAAAAGTCTTAGGATGCCAGAAAGTCCTGCAAGATTTACTGCAAGGGGAACATCTGGGGTCATGGGATTCACTCATGTCTTCATTGTGGTGGTGACTGTCCAGTTGTCATCTGTCAACTGTACAGAGGTAATGAAAGACTGAAACTCCAGGCTCTGAGCATCACAGCTCTGTGAACACACTTCAGAAAACTACCTCAATATCTATTCAGATATTTCATCTACACCAGGGTAGCTAGTAGATTGTAGGTGTTTAAATCCAGGCTTTGTATTAGCCTTTGGTGATGGAATAGGGAGACATCTTTTAAAACATGGTACATTTATTTAATAGAGATTCAACATATGTTTATTGAAAGTTAAAATTGACTGCAACTTCTTTAAGCATAAAATATGGGATCTTGGGCAACGAAGGAATTTTAATCTGTAATAGTGATATTTCTATTTTGTAGTTATGATAATTGAAAGTATTAAAGATTATAAATTCTAAAATTAACATTTCTAAAAGCAGAATTTTCTACAGGATAGAAAAGAAAGTAATTATCTTTCTAATTACATTTTTAGGCTGAGAAGTGGGCAGTGACAATTGAATCAGAGTGGGTGGGTCAGTCACACAACACTCTAGCGTTTTAGTGGGAGGAAGCGCTTGACCCTTTGGATAATTGCAAACTTGGCTTCATGAACGGACTCACACTTCACACTGCAGCCCATGGAACAGGGTGAATCTTCTCCTTGGCAGCCTTCTCCACCGCCCTCCTCCATGTCTGCCTCACTTACTGGCCGAGGTTCCCATCTGGAAAGCCCGTTGCCACAGGATACAGAATCTACTGGGAAGGGAAAGTGTGTGTATGCCAGGCTTGCTGGTGGCTCATATAATCAGGGAAACCATGTGGAAAGCTTGCTCATCCGTGTGCAAGAGCTGTAGCTAAGTGATAGCTACTGCAGGCCTGTGGGCCGCGGCACTGTGTTAGAGGCCTGCGGCATCTGTAGATGTGATCTAAATACTGATGAGTGTGGCCACTTTGTCATTCTAGGATAATGAATGTCCTCCTGTGGAAGGACAGCCAGAGCTCACTGTCTTGTTGTTTTTGATTAAATGATTCGCTTGGTCACAAATAACCATAAAGTCACTCTCTGGTCTTCTCCTTTCACTCTCCATCAAAGGTGACCTAGGCTTTTGGAACTGTGTCTGTCTGACAAACCATGACTCTGCTCTCTGGCCTCCTGGTGCTCAGCAGTAAAACGGGAATGTCTGAGAAGTTACATATCCGATGCTTCTCAGCTCCTGCTATTGGCTTACCCATGGTTTGGGCTTCTAGAAAGCTCTGGCAGCCCCAGTTAGCACTGGGGACAGAGATCTCTTCTGCCATGGGTGCTAACTGTAGAATCAGAGGGAACGCTTGACTGCATGCTTTTTCCATCCCCTCTTGTGTGCCCCCTTCCTCCAAGAAGTACACAGCTGAGCTGAAGACTTGCTCCCACCTTCCTGAGCACAGCAGAGCCGGGCTTGAGCTGCATTGTCCATCTTTTCTACTGGTCCTGGCTGCCTACTGCTTCATGGTAGGGAGGTGTCTGTCGAGATGCAGCCTCAGCTGATGGCATCTAGTGCAGAGGGGCATCCTGTGGTGGCTGGCTGTAACCGGCCAAACTGTTGGGTGGAGCAGAGAGGAAAAGTCAGTGTGTCTGCAGGCAGGCTGGAAGCCAGTTTGTTGGCTTGTGCTCTCTCTTTGCCTTTCCTGACTGCCGTGCTGGCCAGCAGTTTGCAGTCATCTAGATATAGATGAAGCAGTGTGATGGTGCTGTTAAAGTGCCCTAGGCACTTGAGATGCATATGAACTGTGAGGCCTTACAGATAGAGGTCCGACCTCCTTAAAGCTGGGTAGCTATGGTTAAGTGAGATACATGAGAGGTCAGTTAAATGAGATATGAGAGGTAGCCATGATTAATGCGTCTCTTAGGTTTCTAAAAGCAGAGTGAAAAAGAAAGACTTTGAGGAAAGGCTTCCTTTTTCTTCCAACCTTGGAATATTAGTAAAGTGCTTGAAATACAATTTTAATTTAAGCTCTGAAGGTCTGTAGCGTGGGTTCCGCTGTCAGTCTTCAGAGTCTCGAAGTTGCTTGCCTATCATGAGAGAAAAGGTGCTGGCTTGGCTGGTGGTGAGTGTAACCAGAGTCTGTCAGCAGCAGCAGGAAGCTGGTCATTCAGGACATTCAAGGCAGGAGATGAAGGTGGAGATTAAGTTTAAAGAGCTCTTGGGTAAAGGGAGAGTTGAGAGTTTTAATCTGTTTTAAAGTGAGAAGTGGAGTAAACCACCAAAGCCACAGCCCTTGGGCCATGTCCGTCCTACACTGTTATAAAGGATGTGTAAGGAGGCTGGGAGTGCCCCAGGCAAAGCGGCACCATTCTTCATATATACATACATGTTAGCAGTACACTCGTGCACAGAAGTATGTAACAGTAAATGTTTTCATCGAAGCTCTGCTTTTTTTGTTCCAAAAATCTACATGGGCCACAAACTGCGAAATCACGTGGGATAAGTAGGTCTCCATTTCTGAATAGGATTATGAAGCTCTGTCCTAATGAAAACAGATACATGTTTAGACGGTTCGGTCTCCTGCACGCTGCTAAGAGGGAGAAGAGCCTTCCCACCCAGGCACTGGCAGTGTGCGAGCACTTGGCCGGAGCAGCATTCCAAGAGCTTTCTTCCAAATGACCGCTCACTCTCCTCAGGCTGCAGGCCGCAGATCATGAGGGTTGCTGTGGGAACAAGAGGGAATGGATGGAGGGGCTACAGCGGAGCTTTTGTCTTCACAATTCAGTACTACCCCAGTTACCAGAGAAATGCTGGTGTACCTTAAAGCTGGTTTCTGGAAGTTATGTACTGCTCTGGTTTTTTTTCTTCATCTGTTTTCATTTCCAAAGTATCAACTTGAGCTTCATATATCCCTTCTGATGAGATATGTATTTACACAACGTCATGAATAGTAGTTCCCCAAATCATTTCCATATAAATCTCTTATTAAAGCAAGGTGTTGAGGCAAGGGAATCAAATAAATTATAAAGCTGGACATTGTGACACACAGTTGTAGCCACAGCACTTGAAAGATAGAGGCAGATAGATCTGTGGGTTCTAGGCTAGCCAGAACTACATAGAGAGGCCCTATCTTAAAACAAATAAATAAATGTTTATATTTTTATTTTTTATTATTTTGCCTTCTCTCTTTCCATTTAACACTTACAATTAAGAGTTTTAACTTCACGTTTCTATTAATTGTTGACTCTCATGACTTTTGGTCACATTGGATATACCCAGTAACTATTGCAAGAGAAGGACAGGCTGATGGAAGGTGTTTGAGTTTTAACATTTAAGAGATTAAGTATTATCTCTTCTTGTGTTTTATTTAGATTTCGACACAGTCCCAACTGCTGGTACCTGAGAGACTGGACTATCCACACCTGGATTAGGCAGTGTCTGAAATATGGAGCACAAGACAAAGCCTTGTATACACTTGTTAATAAGGTGAGGTTTCCTGACAAGGCCTTGTATACCTTTGCTCATGTGGGGAGTGTTTCCTGAGTGTGTGTGATCTGCTATTTGTACCTGTGACAGGACCACCAGAAACCACTTTCCTATTAAGGTATTCCCTCAGATTCCTTCTCATGCTGTCTGTACACTAACCAACAAATACAACACTGAAAACTTCCATAGCTGCTTCTTGCAAGCATAGTGATCAAGAGAGGGCATGTGAGCGTGGAACACGTGGGATGCTGCGCTGGCGGTCACTTCATCTTCACCCTAAGCCCTGCCCTGCTTGTCTGTTTCCCTTTCGGAAAGTTTGGGTGAGTAGTGCCATTTGTGGATGGAGTGTAATCTCCAGGTCACTCAGACCATCTTATGTTTTTTTTAGATGTTATTTTTGGATAATAATTCTTCCTTTCTGCTAAGCTCCACGGCTTTCTTCCCAAGCCCAGAGCGCCCATGATTAAGGTCCTTCCGATGTTACACTCCACCCAGCACTTCGGTCTTCATTGACGTCGTGACATGGAAGTATGTTAAAGTAAGCACACAAGTCACTGTCGGGAGCCATTGAAGACCATTAACAATGTTTTCATGAAGATATGGCATGTTCATAGTGTCACCAGACCTTGAAAATTAAAGTTCATACAGAACACTGACTGCTCTTTGAGTCTTCTCTGTGAAGAATCTTCATCTGTGACTTAGTCTCAGTCAGACCAGCATGTCACACATGACCCCTGTGAGATGACACATTGACTCTGGAAGTGGAGACAGAAACGAGCAGTATCTCATCCTTACTGTGCAGAAGTAAAGGAGCTCACTTCACCTTAGAGGATTCCAAGTGCCATGGAGAGGAATTAAAATGATGTAATCCAGCTGCAAGAAGAAGCCGAGGATATGAGTGGCATCTAAGCTCCAAAAGATGCACATAGGGCAGAATGTGCTGCCTTTGTCTCAGTGATCGTGTATTCAGGGACTGCAGTCTCAAGAAAGAAAGGAAGGAGGCCCCAGGAGAAGACAGAGATAAGATCTTGTTCTCCTCGTTCCAGAAATTACATGCAGAGATGAAGATCCTTGTGGAAACACATTCAGAAGGTTCTAGGGTTCTAGAAAAAGCAGAGCAAAGGCTCTCTTTTCTGTCACTTCCAGGCCTTTTAAAGAGATCTTACCAGATGAGGGGTCAAAAAACACGGTCTTTAACACCTTAGGTTCTTTCTGTCAGTTGCCTGGAATGTCAGGCAAATACTTTTCTCTGTCTGTGTCCTGGTTTTCTCAGTTGCAACTTGAGTGAGTGTAAGTGATTTACAACCTGAGCTGCCTACTAGAGTTACCCAAGAGTTTTTTAAATTTGCAGATCCTCAAGGCTAGAGAGACAGCTGAGTTAGTGTGCTTATGTTTCAAGTCTGGGTCCCCAGCTCCCATGTAAAAAGTTGAGCAGGACAACTCATTCTTTTCTGGGCCTAGGCATTTGGGGTTCAAAGTATCACTAAGTAGAAAGTGTAAAGATTCTCACACACCCCTGTCCCAGCACACACAGCCTTGCCTGACCAGCATCCTCTTCTGGAATGGGACATCTGTAGTAGCCCAGCATTAGCACCCAGAACCCACAGTTTCCATCAGGTTCATTCTTGATGTGGTGGGTACGGATGGGATGCTAATGACAGGTGGTCTAATAGAAATAGTCACTGCGCCTTTTCATCCTTCCCAGAGATTTCACTTGACCCATGATCAAGGTTGGAAATCCTAGACTGGCTCATTTCTTTGTCTTTGTTTTGCAAACTTTACCCTATACTGGGATTGAATCTTCCTATGTATTCCAAATTACACTAGAACCCACCTCAGTCCTGCCTCAGCCTTCTGATAGATTATAGGCATGATGGATTATTGGCTTGGACCAGTTAATTTTAGAGTTTCTTCTAGCACTAAGGAATTACTGTTCTAAAATGTTTTGGCTTTAGCCTGCCTTGGATTCAAGCTGATGTGGGTGGGTTCTCTGAGAATCTCAGGCCCTGCCCCTGAACCAAATGCTACCTTAGTTAGGTCAAGGACTCACAGTGGAGGCTTTGAAACTGCCCAATAGCTGGTAGTTGGTTATACTATAGAACAGAGAGGTTAATCCTTCTGAAGTAAGAGTTTCAGGTACAACTGTAGCCATGGTCTAGGCAGTAAGGAATCAGGCTCCGGCGTAGATGGGAGTTATAGAAGCCATCCATTTCTGAGGCTGTGGCCTGAGACTCTGAGATCCAAATCAAAAAATGCTCCTACTAAGCTCCGAAGCAGACACTAGAGCATCCTTATTTATTTCTAAAATACTATTCTTAAATTTTGACATCTTAAATATGAAGGCAAGCAGAATCTTGGACAGTTGGTTTATAGTAAAGCAGTGGCATATTTCTTGGACATCTAGAAGTCAGACCGTATGCTGTATAATTGGTACTGTTTTCTTAGGGTCTGTCCAAGTTCATTCAGACCTTATGAAAAGACTCTTTGGAACAGCTCTTTGTGGAGGAGAGGATTGGGTCTCTCTTTCTGTTGTTTTAGCTGTGATGGTGATGAGCTGTTACAGGTGTCATCTATCACTTGTCTTCTGTCAGACACCCGCTCAGCTTCCTCCCCTGACCAACAGTCCCTTTTTCCAAACCTCAGGAGTCACAGCTTCCGTCCCACTGCCGCCGATGCTGTGAAATGAGAGCATGTAGTTTAACTCAGTGGGGCCACTGTCCTGACTGTACAGAGGTTACATTACAGACTGAGCTAGAGAAGATGTCTCTGTTTGCTTTTATTACAGGTTCAGTATGGAATTTTTCCAGATAACTTTACATTCAACTTACTGATGGATTGTTTCATAAAGAAAGAAAATTATAAAGGTAAGAAACCAGATCACAATTCAGCTAATACCAGGCTTTCAGCTCCCAAATGGAAGTGTATAAATGCAGACAGCTTCCTCCTTCAGTTCTTAATTACATCTCTTTATGTTACCCTTTTAGTCAGAAAAGTTTACATGATTATTATCACTTATGCCAAAAATTTTAAGTATCACCCTTTCTATTGCTGGATGGAAAATGTCAACATACATAAGTAACTATAGGGGAAAAGTTAATTAAAGGCCAATCTGGTCCCACTTCTCAAGCTGGTGGAAATGAAGAACATAAAGAATAAAGTAAAAGTTGATGTAGTTTTCACGCGTAGCTCCTCGGTAATTATGAGTGTATGCAGTAAGCATAAGAACACATGCAGTCAGTTGAACATTTGTTGTGCTTGTGGCATGTGCAAGCATTATGTTTCAGTGTTAGCATTAACATTCTCCACCTTGACTACAGATTACTGAGGGAAAGAAGTTGTTTAAACTTGATTTTTCTCAGTTTTTGTCTGTGTTGTAGAATATCAAGGAAAATAAGAGTCATCAGAGCCTAGTTTTTTTGTGACCGGCTCGTGTAGAAATAAATCAAGTGCTGTATGTCATAACCAGTGGCTTAGAGCTTGTGGGGGGCCATTTTCCTTTCCCATTTCTCAATTCTTTTAAACTGCTCTTTATTATCCCTGTATCCATCTTTGAAATAATACCCAGGGTGTGGCAGTCCCTCTAGCCTTTGTTTCATGTTGCCTCAACAGTGGGAAAGCGTCCAGATGGAGAGAGGGAGAGCCCACCTCTGCTTGCCTGTCAGTGATCTTGACAGTGATGCTCCGCTTCTCCTGATCCTTAGCTCTTCTAGCTGACGGGCACTGTGGAGGCATTTTCATAGGCATTATCTTGTTGAAGTAAATAGAGAAACAGTGTTTGATCATTATGAAGATGCTACTTACTGTGAGCCAAGAGATGTGCAGGGCTTCGGTGTGTACACACAGTGTATGCAGAAGGCGTGAATGGTCGTAGAAAAACTAAGACCAGAGCCCATGTTTCCTACTTCTTGATTCTGTTTGGTTCCCGCTGCACTACATTTTGAAGACATGTTTACATTAGGAGATTTGGTGATGTTCCCTTCATCTAATTTCCCCTCATTCTCACCTTCATCTCCCGGCCAGATGCTTTATCTGTGGTGTTTGAGATCATGATGCAAGAAGCCTTTGAAGTGCCATCTACCCAGTTCCTCTCCCTCTATGTTTTATACCATTGCCTAGCAGAGAAGACAGACCTCTCGGTAAGTGATCTGCCCTAACACAGGCCTGAGAACTTGAGGAAGACCAAGCAGTGCCTGCCTGGTTAAGTAGACGAGGGTCAGGCCGGGACTTGCTCTCTGAACCTGGAGAATATCCATGTGCAGCTCTGGCTGTATGCAACCAGAAATGAATGTTCATTCAGTGTGGTTTAGTGTCTGGTTTCTAACAGTGGTACTGGGCACTTCCCAAGGTACATTTGTCAGTGTGGGAGGGCATTTTTGTTTTGCTATTGGGGGTTGAACCCAGGTCCTCTTGCATGGCAGGGCAGCATTTTAACACTGCGCTGCATAGCCCCTTTTATACAATGTGAAACGTGAGCCAGGTCGGGTGACCTCATTCAGAAATGATCACTGTCATTAATAATCACTGAGAGCCAGACGTGGCGTGCAAAAGGAGCAGGTGGGCAGCTGGTTTTGACTATGGGCTGGCATATTTAATTCTGACCATGTTTTATGTGTGTGTCAGAGTTTTCCTGCAGTTGTTCCACGCCTGTTGTGTTCTAGAATGTGCAGCATGTGGAGCTTTGTGGTTTGAGTCGGACATTGATGGTTTCCTGCCGTCCTAAGAGAGCAGTGCTGAGAACAGGGTAACTGATATCCAGCAGCCCTTTAGCGCTCGCTCTCCCCTGCACTGTGGAGATAGATTTACTGGGGTGTAAACATATTAATGCCGTGACTCTTCACCATAACGCATAGACATAGGGAGATGGAGGCATAGAGGTATTAGAGTAACCTTGGCACTAGTCCATGATGCCAGGCACTGTGGCCCTGGGATCTGCTCTTAATTCAGTACCAGGTCTGAAAAACTCAGTTTGGATACTTGCTGAAACGTCATCCAGTCCAGCCCACATCCTGAAAACGTGAACTGTGAGTGACATGCCTATAATACAGCCCGAATATGTAGCCACTTACCTAGTTAAGCTAGCAACATCTGAACCAGTATATGTAGCTACTAACTGACACCTCACAGTTAAGCTAGTAATATATACTGAACCTACTTACTCTGTTGCCAAGTATTACATATCTGACAGTAAACACATTTTCTACTTACTGTCTAGCACTTTAAACAAGGGGCTAGAGAGACGGCTTAGTGCTTAAGAGCACCTGCTGCCCTTGCAGAGGACCTAGGTTCAGATCCTGGCACCCATATAGTGGCTCACAAGAGTCTGAAACTCTAGTGTCAGAGGATCAGATTCCTGCCTTGACCTCCGCAGACCTCAGGGATGCACATGACGCACGTGTAGGCAAAACAGTCAAGTGGCTGTAACACATGAAAAGCCCTTAAAGAGTTTTATTTGTATTTTAAACTTAAATTGACTGCAAAGGGGAAATGCCTAAAGAAGTGTTTACAAGGTTAATCTTTGAAAGGTAAATGTCATTAACTAGTTAAAAAGGAATGTCCAGCCAGCAGAAAAGAAAGTGGCAAGCAAGAAAGTGCTGAAGGAAACTGGGCACAGTGGTGCATTTCTATAACCCCTGCTCATGAAGAGGCGGAGACAGGAGGATTGCTTGAGTTTTCAGCACTGGAGACTTATTACCAAGGTATCCTAGTGAGACCCAGATGTGTAGGGAGAATAGGCTGGAGGAAGATGGACCAAGTCACGTGTACTTGACTGACTGGAGATACCATGATCTTGATATCTGTCCCACCTTACAGCTGAGGATGCACTTCAAGATACAAATTTGATTATAACCCCCCCACCATTTAAAATAATTTTAGATAATTCCTCTATTTTTAGGATGATAGCAAAATGGCTTATGTTTTTCAATCTTTCCTCACACCCCATGGCCCCAGACATTCTCTGTGTTGCATCAAAGCACTGGATGAGAGGGATGGTAGACATTGGGAAGAAGAGCTAGATAGTCAGCGGTGAGGATCAGCTGTCAGACCCTCAGTGTCCAGCTCACCTGGACAAAGAGCCTTGTGTGTTTGCAAAACGAACTCTGGGCAAAGGGGGTCTGTGAGGGAATGGCCAACGTGGCTCTGACCGTGGTGTAAACTTGGGGCACTTTGAGGACACTTGGAGCTGATGTGTCCATATGTAGCGTGTGCAAATGAACTGGAGAAAGAAGCGACTGGAAGTCAGTATCATGGATATGTGTATTATGTCAAACACATACATACAAATTAGTGCCAGTCGATAATAAGAAGGAAAATTTAGAATGTATTGGACAAACCACAAAGAACCAGGGCCTAGGAAACAGGATACTGTAGGAATAAGACAGGCCATTGAATTTAATGACGTCAGCACAATAAACCTGGGTGGGATGGATTAATAAGGGATTTAGAAGTATACAGAAGAGACAGCAAGTGTAGGTGATTCAGGTGTCCCTGTGAAGAGCAGTGGCAGGCGGGGGTGGGGGTGAAGGCTTGCTTTGTGTTGATAGACAAGGCATAGTGTAAAATGGGCAAACCTTGGTAAAGTGGCATCTGACCTAGCCCACACTACCAGTAGAATATCCTTTGAAGTGCTTGGGACCTAAAGTGTTTTGGAGTTCAGATTTTTTGAAATTGTGGGATATTTACATAGTGAGATATGTAGGAGACAGAATCAAATGTAAACAACGTGGTCCATGTTTTATGTGTACTTCAGACATGCCATAAGGGTGGTTGATATGTATTGTGCTTAATTTGTACATGAAATGTCTCCTGTAAAGTAGCATTCTCTGTTCTCTGTGTCATGCCCAACGGTTTTAGAGCTTGGACCATTTTGGGTTTTAGATTCGGGTTGTTCACTTCTGCCATCAACCCCGTGAACAATGACGGCTCCCAGTTCGCCACAGATGGCAGCTGCTTGTGTATGTGCTGTCCACTCAGCTGGTGCATCCTGACACTGCAGCTCCTGTTTTCTCTAAAGGGAGGACAGTTAAGGACAGTGAGATGGCTCCGTGGATAGGGTGCTGGCCCTCAGACTCATACACATTCTCTCTCTCTCATGTGTGCGCATGCACACACACACATGTATTCTCACATATACTCAGATATACTAATAAACAAATATTTGAAGCCAGCCTGGTCTACATACCAAGTTGCAAGCTAGCCAGAACTACATAATAAAACTTTTCTTAAAAACAAATTAAATTGAAAACTAAGAAAGTATAAGAAAATAAGTCAGACTCTTTTCTGCACCAAACCCGTTTTTTCAGGCTATTGGTAGGAAACATAAACTTCCCTAGATCTGAATGTTGGCTTTTTGAGATGTAGTTTATTGGTCAGAACATTAGAAGGCATATACCCCCAGGTTTGCTTTCCAGCACATACTCTTTCATCCGAAGAGACCAGGTCCTTACTTAAGAAGTTCTTCCTCATCTGTGCCGTGGAAGCCCACAAGGAGTTTCCTTTTCCGGGGATCCACTATTTTCCAAGATGTAGGAAAATCCCAAGAGCTGAGCCTGTGGCTTCGTGAGGCATGGTGAGGAGATCTGTGCCTTTAGTGCGGCGTGGAGCCTCAGCCCCCAGCAGCAGTCGCAGCCGCAGACCATCACTGGCTTCCCAGGGCAGAGACCATGGGAGAAGCACTGCAGCTCTTTCCTTGTGTAGGGCATTAGAGAATTACAGCTCCCGTTGTCTGGGTCTTTTCAGACCTTCTCAGCCCAGCGGTCCAGGACTGCCCCAGTCACATTTGTGACTGGTGTGTGGCAGGCCCAGTGAGGCTTGTGGCTTTGTCCTCTTTGTTCTTTTCCTGTCTCCTCAAAAGGCTTCAATTTTACTGACAGAATTTTACACCCTAGGTTGGAAAGACACAGTGACTTAAGTGTTTCTGATTGCCTGGTTTGTTTTCAAGAGGCACAAATTTATCTAAAAGCAACTTAATGGTGGTGCTTACTTTAACACTGTGAGGAAGGAGTCTTATCTCTGCTGTGTTCTGCTCTCCCTCTGGAGAGTATAAATGTGAGGCTGACAGCCAGGGGCCTCTTTGACCTCTCAAGTCAGTGTGGGTCCCGAGGACTCCAGTGTTCTCTTGTCTGACTGTGAAAGTCTCTGGCTCATTACCAAAATCATGAGACACACAATGGAGAAAACCAAAGCCACGTCACGATTTCACCATCCAGGAGTCTTTAGTTATATAAAGGGCATTTCTGTTCTGATTTTTTAAAAAATAGAATGCCTTTTATTTATAGAATCAGAATAACTTCTACAAAATTTGTTATTTTCATAAGCTTACTTAATGCATGCTGTTTGGTGTCATTTTTTAAAAAGATCACATTTTGCATGAAGTATCTGTGGCTTTAATAGACAGTGTATCTGCTGTGTTCTGTTGCAGTGGGAAGAAGAAAGAGACTTTGGTGCATCCCTATTGCTTCCAGGACTAAAACAAAGGAACACGGTGGGCTTGAGTTCCCAGCTGTATGGCTATGCGCTTCTCGGTAAGCTAAGTGAGCCTCGTTCACACTGTTCTTTGTAGAAAGATGTGGCACAGCCTTCTGTCTGGTACTAAAATTAAAACTTCATTTAAATGTTCTAGTGAACTTCCAGTTATAACTTACATGTATAGACAACAAAATAACGGTCCAGTTAGACAGTCAAGGGGTGTCATTAGACCTGTCACCACCAACCAGCTCAGACCTGGTTCTCCTAACTGTAGGAAAAACTTATTTTGATCAGTGTGAGGAAGGGGCAGCATATGTAAACTGGTACTCTCATCAGCACAGCTAGAGTCACCTGTTGGTCCCTTGTGATTGTATAGTCCAGGTGGAATGGTGGCTTCAGTGACCCATGGCTTTGGAAATGGGGCTGGACCAGAGCAGCCTGAGCACCTGGGTTGTATGGGATCCAGGCAGAGCATCCTGCCTGACTGCCGAGATTTTTTTACTGCTAGACCTCCATGAAAGTGCCTTTCCCTTGCTCCCTGCTCCTGCCCGTCTTTCTGAGGGGTGGCTCTTTGCTATTGAAGCCCAACTTTTGCCAACAAAATATAGTTTGGATTCTTGAATACTGATTCTACTGTAAACTACTGAGAGACCTTAGTTTGTCTTCCTAAGTCAGTTTGTCAGACTGACTCCCGAACTCACACAGGAGTGTTCACTCTTTTTGTTGTTTGGTTTGATTTGAAGGTTCTGTTGTCATTTTTTTTATTGGGAGTTTGTTTGATTTTTTTGGCTGGTTGGTCTGTTGGTTGCTTGAGACAAAGTTTCGGGCATCCCCAGCTAGCCTTGTGTGACTATGTAGTCATAGGGGAGCTTCTGATACCCCCCTACCTGTGGTTCTTATTTAAAATCAGTTTGCTTAGTTGCTCCCTACTTTGGACACTGATCTCATCTTTCCCTTTTGTATTCAGATTACTGTTCAGGACTGCCGTATTACACAGATCACTCAGAAACTTGGTGAGGCTAAGCAAACGCACTTGACTATTGTTTACTGAGTAGAGGCCCAGGTTCCTTGTATTAGGCAGCCATGCTTCACACCCCCACCTTTGCCCTGCTCTCATTGTGTCCAGCCTCACTCAACTTAGGCCGGCAGCCCTGAATGATCCCTGTCCAGCCCAAGCACCTTAAAGATCTAAAATTAGCCACCTCCTGATAAGCTTTGCCTGCTGGTATCCTCCTACAGCTTCCCAAATCCTCCTTTCCAGGAAAGATGCATGGAGGCAGACTTAAGACCAAGCCATCAAGGTGACTTTGCTCTTCTGTGCTAAGAGGGCTCTCCCTCGTGCAGATGCCCCTGTACTTACTGCCCAGGGCCCTGCTGCCTCACCACTGCTTGCATGGCAGTTTGAGCAACCCAGGGGAGACTCAGGCCCTGTATCTTGGAGGTAGTTAGGACCCTGATTTAAGAACTTCTGTACACGCAAAGTGGAGGTTTTGTTTGTTTGATTGACTGGGTAGTTGGTTGCTTCCTTTTTTTTTTCCATAAAGAAAATAGATTGGCTGTTTGACACTTTTCAAAACAGGTGAGACATTTCCTGGCAGGGACAGTCATCGATAGTCACAGGGTTCTCCCAGTAGGAGAGCTGTGGCATTGCTTGTTCTGGGCAAGGTTTTGGCCTTGAAACATAAGCAGTAGTACCATTTTCCTTTGTCCTAATGGCAGCCTCCTGTAGGAACAGCTCTGTCAGACTCTCAAAATTCCTCAGCCCAGTGATTCATGGGCCCTGGTGAATCTCCAGCCAGATGAAACGCATCAAAGGCGTTCACAAAGCTGTCATTTAAAGTGTGTGTGGTGAGGGTCCTTGTCTAGGCTGTTGTTTGCTGGTCCCTTCCAAGCCTTTGGCTGCAGACACAGTGGGGAGACATGGCTGAGGAGTCTTTGTTGCTCTTTTGGCCACAGGGAAGGTGGAACTGCAGCGTGGGCTGCAGGCTGTATACCGTGGCATGCCTCTGATGTGGACAGCAGGCTACCTTGACAGAGCCCTTCAAGTGATGGAGAGGGTGGCCTCCTCCCCTGAAGATCTCAAGCTGTGTAGAGAAGCGGTATGTTTTTCCACCCCCACTCTGTCAAAGGGAGGCATGGAGGTTCGGCTGGGCAGTTTGCATTTGCTTCTATTGTCTTTCTCCTTCCTCTGCTTTCTGTATTTATACAGAATTGGTATTTATTCAGTTTAAAAGGATGAAAAGAAATCACAAACATTTTCAGTGTTGCTGTCAAAAAGGCAATGGAAAGTAAGATTATTGTTGATTCATACCTCATTATGTAAGAGGAAAACTATTCACTCCCTTGAAATTCAAGCTCAGATTAATAAATACCACCCTCTTCACCACCTCCCCCATCCAAAAGGAATTTGCGTTGGTGTAATAGAGAGATTAACTAATTTTGGTGGATTTATCCCTCATGTAGTAAGGAGAGACTACATAGCAGTTTTTTTTTTTTTTTTTTTTTTTTTTAATCAGCCCTGGCTGTTGGTAAAGGATTTGCCTCACAACTTAATAAGAGAGTTCAGATCCCCAGAACCACTTAAAGAGCCAGGCCCAGGCGTGTGGTTACAGTCCAGTAATGGCAGGGTGAGGAACAGAGAGACGGGAGCCCTGGAGGCTCGCTAGCTCGCTAGCCTGGACTAGAAAGGTGAAGTGTTAAGCCAGCAGGCCTTGTCTCAAGCCAAAAACAAACAAGCAAAAAAAAAAAAAAAAAAAAAAAGCAGAAATTTCCTGAGAGTGATACACCAGAGATTGTCCTCTACCTCCTGAGAGTGACACCTGAGACTGTCCTCTGAAGTCCACATGCAGACACACACGAACTCCCTTTGACACTTCATCTTGCCACGTAGGAGCTGGGCATCAGAGAAGACACCATCTTACTTTCTTCCCATCGGACTGACCTGTAGTACATGCGTGATGCTGAAATCAGTGTCACATGGTTCTGTCAACATTCAAGGTGTCTCGTTTGCCTGTCTCAAACATTGTCCTCCTGCCTGTGCCAATGTTCATTTCTTAGTCACCCTTGACACCGTGAGTTTACCGGGCTGAGCTCAGACTAGGAAACACAGTAGGTCTTCCACCAACACCGAGTCAGAGTGTTTCCTCCCATCCTCGCTACTCTGTCCAGAGAGGCCCAGGCACTGTCTTATCAAAATGAAAGGTTGCCTTGGAGCTGCTCTTTTGTGTGGCCTTGACCCTGAAACGCCAAGGCTCACCCTCAGCTTTCATTTCAGTCTTGAGATATTCAATGCAGTGCCCACCGTGGCACATTATGCTGACATCAACTCATGTCATTAATGTTCTTTCCCTGTCACTATAACCAAGGAACACACACTTCGAAGCTGCCCGTATTTAACTGAAAAAAACAAATCATACACAAATCCTTCTCTAGGGAAGCATTCCTTCTCATTTTAGCCAACTTTACATTATGTTTATTCTAATTTATTGGAATGTCAGTAAGAATGGGCTGTATACCCAGTCTGTGTAAAGATTAGAAGCAGCTAGCCCTTGGAGTGCTGTAAGTGCTTTGTTCTGCTGTGACACTGGTGGGGTTGATCACAGTCAAACAGGTGCTTATGCAGGCCTTGCTACTGCCCCCTTCCCATCTCTGGTGACCAACCCTGCATGGGTTAAGGGAGGTGTGCCACACAGTAGAGGTGGACAAGTAAGAGGACCAAACAGAAAGAACTCCCGTGTCTTCAGTTGCTTATTATTTAAGTCACACAAAGCACCTCATTAAAATGAATTTCTTGTGTGCATCTCTGGCCTTGGCCAGCGGCTTATGTGGATTAGGCCGATCCCTAATTTACTCTGTGAGCTGGGGTCTTTCTCTGGGAGAGGCCTTGCCTGTATGCAACAGCTTTAACATGCTTTCAGAAAATTCTTTTGTTATCTGTGCTCTGGGACAGTCTTTCCTTCTCTGTCCCAAGTCCAGACTGACTCCACAGAAAAACATGAAAGCGGGGGAGGTCCTTTAACACCCGTCAGACGTAATTCCTGGGTTCCTACCTGGCTATTTACAAATAAACCTAATGTACCACTGTGCTGATTCACTCATACAGGCAATCCTTACTTAGCTCAGGTTTGTAGCTTCTGTTTTATGCTGAAACTCATGCTATCTGAGAGTGTTGGTGATATAGAAAAATGTGATTGTTTTCTTTTTTCTTGTGTGAAGCATGAGGACTTGAACCTAGCACCTCATAAATGAACTGCCATTCTAGTAACCCCTAGCTATTACCCTAATGTCATACTCAGTCTCGGGGGTCTCCCTCGTTTCTATCTCTGGCCTTCACAAAGTCAAGTCTGTTGCAAACGATGTCATTCTGACACTCTTGTGCCCTATAGCTCGATGTGCTGGATGGAGTCCTGAGGGTGGTGACGGCTCCAGACAGCCAGGCTTCGGAGACACAGCCCCAGGAAGGTGAAGACGGATTAGGCTCAGCAAACCTGCTGGAGCAGCTAGACACTGAGGAACCAGAGCAGTCTAAGCTTCCCGGATACCTAGAGCGGTTTCAGGTGATTGGTAGAAGTCGAGCCTTGTTCTGCATCAGTCACACACAGCATTAAAAGCTCACCTCAAGAACTGCAGTCATGTTACTTCCCACAGGCCATGGCTTTGCAAGAGACCAGTGGGATCTCTGTGATTTCATGCTTGAGGTCATCAGTCACGGTTCTGTTCACTGGGACAGCGTGGCATCCCTGGTGGCCCCTCCTCAGGGTTCTGTTCACTGGGACAGCGTGGCATCCCTGGTGGCCTTCTCTTAACAATAGCCTGATTCCCACTCAGTGTGGAAGGTGACCAGTCATTTCTCTACACTATACCAAGTGTGCTGGATGAGAAACCCAGTTAGACATTAGTCACATTTTCAGCAGAGATAAGATTCAGACATCCTTTGTGGCTCATGCCTGGCAGCTTTGTGCTATTCAGCAGGGCCATTAGAGACACTGCCTGTGGACAGGTTCCCAGAACAGCGCTGAGCACTCGAACTGGCATTGAGCTCTGTGTCCCAGATGCTCTGCTGCCTGTGTCAGGGAAGAAAATGAATGGTCCTGCTCTCTTCTTTGTTTCCTGTCTGTCTCATACAACCAGAAGAAGGTACTTTCTCGTTATGACATCATTATAGGACAGGAGAGTTTCCCACCCACACAGCTGCCCTGCTGTGCCTTCTCACCGCAGGGAGGAGAGCTGTTGCTGGGCCCTTGCCCTCATGTCTGTTCTGAACCAGCAACGGCAAGCCTTCCCTCATGGCAGACCCCTTTGTAGTTTGGGCATTTGTTTCTCCCCGTACTTCTGGACGGGAAGGCATTGCTTAGCTTCTCACCTGTAATTTGAAACTAAGAATAAAAAGATTAAAGCTCCTATCTTACCCCAAGAACAAAGCAGAGTAGAGAATTTATAGACAATCCTTTCTCTTAACTTTGCCTGTCAGTATATAAAACTTAAAGGAAAACATTCACCACACTCACGCTGCCTCAGTGCTAAGGTTTTTTCTGTGTGGTTTTGATTGTTTTTATGTCCACTGCATCTCAGAGGATGAAAACCTGTGCCTCCACTGACTTGCAGCCTTCCCTTCCATAGTACATTCTCTGAACAGTCAAGAAAGAGCAGAAAGGAATGTTTGTAGCCTGCGATCTGTGACCTTAGCTGTGTTAGCAGCTGCTCCCCCTCCTCCCCATTTCCTTTCTCCTCACAGGAGGCCTGGACGGAGAGTCTAGTTTACAGCTTACGTGACATAGCACTGAGCCTGTCTATAACTGAAGCTGGGATTTGGACAAAGTTAACTGCCTCACAGTTGAGATTTCCTGGCTATCTCTTTGGCCTCAGACTACCTGGAAATTGTGTCAGAAAGAAATCGTTTTCAGTTTACATTTTCTTTCTGTTCCTGATTTTCATTAGTCTGAGGTAATCTGGGTCTGTTTTTATACTTAGACCTCTGTCTGCTCCTTGGGTCTCATTGATCTGGCTTCCTTCCACCATTGTGGCTGGCCAGATGTTATCTGTGCACTAAGTCACCTCAGTTGAGAACAGTGACGGTACAGCTCATCAGCAGCTGGGGCCCTACATGTGGCTCTCTGGTGATCTGCATCTTGAAGCACTTAAGTAGATTAATGCTTTTAGTAAGTGTTCTGGAATACTACACTGACCCAACCAGGCTGCCATATTATTGGAGCAGTAAGCAGGCAGGTGGTAAGGGCATCCTAGGGGGAGCACAGCAGGTGGAGGCCTACAGTGCCCCTGCACTCCAGGAGGCTGTTTAGCATTGGTGAGGAACCCTTGAAACAATTCCCATCTGTTGAAAGGAACCAAGGGAAGTCACTTAGATGAAAGACAGGTTTCAAAGCCCCCTGGGCCGCCATCTTGTCTGCATGCTCACCCCCATGCTCAGGAGCAGGCCTGAGTGGATCCCTTGTGGCTTAAATAAGAACTGAACACAGCCCTGAGGCCGGGAGTAAGGACGGTGCAGCTGCACTTAGTGAGCCAGGCGTGGTGACGTCCTGTGCTGAACTGCGTTGTGGGGCACCTTGCCTGCAAGCGGATCGCGTAGCAGCTTAGCGGAGGACTCAGTTGCTTCTCACTGGCCTCTTTTCTCCCTTACCTTTTCATTTCCCTTTGCTTCCAACAGGTCTCTCGGTCCAAACTACAGGAGTTGAACAGAGTTGAGTCGGAAAGTCTTCTGACTCTGACTACACAGCTTGTAAAAGAAAAACTCCCCGCCTGTGAGGCTGAGGACCTGGCCGCTTACGAGCAGAAACTTCGTGAGTGGCACCTGGAGCGGATACAGTTGATTCAGAGGGAACAGGAACAGAGGGAGAAGGCGAAGCAAGAGTACCAGTCGCTGAGGGCGGCAGGGAATGCAGCCTGAAGTGCCCCGTCACCCCAGCGTTCTGCCAGGACACTGTCTGTCCATCTAGATGTCAAGGACCAAGGACCTAAGTGGCAAACGGTTGGGGGAAGCCACCAGCTAAATCTCTTACAGGGGCTGCCACGGCTCACAGTGGAGTCCTGGGCACAGACTGGAAATACTGGGTGAGCATGACGGAAGCCATGGCTGAAGAATCGGGTCTGCAGCGAGGTGTTTGAATATTTCCTGCCCTTGCTTCTCGTCCTGGTGTTGGTAAACCAAGAACCACCCACATTCAAGAACCAGACTCTCCTTTAGCCCACTTCTGTGACTCAGCAGCTGTGGCCACAGTGTGAGCAGCCGTCAGTGTGTTACACTCTCACTGTTAGCACTGTGTGTGCACCAGTTATAAAGCCTGCACCTTCATGGCCTGCCCCTTCCCATCCCTGCGCAGAAGCCAATAAACCTTACCATGTGCTCTGTTGCCGTGTGATTTTGTGGAATTATTTGGCACTCTGGTCACCTCAAGAACCCCTATACCTGAGACCTTGTACCTATAGTCCCCCTCACTAGTGCAAAACAAATATCCTGGTGATCTGGCCCTGGGTGCTCATACAATCCCAGTACCTCTTTCCCATCATGCTCTGCCCTACTCTAGCACAGGTCTCCAGACCACAACTCACTAGGTTTCTGATTACAGGTATCCACAGTGACACTTATGAATGTAAGGGCTTTGGGGAAGAAACTTGGCCCTAGGTGCGAAACCCTTATGCACCGACTTCAGCATATGGAGGGGGGGGGTAACTTTCCACAAATTGTCAAATATGTAATTGAGCCTTTGGTATGCATGTGTACACATACAACTTTAAAGCACACATTTCTATTAAGAGGGAAAATGAAGAGGGGATGGTGTTTAGCCTGAGAATTGCTAGAGAAATACCAATTCCACCATTTTTGAGCCAAATTTGAAGTAAATCTTTAATTAAATACTAGCCAAGATGATGGGCTCTGGCCAGAACCAGTCCACAGTTCCTAGAAAATATCGAGTCACATTTTGCTGAGGCTTATAAAGTCATACCCGTAGGGCCACTGCATTTCCCATCAGGGACAAGCATACATCCTAACATGCTTCCTGCCTGAGTACTTCCTGCACATCTGGTGCAGATGGAACAAACAACCAGGACAAACAGAAACTTTTTAACTCTTAACTGCACACAGAACCATTAACCTGCACCGTCTACTTTTTCTGTCTTGGTCTCCAGTTAACTTGTAAGGTTTATTGTTCTTGTTTCTGTTCTTAGAACAAGTGTGTAGGTGATAGAATTCGGTACAAACTGTCAGAAGATGGGATATTCCTGGAAACCTCTCTGGGAGAGGGTCAGGGACTTGCCTGACACATGATGTTGCCTTTAGGTACCCCAGTACATCTTTACTCAAGATTGTATCCTTTTATCAGAACCTGGGCAAAGAAAGACACCAAAATAACTCCAGAACATTTCTCTTTGGAGAAAAGGAGAGAGAGGGTCTTACCCTTGTTATTCTTACTGTTTAGGGCAGCACCCTTTAGCCCTCTCCTGCCAGGCTAGGACAAGTAATGACAGTCCTTACAGTCCTCTCAGACATGCGCCCCAGCCTGCACTATGTCCTCCATGTATAACCTCAGCCAGGGTCTCCAGGCTGGCAGGAGTGTCAGGTAGAGGTCATCACCAAGAGTCAGGACCGGCATTTGGATTTATCAAAGGCAGGGTTTCCAGGTTAAATCCAGTGACAACCAAGGATGATTGTTCTGGAAGCATCTTGTTATTCTTTGACTCTTCATTTTGCCTTTGTTGTTCTTCCCTTCAAACTCATTGCAGTTCCAATCCTTGCTCAAAGGGACACTCCTGTCCTGGCAGGAGCTTGCAGCCTCCTCCTCCTTAGCTACTTCTGTGACAGTGTCCCCCTCCTGGGAACTTTCACCTTCCCAGTTCATTCTTCCTTACCCATCATGCACCTGTCTTCTAAGCCAAGATGCCCTCCTCTCTTACCTGACAGCTGAAGCTTCTCGCTGTATTTGTCCTCTGTCTCTTCCACTGATGTCTCAGCCTGTGAGGATCTGGGATAGACTATCTGAGGTCTTCAAACTAAAATGCCATTCTCTGCTTTTATCACATACCAGGACCACTGTTGAAGCAGCTCATCCCCTGTCCCTGCCACCTGCAAACCCTTCATCTGTACCCTGGCACCCAAACTTGATCTTCAGGGTTTGGATCCTTCCTTCCTTCCTCCCTCCCTCCCTCCCTCCTTCCCTTCCTTCCTTCCTTCCAAGACTACGGTCAGCCCAGGAGAGCCCTGTTGTTTGTATTAGCATCTTTTCTTCTTCCCACTTTTTAGGCCTACTTAGCATCCATGGGCCTACATCTGGAACAGTCTTTTAATTGTATCCTCTAAAAATGATCTGTTGAGTCCCTAGCCCTTAGAATCTGGCCCTAGTTGGGAATGAGGTCTTTTGTGGAGAGTATCAAATTAAAATGAGATTACTAACCCACTAAGACTGGTGTTCTTTAAAGAGGGCACTGTGAATGCAGAGACAAACACACAGAAGGAAGGAATAGCGTGACTATGGTAAGTGGAGCAGCCACAAGCTATAGGAGGCCCATCAACTTCAGAGGACTGAAGAGGCGAGGCAGGAGTTTCTGCTGGAGGCTTCAGACAGCTCAGCCCCACCATGACTGGACTTCAAACTTTGAGCCTCCAGAATATGCTGTCAGCTTTTAAGCCCCTCGATGTAGGGTTCTTTTAACAGTAGCCTTGAGAGTAACTGGTATATCATAAATTGGCTTTCTTTTTGTTTCCTGTGGAGCTAGTGTTAGTGTACTGGGTAGTAAATTTGACACTGACTGAATTCCTCTTCGCAGTTATGGCTGTCCTCTGAACTCATTGATCATTATGATTAGCTATAGACTCATTTTGACCTTAGCAGCCTCTCACCACTCCAATGTGAACCCAAGACCCTTTCATCCTGAGAACTGAGGAGATGCTTCCTGCTTTGTCAGGAAAATGGGGTCATTCACATACCTGTGCTCTCCCAGACCCCTCACAGTGCCCCTCCCCCTGCCATTTCCACCTTCTCCCCTCTCTCAAGTGATACCTTACCATCCTCTTGTTCCTTGACACAGACTCATTTGTAGCTTCAGTTCTTACTTGCTAATTGTTCTGGGACCACTGAGAATTCCATTTCCCATTTCCACGTGGCATCATCCCCATTGACTTCATTCATCTAGGTCTGAAGTTGGACTCAAAACCCCTCCATTCTATCATTAATCTAGCTCATCTTTCTCCTGTTTGTCAGCAAGCTTCTTGAGAATGTGGCTCATTGCTTAGCCCTGGGGAAATTGTTCTCCATCTTATCAGTCTATGGTACAACATGGTGTTTCTCCAACTCCAGAAAAATCACTTCTTGGTGAGCTTCTCCACTTGGCCCCACCGGCCAGCTGATGAACTTGTGGTCTGCCTCAGACATACTCTGCACAGTTTTTTGTTCAGCGTGTCCTATATGCACTATGCTAAATGCTATGTCACCGTCAGAGGTGAGTAATACAGATGCCACCTTCAATTAACTTAGGTTCGGGGGTGGGGGAGGGGAGGCTGGCGAGATGGCTCAGTGCTTAAGAGCACAGGCTGTTCTTCCAGAGGAACAGTGTCCATTTCCTAGCACCCACATGGTGGTTCACAACCATCTCTACCTCCCATTCTACCTCCCATCCACAAGCTGTCCGTGTGCATGGCCCTCGTGGGTACAGTCTTGTGTAAAATGTGCTCTGGGGAAAAAATCATTTAAAACTGAATGAAAATGAGCAGATTGAGCTAAACCTATTAGAGCCCTAACCTACTCACCTTACCAAACAACAACAACAACAAAACAAACAAACAAACAAACAAACAAACAAACAAACAAAACCCAGGGAAATACAAATGCTGCTTTAGGGCTCTGTTGGCACCAGCCTTGCTTGGCCTTGAGTTTAACTTTTACTAGGCTATGGATATCTGATTTGGTGGGACAGTTGTAGATTGTGAATGCGGGTGTGTGACATATGTTCCCATTCGTGGGCATGTGCGCACGTGTGAGACCAGAAACCGGTGATGACATCTCAGTCATGCTTTCTCGATGGCCATCAATTCAGCAAGAGAATGGCCACTGAGCTCTAAGCACTGAGCATTCTCTCTCTCTCTCCTGGTTTTGCTTTCAATACGGATAACCCAGCCTGCTCTTTTGTTCTCTGCTGCAGCCATGCAATGCCCCTTGAGCAGTCTAACTACCGGGCATAGGGACCATTTTTAGGAGCCTGTTTCACTTGGGTCACCGAGGTGTGGATGCAATCAATCGCAGGATCAGGTGTAAGCAGGTCTGCCTGAGAAAGAACAAAAGATGTGGAAGTGACCCTGCAGAGACACACCCCCCAAGGGCTGTCCCCACCTGATGCTGTTGCCTGGAGATGCTCAGGGTCCTTCATAGCCAGTGCTGGCGAACTCAAGCACCCTTCCCCCGCTACTTTCTGATGGCCATGAGTAGTATACTTCCTCTGCCTCTACGGAGTGTTGCTCTCTGCTGGGTCTCCTGGCTTCCTGTAACGTGCACGCTGTTCTAGTGGGCCCATCTTCCCGAGACTTAATCTGTAGTAACCAGACAGAGCGAGTTAGGCGTTTCAGTGTCGCTCTGCATGGCTCTCCCCTATCTCTGGGCTCTTCTGTCTGTTTTGGTAGGTAAGGCAGAGTCTTGCCATGTAGCTCAGGCTAGCCTCCTGCTCAAGATCATCCATCCTCTGCCTCCTAAATACTGAGCTAGCACATATGGGCTCCAGAGAAACGTACCATTTTAAACCAAATGGAGCCACTGAGAAAAAGAATATTCATTTTGATTTTCTCCTTACCCTGCTCCCCGCTGCCACGGGATTGAGCTGAGGCCCCGCCCTGATTTCTTTAGGTTCATATGAACCATCCTCAGGGCAAGTTTGCCACACCCCTTCGAGTGTTAGTCTGAATGAATTCCCTGAACTCATCAGTGGCCATGGACTTTAAACTCCATGAAAACAGAGGCTCTTACCTTCTCAACTGTATCCAGAGAACAGTCATTACTGTAAGGACAACACTTATATTTATTTACTGGGGAACATCTCCTCTAGGATGGAAAGTCTGGGGACCAGGCTGTATCATTCTCCCAAGAGAACTCTCCACAAAGAAACCTCTGTGGGTGATTCAGACCAGGTGAAATTTGTCAGATAGGTGTTTGTATCCTACTTAGCTATCTCCAAGCAGACAACTAGGTGAAGAAGATAGAAGCCTGCCCCATCATGCCTGGAAAAAGCTTATATTTATCAATCGTCCATAGCCAAGTGGCATAGTAAACCCTTTACTTTATTGTATACATTATTGTACGCACACACTATTGTATGTAATCCCTAAGAATGGTGAGTACTCCTGTACCTGTGCTCCACATATACAAGAGATCTCAGAAAAGTACTGAAGCATTGAGACCACCCTCAGTGGCTGGAGGGCCGGAGTCAGCACACACACACACACACACACACACACACACACACACACACACACACACACACGAGATAGAAGGCAAGGACCCCATTGAAGTGACCCCCAAGAAATGCAACAGGGAAAGAGGAAAAACCACCTGGGAGTGATCAATTAAGTGGGGGCAGGGCAGGCTCAGTCCTGCTGGGGACCCTCCATGAGTCTAGTGCACACGGACTTTCACCAAGGGGCATGGTGGTCGAGAGCATGTGTGTGAACCCCATTCCTTCATTGGCTGGTGACACTGCTGGCCTAGCATACTGCCACAACCAACAAATTGTCCTGGCTATGAGAGCGGGGCCCGTACATTACCAATGGCAGCTGTCCACAGGAGTCTGGGGCAAACCTGTGCTGATCCACTGGGAATAAATAGCTTCCGGCCAGGGCACTTTTAGTAATGTTTGTTGGTATTTTTGACACTCAGCTGAGGGGCTGCTATTGGGAATCTCCTGAGTAGAGGCCAGGAATGCTGCTAAACACCTCAGAGGGCATAGGAGAGTATACTGCCACCCCCCAAGAACCCCTCAGTCCAAAATATTCATGGCTCAGAACCCCTGACTAAGACCTATGGCCAGGGTACCCAAGGGACTTCCTGAAGCAATAGAGACTAAACAGGGAGAGCATTATGGGTTTTCTTTTCAATGGCAGGAGCATCATTGTTCTTTCCGAACACCGTTCCTCAGGGAAGTGGGCCAATGACCTGTAGGAATGTTCCACCTGAGTAGAACTGGACTAGAAGTCTGGAGTTCCCAAATGAAGATGCTGTTGCATGACCACAGGAGTCAGGGGACTGGCATTCTGTGGGCGCCCAATATCCTCTTGGGTGTGGCTGAGAAGAGGTAACATGTCTGAAGTGGGCTCAGCTTCGGCTTTAGTTCATCATAGCAGCAGAAGATGTCATGGGAATGTGAACTTTTCAGCACTGAAAATGATAAATATTGTAAAGTCCCACTTTGTGAACAAGAGCCATGGGGGGTGGGGTTCCTACAGAATAGGACCTAGCTTACCTTGTGGTCTAGCAACGTCTGGGCTCAAAAACAACCTTCCCCACTCTGATTTGGTCTTTGCTTACGACCCAAGCTGCTTTTGCCTGTGCAATATTGAGGGAGGTTTTTTTTTTTTTTTTTTTTTTTTTAAATGGTTGCAATGTTCCTCAGACCATGCCAATAAAATATCCCTTTAAATATTTACTTAAAGCAAGATTGTTACTTGTGCTGTGTGCTTATTGAGAGTGAGTGCACACATGAGGTTCCAGACCTGCCCTTGACACATTCAGAAAACGGGGAGTTTGTTCTTACCAAACCCATCTGGAAATAAATTCCATTATGAGATTTCAATGACGAATCAAGGGCTGTGGAGAAGATTTATATAAGATGCATAAAAAGAAACTGTCTTTTGATTACTTGATGGTATAAAAAGCATTTGCTTTTTTTTTTTTTTTTTTTTTTTTTTTATTCCCCTTCATCTTTAGAGTTCGAAACATTAATCCTTAAAACACCCTCGGAGGGAGGCCTTCTACCTCATGAAGGTTCTTCCAGTGTGCTGGACCTCTGGGGTAGGTGCCCCCCTAGGTGGTCCACCAGCCATCAAATGCCCACTTAATTACAAAACTTGTGTTCACAAGCCTCCTTGTGGGCACAGAGTCCCTCCCCTGAGGAGCTATTGGCTTGACTGTAAAAGACACCAAAAATAAGTTGTAAAAATCAGCTGGAGCCCTCTTGGCCAAGAGCCCACCGTGAAACCCCTGACCCTGGAAGCAAAGCCCAAATGACAAAGAAGCTCTGGACACATGAATGAACTTTTGCCACTTTGTATTTTATTGTGGAACCAAGTTTCTGGGTTTTTTTTTTTTTTTTTCTTTTTTCCTTTACATCAAATATCCTCAATAGAAGAGGAGGTATTGCACACAAATATCATAAAAGCACTACATATTACTTTCACTGGAAACTAATTTTTCTACATTAGATATGACTGGATAGGATGGAAGTGATGCAGGGTTATAAGACGTAATACCATACATACACAGCTGCAGACCGACACAAACACCATTCAGAACGAGAGTGTGTGAGCTTCTCCACAGCCCGGCTTCAGAGTGCACGCTGCCTGCGGGCGGGCGCGCGCGCGCATGCGCGAGAAAGCAAGGACCGGCGGGCGGCTGAGCAGAGCCGCTTCTCCAGGGCTCCTGCTCCGGGAGCTCCACGCGTGCGGAGAAGCCGATTATTAGCTGTTGTTTCCTCACTGAAAAGTTATTGATGCTGCCTTTGAGATGGATTCATAAAGTCTCGGTGTTTGTTTTTCTGATACAGTGAATAGTTTTAATACCAGGTGAATAAAATCTAATTGCTACCAAAGCGGTGCAAATCCCTAGGTTGCTTTAGGTATGTTGTTCAGCTGGTTAAATGACAAACGCTTACAGTTCCTCTCCCATGGCAACAGAATCTTTTTCTCCCTAAATCTGAAGTACGGAAGGAAAAAGAAAGTCATTATCCTAAATCACAAATGTCATTGTCAAGCAGGGTCCTCCTGTGACAAATGACAGAGGGGGGTGAGGAAAACAACTCCAGAACTGTAGCGCCGCTCCGGGAGCTAAGATTTGTAACAGAAATGGGAGGTGGTAAAATTTCCATTAGCAAATGATTAAATTTATAAAACGAGTATTAGAAAGCTCCTAAATTTCATAAGCTATTGGAAACACTTAAAACATTCATATACACTTGGGGAAACCATTCACTATGATATGTAACGTTTAAGGGAAAAAAAAAACTTTTTTTTTCTTTTGAATTCCATGGAAAATGGTGTTTGGGGCGAGGAGTCCGTCACTGTGTCCAGTCCCATCACAAGACTGAGAAAGCATGCATGGGGTTCGGGGTATGGAAAAAGAGGACAGAATTGGTTAAAATTGAAATGGAGGATTATCTCTAAGATTTAGTCTCTGTAGAATTTTGTTTACAAATACTACCAAAAAGGTCATTATCGGGAGTGCTAGCTCAATAGAATTCCATCATTTAGACAGGGTGGGAACGCCTTCCACTCAAATATTCAATCTATACAATTGGATTAAGAATCGTATGCACAAATCTTCTAGAAGTCTGTGTTGGTTTTTAGCTCTCAGCACAAATGTAGCCTGTCCATTGTGGTGGCTACCTCTAAACTAATTGTGTTTGTGTGGAACAAACAAGATCAGATTAGCCACACAGGTAGGAGAGGTACCTGGGAGGCCAGGAGCCACCTTTAAAGCAAATGTACTTCACCCGGGTGTCCTCGGCTCTGTGGCCATCACGGAGGACGGGGTGCAGGGGGTGCTGCCAAGTTGTGTAGGAATCAGAGCCAGTGCATCAGTGACAGCTTCGCAAAGTATTTTCCCCATTAGATTCTGTATAAACAACAAGAAGTATGGGGCCGAGTGGTTAGAAACTGAAGGCTGGCTATGGCTCTTCTAAGGTATTTATATATATATATATTTTAAAACAAAATAATAGAAAGCCTAAATAAATTTAAATTGGAAAAGTGGAAAGTAACTCCATCTTCTATGAAAGAAAAGTCAGCCAGAGGTCTGGATTTGGCAAGAAGGCTAGAAACTGTTTCTCTTCGAGTGCATTATGTGGACCAACCCAACAGCTACCATTCAATCCTTATCACCCTGTGTTCAGCCTGTCTAATAAAGCGAGAAGCAAATGAGCTTACAGTCAATGAGCTCTGTTTTCACCACCATGACTTTTCCATCATATAGGACATTTTTGTACCTTTAATGTGTCACTTTTGTGGGTTTGAAAGAAATAGGATAATAAATAAAAGCTGCATTCCTAGAGACGCCTAACAAAAATAGAACATTAATTTTCTTTAAAAAAATTAAACATTTGGAAAATGTGATTCACAGCATTAAGAAGACTGCATGGGGTCCTCAGTGAGGGAACCCTGGAGAAATATTGTTTAAACCCTCAGAGTAAATAGCAGTGCGAAAAATATACTTCACAGACAAAAATAAACTAAAATGTAAATTTTGAAATAAATAACTAACATAGAAAATAAAATGAGGTCATTGTTCACTACTCTGTTGATCTTAAAGAGTCTGAAGGAAATGTAGCATGACCGAGCACAGCACAGCAGTCACTGAGAAGTTGGCCACCTCTGAACCCTGGTACGTGGATCTGCCACTGGAAACTTGGCAAAAGTTTTCCTCATGATCTGGCGTCACAAGTTTGTGGTTCAGTGATGACCGCGACGGACATTATGTCTGAACTCTACATTGTGAACGTAGGAGTGGAGTATTCATTCGTTTTTCCATCTCTTATTTCTTTCACTGAATGTTTTATGTTTTCCAGCAAAGGAAAGCCCCAAGCAAACTGGTGCTAGGGTGCTTCTGAACTTGGCTCTTTTACTCCATGGTGAATAATCTTGGAAGGGGGAGGGGACAGCATTGGGTGATGCCCTGAACAGTAGCCTACCCTGCCACCTACCCACTCTCAAACAGCACAGACTCACACTTTCACAGTATGAGAGTCAAAGGGTGGGAGGTACCACCGTTTCCAGTAGCGACAGGTTTTTAAATAAATATCACGACTTCGATATCAGACTTCAAATCTTGCCAGAACCTCAAGAAACTTCGATTTTTTTTGTCTTACAAAACACCTAAAATAATAGTTAAAAAAAAGACCACTGCTTCAAATTTTTCTTTGCGTTTTCCTGTAAATGAAAACATTTGTTAAAAAGTTCATCTATGAAAAGTTCTTACATATCTTTAAAAAAAATCTTCTGTACACGTGTTCCCATGTGTTGAAATGAATGGAAAATTAAAATAGCCAATGCAAGACAAAGGAAGGCAGATACTGTGCACTAGCTGAGAACCTCTTCCACCAAAAGATTCATTGTTTTCCCGGTTCTGATCATAGAAGCCATTTCAGTCTTGAAGCATTAAAGAAGCTACAAAAGGTACAACTTACTTGAGTGGCCACGGGCACGTCAGAAGTGGTGATGTTCACCAAGCATGACTCTTCACTAATCCACTGGGCCAATTGGATGAGCTTCTAGTACCTTCCCTCCCCACACACTCCTTTACCTGGAGTATCTACAATCCTACATGGATGTTTTAAAAACTTGCTGTCTCACATTAAAAAATAAGTGCATCGGGTATCTTTGTACATTCAAGTCACTTCCTAAGGCAGAATGTCTCCCAGATGTACTCCCAACCGCTTTGGTATTTGCTTCAGTTAACTGGGGTGGGCTTGGGTGTTGCTGCGTGCAGGTTGACTTGGTGTGGACTTGGGTGGACAAATGCTGGGAGGATGCCTTAGATCAACCTACTCATGTGTTTGTAAAGTCTGAGAGTTCTGAATGGGGCTCAAACCACTCGCTTACCCAGTCTACACCTGCTACATTATGCCGTGCGCCTTTATAGCAAAGGCATCTAATTAAGGCGTGAAAAATCTCATGCTCTCGTAACAGGCTTCATCCTTTCTGTTCTTTAGGAACATGCTTTAAGAGATTAAGACTCTTTCTGATGACGCTGATGAAAATGGAAAACTCTGCCTGTGTAGACCACGGAATAGCTGTGCTCTGAGAAAATGCAGACCAGGTTGCTGGTGTCTTCTCTAACCCCCAATCCTGCCCACTCTTTCTCCCTGGGCATCTCATCAGAACTCTCCACCTCTTTCTCTTGCATTCTTTTTCTTTCTGATTCTTCCTCTCTCACTCTCTCTCTTTCTCTCTCTTGCAGTCTCTTTGTCCCTCTCTCCCGCCCCTCTCCCTCCCCTCCCGCTGACTCTCTTTCCCTCTCTCTTTCTCTCTCTAAGATAAATGCCAATACCTAGCAGAAGTCAGTTGGGTGAGCGAGTGCATGGTTTCCACATGTTCAGCAGAGATGAACAGGGGTAGGTAATTTTGCAGTAACTTGAAATCTATTGTGGGAATATGGTTACTTCCCTTAGCAGTCGGCAAAAATTGAGAAATACCAGTGACTTGCATCACCACGACACAGTATAGCATCTGTTCAGTGACTTAGTTAGATGAATGGACGTTTTAGAAAAGGTAGTTTCAAATTCAGGAATCTCTGGAAACACAGTTCAAATCCTGTGGTGTGGCCGGCTCGGGCTTCTACAGTTCTATCTTGCATGCAGGGAAGGATTCGTCTTGCATGACCACCGTACTACTGCTCGCTAAGACCATGATGTTAAGGTCTTGCTGCTTCTCATGGGTCTCCTGGTACCACTCCCTCATCACCTCGGAGTCATGTGTTGGGATCAGAGTCACCTACAGAGGAGGAGGAAAGAAGATATTTAAAGGGAAGCAGGGTTAGATGCCAGGAATAAAAACAGAATACGGTATCTGTTGGCTCACTAGCAGAAGGGGACAAAAGAAGAATGTTGTTTCCTCCCCCCAAAAAATGCCAATGAAGTCCTCAAATGATGTTTTCCAGGAACCACAACCATGGGGCAAATGTTGTACAGACCATACTCTGTACTTAACGCAGGAAGTTTTATATCGTAGCTCAAACCCTCAGAAGCCCACCTGATATCAGACTGTGGGTTATAGGAGTGGAGTACTCCTCATGTGAATACCATGGAAGCATTCGAGAGCAAGCTTATTGAAGACATGAGCACAGACTGCTAGGTGATTATTTGCTAAGCCACAAATCAGATAACCAGTGATCAGAGCCCAATAGGAACATGGAAACTGGACGGTTTACAGCCAGCCCTAAGGGCCTGAGAGGCAATCGAATTTCACCTGGAGACTTGACCCCCACATACCTCCCTCACCCAGTCGCCATATTTCTAGCTTTAGTCTGCTGGTGAAACACAAATGAGTGATGACAATTCCTTGGCAGGAATTCCACAGACTCAGGACAACTATGGCTCACACATACAGTACTCAGCATGGGGGCCAGAGGTAGGGGTGGGACAGCAATTCATTTCCGGTCATCTTATCAGTGCATGGACTCTGTCTTAGGTAAGGTGGTTCTCCTCCAATGCCATTGAAAGTGAGACTGTCAAGAATGCCACTTTGGCCTATCTTCTGTCTGCTAAACTGACCTTTTATGTGAACTTTTATGTGAACTGCAAGTTCCTAGCTGATTTATATTCTAGGCTACAACTCCTCCCCTCAATGAAAACAAAACCTTTTTTTAATTTTTTACAGCTTGGTTGTGGTTCCTGGAAAAATGTCACTTGAAAACTTCACTGGCATATTTCACATGCAACAGTCAGGAGGTACCACGTGTGGATCAGCAATCATAAAGATGCCTGTTTAAGCATGGTTCCTCCTTGTGATGGTTTGTATCTACTTGGCACAATTTGGAGGTGTGGCCTTGTTGGAGTGGGTGTGTCACTGTGGGTGTGGGCTTTAAGACCCTACTCCTAGCTACCTAGAAGCCAGTCTTCCAGTAGCAGCCTTCAGATGAAGATGTAGAACTCTCAGCTCCTCCTGCACCATGCCTGCCTGGATGCTGCCATGCTCCCACGTTGACGATAATGGACTGAACCTCTGAACCCATAAGCAGCCCCAACTGAATGTTATAAGACTTGCTGTGGTCATGGTGTCTGTTCACAGAAGTAAACCCTAACTAAGACACTTCTCTTTGCCCCTAGAACTAGCTCAAATGCAGCTCAGACAAGGGCCTCATGTTCTTACCTGCATGTTGCTTCCCCATTGAGCCTTCCCTTCCAACAAGGCATCCAGGACAGCCCGGCTGGGCTCCTCCGCGGCAGGGTCGTTTCCACTCACCACGTAGTAAGATGACCTCACTCTCTTGAAAAACTCAACATCGACATTCTTACTGTTGCTGTGGTTGGGAATATAGCACAGGTCCAAATACACAGGGAGGCCTGGAGGCACGGTGGACGACTTGGCCGTCTTAGTGGTTCCTGGTCCTTTGGTAACAAAGACAAAGCAAGGGTCATAGCAGTGTGAAGATACAGACACATCCACAGAACCCCACTTGGGTTCCCCCGGGACAGGGAAAGGATGGTAGGAGGCCCAGTTCCCTGGCACCTTGTATAGGATCTCAAACACTAGGAATTGGAGATTATACCATACTTATTCATCACCTCAGTAGGAGAAACTGAAAATGACACTTGGCTTTCCTTTGCAGACAACCCATTAGAAAGTAAAAAGTTTCCTGGGCCTTTAAAAAAAAAAAGGAATTAATGGAAAAAAGGAATTAAATAATAGTACTCTCCATCCAAACTATTTAATAATGTGTATTTTAGTTTGAAAAGCTTTGCAAGATGGAAGCTCAACCTATGGATCCCGATGCCATATGAAACTGAACAACTGAACATAAATGGACCAATTATATTTTTCAACAGTAAGAAATTTCTGATCACCCATTGAACCAAGTTTAAAATCAGACACAAGGACGCATGGGGTTTCTGGCCGTGCTTGCAGCATGGCACGCACCCTGGCTCTGGTTCCACGCCTGCTGCACACTGAGCTTGCTCTCCTGCTGTGCAATGCCACAGATGGCGTCTGAAACACACTGTTCTTGTAGGTGCAGAAGAGTTAAGTTACGGAAACAAAGACTTCTCATGGTTTTCAAGCACTGCGTCAGCATGTAAGTATCGAGCTAGTGTATCTTTGGATTGGCTCATGCTAGAATGTTTGATTTAAAAATAAAATGCTGCTATTTGAGTTAATGACTTGAACTTCAGAGGAAAGATGTTTAAAAAAATTTGGGGTTGGAGCTGGGAAATAATTTCCAATAGTTTCTGAAATGGCAAGAAACTATCTCACAAAACAAAACAAAACAACAACAACAAAAAAAAAAGAGCCTTAAGTCATTGCTAAGGAATAGAGATCGCTGGGTATCTGTGGCAAAGTGGAACGTCAGACATTTCTACTGAGTCTGACAAATCACTGTGCTAGTGAGGCCATGGGTAGGAAGAAGAAAACAGTTTTAACGTTTCCCTCTTTTGCTACTTGATAGTGATTGGCCAACTGGAATCTCACTGTTCATGAGCAGGTAAAAAAATACAGCCGATATTTCAATGGGCACACTTTGCCTAATTTTTTTCTTTTTAAAATGTGTCGATTTTTATAATTTTACATTTTAACTTTTACAGAAGAAATAAATATTGGGCTTAGACAAAAAAATCTCAGGTTTGCCAGGAAACCTCTGGTTTGTCATAGGCCTTTGGGAGCTCCTGATCTATCCCCGATATGATTTTTAAGGTCAGCTTGCCTGAACCTTCCCAGAGCAGCCGGAGACACACATCCTTACTTCTGAAGGTTTGCGACAGGCCTACAGCTGCTGTCCAGAATGACACCAACCCAGCAATCACACCAGACAGATTCCTGCAGCACTGGGCCATATACTCTGCCAACTCTAAGCCACACTGGGCCAGGAGGCGAACTTTGAAGCGGAAGAGGAAGACGGAGGGAAGATAAAGCATCGGTCCAGGCTTTCTGATCTTCCCAGCAACAAGACAAATAGAGAAGTAGACAGACTTTCTAGTGAAAACCTCTCTGATCTGTAATGTGACCCCACCTACCTGCTGTTGCGGTCTTCACTGACTTGGATGCGGAGGCATTGGCTGCATTCTTAGTGTCCTTGTCCTTCTCTTCCCCTCGTGTGGCTTTGACCTCAGGAGTGGTGGTGGTCTTCGTAGCTTTTTCCATGGACTCTTTCTTCTTAGGAGAAGCCACTCTGGACACCTTGTCAGAGGATTCCTTCAAGGCTCCTGGTTTGGGGGAAGCCGCTGAAGGCTTGGACTTCCCGTCACCCTTTTTGACAGGTGAAGAGGACTTGGTCTTCGTGCCCGGCTTCTTGGTCTTGGTCTTCTCCTTCAGATCCTTCTTCAGAGCCTTACCTAGGTTCTGCTCAATAGCCAAGGCTTCTGGGTCCACCATGGACACATCAGGGTGGCGAGGAGAAGGACTTCGGTCTTGCATGGGGGCTGGAGGTGGGTCCATGTGTCTGTATGTGACAGTTTTGTCTGTGGGGATAGTTTCTGACTCATCTTCAGAGTCAATATTGGCATCGGCTGTGATAGAGGGGCACTCTTCTGTCTCTGGGGGAACATCAGAGTCTGTCTGGGATGGAGCTGACTCACTGACTGAGGTGGGTGGAGTTTCATCACACTGCCTGCCCTGTTGCTTTCCTCCTGAAGGTGGGGGAGCACCTCCGGACTGAGTGAGGGGCTTTTCGGATTCTTCAGTGGGCTCTTCACCAGCAAACCACTCGAGAGGATTTGGATTAATGAAGGAAGGTGAGAGCTCCGTCTTGGGATGCTTGAATTCACAGGAGGACACCAGACATAAATCAACATCCTGGCGTGCCTCTGAGGGGGACTTCTTTTCTGTAGTGTAGCATCTGTCTGAGGTCTCATAGGAGTATGTGGATGCCTGTGGGGTCTTGGTGATCTTCTCCACGGTCTCATAACAGTATGCAGAGGTGTCTGGACTCCGTGTTGTTTTGGTAGTTGTCTCATAGGAATAGCTTTCAGACTCAGGAAAACTGGTAATTTTCTCAGTAGTTTCGTAGGAGTAGCTACAGTCGCCAAGTGTGTGGCCGCCATCCTCGGTGTCATCGTAGCCATTGCTAATGTCATCCAGGAGCCTTCTGGACTTCTCGGTCTTTTCATAGGTGTAGCCACTTACTTCAGGGGTCCGAGTGGTCTTCTCACTGATCTCATATGAATACCCACCCTCTTCAGGGGTCCGAGTGGTTTTCTCGGTAATTTCACAGGTGTAGCCACCATCTTCTGGGGTCTTGGTGGTCTTCTCAATGGTCTCATAGGAGTACCCACTGTCACACGTAGATTTTATGGTTCTCTCTGTCTTCTCGTAGTAGTAATCACCCACATCATGGGTCCGGATGGTTTTATCATGAGAGTCATAGTCATAATCTTCTTCATCTGGGGATCCAGTGGTGTCCTCAGGCTTTTGATAGTCATAGTTAAAGTCACCGGGAGTCTTCCCTCCACTGTCCTTCTCCACACTAGATGTGGTCAAATCTCTATTCAAGGCCAGATGATGCTGCATTGTATCAAATAACATTGAGGAGCGGAAGCCGTAGGGCTCTGCTGTTGCCGCATCTGTTGGTGGAGAGGAGGAGGTTTGGTGAGCTGCTGCACCCTCTTTAGCCGCAGAGGTAGAATCTGAAAAGCCAGGTGAATATAAAGGTGAGGACTCTCGTGGGGTGAGTGGAGAAATATCAGATTTTGGAGAGAGTTTCTCTCCTTCCAGGCTTTGCACTTTCTCGGATGCAAGTGAGGCATATAACGACATATCTCTGGGAGGACCGACATCAGAGAGAGTGTCTTCCTGAAGAGGAGAGGCTATCTGAGAAGGAGTGTGAGCAGAAGAGGTGGATGGGGAAGCCTCCACCTGAGACACAGAGATGAGCTCAGACAGATCATTATCCTGGGTGTAGGATGGCTCTTCCATGGGCGGGATCTTATGTGACAAACTAGAGTCCTGGATGTCAGAGGGACTATAGTCCACTTCAGTTGGGCCATTCTCAGTGATGTGAAGCATACTAGCACCCACAGTAGGGTGATCTGGAGACTGCCGACTAAAGTCCATAGCAAGAGAATGTTCAGGGGATTCCTGGCCAAACTCCATTGACATTGAAGACTGTTCGGATCGGTGATCTTGAATGGGTGTTCTGGATTTGGCTGTCTTAGGGGAGAAGTCTGGAGGAGAAATCGACATTGGTCTTGGGCACTCTTCTTTAGATGGAGACATTTCTGTTTCCTGGAATGTGGTAGGTGTTTGCACCACAGACACCGAGAGGGAGTCGTCAACCTCTGTGGAATGTGGAGAACCCACCTCAGCATGTAGAGAAGGAGACACATCATCTGTGGTTGGCTCTGGAAAAGAGCTTGTAGCCACAGAGGCAGTAGAGACTGAGGCCACACCCTCCATGTGAGAGTAGGTGTCTTCTGCCACACCCTCATCCACAGGCGTGGCTGACTTGTCTGAGACAGTGCCTTCTGAAATGGACATCTTAGTGTCTTCTTTGAAAGAGCCAAACTGACTGATGTCTATTTGTGTCGGAGATGCATCTCCTCCCAATTTCCTTTCATCCAAAGCCAGAGCTGATTGAGAACTCATGATCTCAACATCATTGGTTTTCTTTTCTGGACCGAAGTCTTCCTTTATGGGTATGAAGCCTGTGCTTTTCTCTTCCTGTTTGTCTTCGTAAAGGCCAGTGGAAGTCAGGTCAGAAACTGGGCTTTCTTTGTCTGGGAAGCCTTGCTTTCCATTCTTCCCTTCAAAGGGGCTTTCGGAACATCTGCCAAGAGCCTTGACATCAGCACTTAGGAAGTCTTCATATGGGGACTCAGATCCAATAAGGGGAGGGCTCCTTAAAGGAGACAGAACTTTCTCGATAGGAGACTCTGAGTCAGGCACAGGTTCATCCATGGGGCTTGTGGACGTTCTCTCGTTCTCGTCTTTGGCCTCACTGAATTCAAAGCTCACTGGAACTGCCTGTGGCTTCTCAGTGACTTCTGAAGGTAGGTGACTGGACTTTTCATCAGTGGGAGATTGATAGTAAGGTGTGTGGCCAGCACTGCCTGTCACAGACTGAGATGGTGACAATACTTCCAGGGTCTTCTCCTCGGGACTGGCACAATGTTCTTCAACTACTGCTTGGGTCACTCCAGGGGACACTGACGTTGCCTCTCCCTCTGCAGAGACTTTAATCTCATTGGGTGTCAGAGAGAAATTCACGCTACGTTCACCCAGAGGAGTCTTCTCTGTGGGAGACAGTGGAGAAGGACTCGGTGATGAACTCTTGGCTGGGCTAAGTCTCTCATCTGAAACATCTTTGATGTCCAACTGGGCACTGCCTTTCACTTCTTTCTCTTCAGAGCAGTAAGCATCACGAAGAGCAGACTTGCTGAATTTGTCTTCTTCCATGGATGAAGGTGGTGATATGGTAGAGGCAGAAGCGTTGTAGTCCTTGCCATCGGTGGCATCTGTTTTTGACCCTTCTGACAATCCATTGAAGGATGCAACGACAGGCTTGGAGTAGTCCTGAGAATACAGCGAAGACTCATATTTGGTAATGTTTACGAACTCCTGAGATGGGGACTCTGTCTCCTCATTGTTGGTTTCGTCGCTCATCACATCACGAGGAGTAGACATCTCATCCATTGGGGTAGGCTCACTAGATATCTCAATGGTAGACTGAGTGTATCCAGAGGTGGCGGTGAATTCCTCAGGCTGGTCTTCTCGATTCTCCTCATCTGAAGCAGTGGCCTCACTCTCGGAGCCTCCAGGTAGGGTCTCGTCATGAATTGAAGATGCAGGTTCTCGGCCGGGGGACTGGACTCCAAGCTGCTTGGCTGATGTACTCAGGAATCCATACTGCTCCTCAGTGACTCCAGCCTCCGCAGCCTTGTCAACCACGGCCATCACATAATCTTCAGCCTCAGCTTTGTCGGGCTCATAGTCTTCCTCTCTGGCATCCTCTGCTTTGTCCTCCTCTTCACCCTCCTCCTCAGATTGTTCAGCTTCTCCTTTCTCAAGCACTTCATCCATGTCTTCTTCTGCCCGGTCGTCACCGCTGGCCACAGACTCCCTCTTCTCCTTGATGTGCACATCCGCCTCAGCCTTTGCACATTCGTCATCTTCGGTGGGGCTGTGCTTAGAGGCACTCCCGCTCACGTTGTCTTCCCCATCCTCTTCGGGCTCCTCCGCTTCCTCCGTTTCCGCCTTTTCTTCATAGTCTCCAGTCTCTGAGGATTCTTCAAAACCAGCTCCTTCGTCTTCAAACTTCTCAATGTCATCCACGCCCTGCTTCTCAACTGGCTCCAGCTCCTCAGGGGTTTGCTCACACTCTCCCTCTCCCTCAGTGGTGGTGATCCCTTCGTCAGGTGATTCAGCAGAGCCTTTGCTGACTTCTGTCTCTTTCTGGATGACGTAGGCTTCTCCTGCCTCTGTTTCCTTCAATTTCTCTTCATCCTCAATGAGCCCCAGCTGAGGCTTGATGTCCTTGGCTACATCAATCTCCTCAGCCTTTAGCTCCTCAAAGTCCTTGGTTAGATCCTCAGGGGATGACATGAGGGACCTCTCTGCTTCAAGTTCTTTGGCCGGACCACTGGCCGCTATTCCAGCTGCCGCCACTGCAGCCACTGTGGTGGCAGCGGTGCCAACAGCTGTGGCAGCAGCTTCTGTGGTCTTGCCTTCCTTTTTAATGACTTTGACCTTCGCCTTGTCCTTGAGTTTTCCAGCAGCAATAGGCTCCTTCTTGGTGGGCTCTTCTTTCTTTGCCACTTTTGGTTTTAATGCAGTTGGTTTCTTTGTGTCGGATAGAGGAGTCGATTTCTTTACGTCCTTGGAGATCTTCTTAATTTCCTTTTTGGGCTCTTTCTCTTCCTTTTTAACTTCTTTCTTTTCGTCTTTCTTCACCTCCTTCTTGGCATCCTTCAGGGGCGTTTCCTTCTTCACCTCTTTCTTCAGTTCCTTTTTCTCTTCTTTTTTGATTTCTTTCTTGATCTCCTTTTTCACCTCTTCCTTTTTTGGCTTCTCGTCTTTCTTCAGGGGCGTTTTGTCCTCCTTTTTAGCCACTTCTTTCTTGGGCTTCTCCTCTTTCTTTTCTTCAGGTTTTGTCTTTGTTTCTTTTTTTACCACTTTCTCTTTGGTGACTTTGGGTTTGCTCTCAGTGGCTTGCTTCTCAGCCACCTCAGCTTTCACTGGGGACTGCTCCTCTTTGCTGGACACCTCCTTTTCTGTCACTGAAGGCTTACTTTCTGTCTTTACCGGCTTATCTTTTTTCACTATCACTTTCTCTTTGCTTTCAACTTTGGGTGTTTTTTCCACTTGACTAGATTTTGTGACTTCGGGGGCTTCCTCTTTGGACTCCTTCTTCACTGATTTACTAGAAAGTGGTTTTGTGGCTGGCTTCAGACTCTCTCGGCTGTCAGCCCGCTGTTTCAACTTGACCTGTTTCACTGGGGGGGTGGGCACTTGGCCAGTGAGATCTTTTTGGGTAGCCAGTGGCTGCTTTAGGAAGTCTAGATGTTTGAGTTTTTCCAGTCCCTCTAGAATATTGTACTGTGTGCTGTTTCCAGGAAACAGAACCCGAATGATTTTCTCAGCAGGGTTGGCTGGATGCCACACAATCAAAGATGAGACTGAAGTCAGGTAGGAAATCGGGATGTCTACTTCTTGACCATTGGGCAGGATTAGTTCGGCCTTGTCTTTGTTGGTACCAGTCCACTGCTGCATAAAATACTGCATTTCCTTGCTGCTCTTGACTGGGTTGAGCACGTACATCTCAAGTTTACCCACTCCCATTTTTTGGAACAGGATGACAGGCTCAATGGTATTGCCTACACTTCTAAATAAAGGCTCTGGTTTCATGGACAGTTTGTTTAGATACTGGAGGGTGAAGCATGCTTCTTCTAGGCTCCTCTTCATCTTGATGTTGGGTTCTGGGTTTTTCAGATTTTCAGGTACATTGAGAAACACAACCCCCAAGTCAGGGGAGATGAGGTTTTTCATCCAGTCACTGTTGCTGGTGGAGCCCTGGGACCGCTCCTCTTCTAGCTCTGCAATCTTTCGCTGCAGCATGCTATTGATCCCCGGCAAATTGTCATCCCCAATGTGGGTGAGCAGGATGGAGTCCACACGGTCCAAGTGCCGAATGAGCTTCCAGAAGCAAGATTTTCTTTCTGATCCTCCGTTAATGAGCATATTGAATCCGTTCACTGCAAACAGGGCAGAGTCCCCACGGCCCCCTGGAAAAATGTAACAGCAAGGCTTGGAGAGCTTCAGAAATCCGCCTGAGGTCGGGGGTTCTAGGATGTCAAAGGGAGAGGGGACTTCGACAGACTCTGAGAGATACTCGGTGAACTCAGAAAGTCCCTCCATTTCTGGCAAGATAGAAGCTGAGTTGAGCTTAATGTTGATGAAGTCTTGAAGATTGTGTCTGTCAAGGTTGGAGTTCTTCCAGTCTCCTTCCTCAGGGCAGAAGAGGGTGAGGCTGGCTTTGTTGGCAGGGTGGGTGGTGCTCAGGAGCTCCCCAATCTGGGTTTGCGAACAGAAAGAAAGGGGAAAGGAGTTAAGTGATGTCATCACTGGCTCGTCATCTCCATCGGTGACTTTACCTAGGGCTAGTGTCACCAAGGAACTTGATCCCAGCACTCGGGGCCAATTTAATTTGAGGCCAATCTGGTCCACAGAGCAAGTTTCAAGACAGCCAGGGCTACACAGAAAAACCCAGTCTCATAAACAAACAAACAAACAAAAACAAATAAAAACATGCCCATCACTTGGCCTTGATCCTGTGATTGAAATATTGGTAAACTTAAAGGTAGACAGTCTCTGTTCTGAGTCTATCTCTCTCTCTCTCTCTCTCTCTCTCTCTCTCTCTCTCTCTCTCTCTATATATATATATATATATATATATATATATATATATATGTATATGTGTATATGTATATGTGTATATGTATATGTATATGTATATGTATATGTATATGTATATGTATATGTATATGTATATGTATATATAGACTCTCTGCTACTTTGAGGCCGCTGCTCTAGGATTCTCTCTTTGTATGTCCTCCTTGCCCCAGAATTCTGCTCCAGTTCCCAAACTGAAGACCATCTGAGTGACTGGTGTTCATAGCACAGCAGTTATAAAAGAACTTGACTATCAGGTCTGGGCGTTTGCCATGCAAAGATGCCCTTTAACAAACACTAGGCAATCACAGAGAAAAGCATCCATCATTTCCACATGGAGAATCCTTTCCTTTAGCCCAAGTCAGGCAAAAGGCCAGCACTGAGAAGGTGGATGTGAAGTCTCAACACTAACTATACCACTACTGGCTAGCTCACGGAAAGGGTGTGGCCCCTTACTGAATTGACCACTCCCAGTGGAAGGACACACACCCAAGAATATATGGGCAGCACAAACTGGAAAAAGTGGATTTGTTTGTTTGTTTAAGTGAAAAAGAAAACATGAGGTTCATTGGTAGGGAAAGGGGACAGATCTGGGAGGAGTTATGGGAGGGGGTGAAATATGGTCAAAATACATTGAGCAAAATTCTCAAAGAACTAATAAAAAACATAATGCCTTTGCTTCTCTTAGTGCACTGGACTTTGTACCAGGTAATAGTCTTTCTTCTTTCGGAATTCAGTAGACTGGGGGGGTGGGGAGTATGGGTTTCTTTTCTTTTGTCTTTTCCCCTCTGGGAGGCAGGAAGTTACCGACTGCCCACTGCTACAACCAATTACTAGATCCTGGCACCCACACCCATTATGTGACTGCTCTAGCAGACCCTTTGCAAATACAAATGCTCCTCATGAAGCCTTGATGACAAAGTGACCAAGCAGTTGTGCGAACCAGTGGCCAACTTCACTCCTCTGTGTCAGCTCAACTCTAAAGAATTCCAAGGCGAGCCTCTTAGCTCTCTACATGATCTCAATGGGCTGGGAACAAACTGGTTGCGACTGAATCAGATCTCATTTGGCATAAATACTTTTTTCAATATGCTATTCAGTGTTTCACAAGGAAGAGAATATGGAAAACTGAATCAGGACCAAAACAAATATGGTTTACACAAAGTTTTCCTTTTCAATATCAATCTGTGTGTTTTTTAATAGGTCTTGACTCCGCTAAGGTAAATCATGTCCTAAGCCCCAAACTTCTGTTTCAGAAAATCTCTCACATCAGCTCAGAGGTTCAAGTGACAAAGGGCCCGAGTCCTGACGATGATTATAAGAAATACTTTATTCGGTGATTCCCTTTACTCCCATGGATGTTTATCATTTGCTGTTTTAGTTTTTTTTTTTTTTTTTAGTTCTCAGATCAAGAGTTGACATTCAACTGGTTTATGGAAGATGATTAAGTCAGAGGAAAATAGCACATAGCATTGTTACCTTGGTATTTTGTGACATCAGTTTATGCTGGATGGTCTAACAGAACAAAAATGGCTGTTCCCCTGCAATCTACTATAGGAAAGTGTGGGTTCTGTACACTGTCTTTGCATACACACCCTCACAGCCATAGCCTTGGAATGAAGTATTCTGGAATTCAATGACACAAGAAACCAAGGGTAAGAGTTCAGAGCAGATGGCTCAGGAATGGCCATTTGTTTTGGCCCAGAATCATTTTCGTCAGGACTCAGGCCCCTTGTCACTTGAACCTCTGAGCTGATGTGAGAGATTTTCTGAAACAGAAGTTTGGGGATTAGGATATGATTTACCTTAGCTTTGCCCCAGTGTATAACCAGACTTAGAACACTGGGTTACACTGCACTGGATTTGGTCAATTCAACACATGCTGTCTTCCTGCAGCTGTGACAAGTGCCTGCCTTTTCAAGCAGAGACTGTCACCATGGTTCTTACAGAGATGGAATGACAAACATGAGTAGGCTTAGCACTGCTTTGGGATAAGAGTATCTTTTCTGCTAATTGCCTTTCCTGATTAAACGTGGGCACACTGAAAGAAGAAGGAAGATACAGAAATAAGTGGCTTTACTGGAGATCAACAAAACAAATTGTAATTTCTAAACCTTGGACTTCTAACTACATTTCCTTTTGTGATGGAATGACCTGCTTAGCTGAAGAGGAAATGCTGAAGTCTGTCTCTGGGCTCTGGCAAGACATGTCACAGTGTCTTGGAACTGTGTGATAGCAGAATTGTGTGGAATTGTAGGCAGTGGTGCTCCTGAGTGCCAACCGGAGGATGATCTGCGGTTGGCTGCTCCAAGTTCATTTCTCCGCTGCTGAGTATCAACTGGGATGAAGTTGGAACAGACATGCTTGTCAAAGCTGTGCCTGGCTTCAGAAAGAGAGGCCTGAGGGAGTGTGGGACAGTAGAGCTCAGGTGTTTAGGAAAGCTTTAGACTTAGGACATAATGGCAAGGCGATTGTCGACGGGTGGTATTCTAAAGAGATAAACGTTAAGGTTCAACAGCCAGTAAATAAGGATGGGCTTGCAAGGCGCAGCTTACAATATCCATGGAAAACCTCAGGGATTTTAGTTGACAGTCAAATGGATTTATATGAAACCAAAGAAGCTTAAGCTTCAAGGTCCCTTACTGGCTTGGTCCTCTCTTGAAGTAACATACTTAAGAGGTTTATTAAGAATAGGTTTTCTTTTTCCCCCCACATGTTAATTTGCAGAATGCCTCAAGGCCTGTATTTCTTCTCCACTGACACCTAATCATGCTTGGAGAAAATTTGAAGCTTTTAGACTTATTTATTAACTGGACTGTGAACTGCTCACATTGCTGACTCTGGTGACACTAATCTGGTCAGATTTCTGGAAAATGGGGTCCAGTTTAGGTCAGGACATCTAGAAAGTTGTATTCATTTGTTTGTATTCTCTCTCTCTCTCTCTCTCTCTCTGTGTGTGTGTGTGTGTGTGTGTGTGTGTGTGTGTGTTGATGCTGGTTGTCAAACTCAAGGTCTTGGGAATGCCAGGCAAGGACTCTAACATTAAGCTAAGTCATCTCCAACTGGAATTGTGACATTTTTAGAGAAACACATTTAAACAAAGCTCCAGAAACAAGGCAGCTTGCTGGACCTTTTTCTTTGACTTTAACCTCTAGACTTTGTCTTAATACTTTCTCTCTAGAGTAAAGCATTTGTCTTCTTCTGGGCTTCAAATACCCACACTATGTAACAGATTACAAATGAGTATCTCTCAACAACTCAAAGTCTTTTATCTCTGGGTTCAAAGATCCACCTGTTTGATAATTCCAAGGTGTTGAAGAATGCCAAGTTCTGAAAGCTTGGATATTCCCCATACCTACTGTGACAGGGAACACACAGGGTCTTTTGCATTTTATAGATAGCTAAGAATATAACAGAAGATACTTGCTCTAGGGGCTGGGTGGAAAGGATGCTGTAGGTGAACTCAGGGTTAAAGTTCCTTCTTAAAGATAGAATGAAACAGAAAGAAAAGTCTTTTCCGTGGAAAGGTTGGAAAATGTTCTTAGAAATGTTTGTTTTTGCTAACGTTATGTTTTCTGATTCTTTTTTTAGTTGATTGGTGTGTTTCAAGGGTTGGACAAATGGAGCAAGAAGGGACATCAGATGGCCTTAAACGAGTCATTCTGCAAGCCTTTTTCCAAGTCAACAGCCGGCAATAATAGTTCCAGACATGAATAGCCATGTCTGTCTTTCTGTGTAGTGCATGTCTATCTGTCTTTCTGTGTAGTGCATGCATCCAGTGCCCTTGGAGGCAAGAAGAAGTTGTTGGATCCCTGACACTGAAATCACAGAAAGTTATGATGCTAGGAATCAAAGCTGGGTCTCTGAGCGAATAGCTGGTGCTCTTAACCACTGAGCAGCCTCTCCAGCCCCTAGGCTTTCTTTTTCTTCATAATTAATGGTAAGGTTGAGCATGTGCACAGCCCACTGGACAAAATCTCCATTGCCAGGACTTTAAAAAGTGATTTAAACGGCAACTTCATAAAACCATTCCTCATTCTCAAAGAGAAGATTACTTGGGGCCCGGATAAATGGCATGTGATACCTCCTTATGTAAACGCTTGGTGATGATACAATGCTTTTTCTTACACATTTCCTTTGTTTGGTTTCATGGCAAAGACACAAACCTATGATGTGGCGAGAAAGAAAACTCCAGAAAGGAGCCGTATAACTTGTACAGGAATGCAAGAAGCTGCCCGTATCTATGCAACTGAGCAGAGGGCTCAGCTGATCTTACCAGCCATAACGCTTGACCTCCCAACAGGACACTGGCTCCTACAACCAGATCCCCGGCCCCGGGACAAGATGCTGACATCTGAAAGGCCAGACAAGGGCCCAAGTACCTGTATTGCACATTATCTACAAACAGATCTTGAAAAAGCTGGTATTAGACTGACTATTTGAAAGTGTCCCAGTAGTCCAAACAGGGAAAAATCATAGCTCTTTCTCTGACATTTCAGGGCAATTGAGCAAGCACGGTGGCCATGACACAGTAGGACATTTGGCTCAGCTCAGGAGGAAGACACAGGCAAAGCCTCCACCTTCGAGTGGCAAGACGGGCCAGCTGTGAGTGAGCCCAGAGGCCTCCTAGCAAGGAGCCATTTGCCAGGCAGGGGCCTTTCTCACCCTGGTGGGCTGGTGCTAGGTTCCTCCAGGTACAGATGACCTCATACCCCCTGACAGAACCGGGGTTCCACACACTTCCTTTTCACACTCCCTGACCTGTGTGTGGAGAGGGAAAACCATTGTGCTATCTCTCCAGGGTGTTCCTGAGGCCTCTAGGTGAAACCAAATGAAGCTGGGCAGTTTGCTGAGAGGCCAAGCCAGAGACCTGTCTGTGAAGTGTGGGGCTGAGGAAGACTGAATGCTGGGAGACACATGGCCCTTCCCAGCACACGAGACACCCAGGCTGCCATCTCAGGGAGACAGATCTCAATGGCTGTAGTAACTCCCAGAAGCTGTCCCTCAGTCCACTCCGAACCCAGCCTCAGCTCCTCTCTAAACACAGGGTCCCCTCACCAGAAGTAAGAAAAATTAGAAATAATCAACCCAGGGAAAGTGGCAAAGTCCTGACAGAGAACAAGGCAGAGGCATCCTGCTAAAGCAGGATCTGTGGAGAAATCTCTGAGAAGATAGGAAAGCTGAGCTTCTCCTGGGGGTTTGGTAGATTGTAGCGTCCCCAGTACCTCTGCCGTCCCTAAACGTTGACCATTCCATTCCTCTGCACACCAATGTCTCCCCCAGCAAAACGTCCGAGATTCTAATCCTCCATCGATCATGATAGCGATCTAACCCAGGCCTAAGTCATTTTGGACCACAGCTTTGCTTATTTCAAAGGGGTCCCTCCTACTGCCTTCCCCATGCATCCAAACAATAGTAGACACGCTGCGCAGAACCCACCTCTTGGTCGGTGAAAATCTCTATGAAGTTCTGGAAGGAGAAAGAGCCAGACTGGAGGATGAGCTCTCCAGTGTTCTCGAAGCACTGTCCGGTGAGCACCAGCAGTTTATGGCGGGCGGCATCAGTGATCATCAAACGCACCTGAAATACAGCGCAGACACAGACTAGGTGAGGGTGTGGAGCAGGAGCCAGAAGCTTGCTACCAACCAGACACATTCTTTCCAAGTGTCTAATTACTTCAGCTGGGAGTGGGAGGCAGGGAGTGTTGGACAGAGCCCTCTCTGTAGGAGTTTTTTTTTTTTTTTTTTTAATAAAATTAAATAACCGTTCGGGTTATTTGTGTGTCCGTGAATACCATGTTAGAGTTTGATTCAACCCAAACAGCAGTGGTTGCTGACTTTGTTCCCTGGGCGCCCTCCTCTTTTCAAAGTGGTCTTCACAGCTGGCGAGCATTTGTTCCACAGCTGTTGTAAAGTATCGACTAGCAGCTTCCGAGGCCAGGAGAGACTGTGGCTATGCCACTCCAGGTCCCCCAGACAGCCTCAGAAAAGACATTTCCAAGTTCCTACTCAGGATTCCTTCCTTCCAGTCCTTCCAGAGCAAGCACGCCATGACAAATGCAGACTGCAGCTCTCACAGCCAAGATGGACACTGAGCAAAAGAAAAGGCGACCCCCGAAGGGCAATCTGGGAAACCAAATTGAGCCTAACTTGTGCTAAAGAACCTTTGCTGAATTTTCAGTGGCTGGGGGCCAGCCCTTCTCTGAAGGAGCACCACCCTCAGGCGCCAAGGTTCTGAACCCAGTTTGTGAATGTTTAGCCCACACGACCTACATGCCCTATATCATGTTCTGCACCAGGAAAAATTCGAAACTAAACAGGCCATGACCCCTACCCCAGAACCCCACAGGCCACTCATGGAAAAGCGTGCACACTTAAGCAGTTGTCTCAGGCTCACGAGGTCTACACACTAGCTTCATACTTCACAGCTAGGCAGACTACCTGGGCACGTACTAGCCCTCCAGCTTTTGGGTGACAGGAAGTGCCATCCTGGTGTTTTCTGTGACTTCATGACTTATTGGATTGTCAGAGCTTTTTCAGGCAGAAGTAGGTCAAAACAGCCCCACACTAAAAGCAACGTAAGGGCCCAGCAACTAAGAAAAAAATAATCAGATGTGGGGAGCTACGTAAAAGGATGCCCCACAACCGTCGGAAGGAGTGTAGGACCGACACGCTGATATATGACTAGATCATGAAGCCACTAAGCTAAGTTAAGCTCCAGAAAAAAAGGGGGGGGCACGTGTTGTATGATGCCATTTGTATGAAACGTCTAAAATAGAAGAATCTGGAGAGAGAAAATAGGGGTTGCCCGAAGCTAAGGGATAATAGAGTGACTGCTAATGGGTTTAGGAAATTTGGGGGAGCGACGGGCATGTTTGGATGTTAAACTGTGACGCTATCTGTTCAAGTTAATAAACATTCTTTAAAAGAAATAATCACCAAATTACATACTTTCAGTGGATGGGGTCTATGGTTTATGAATTATATCCGAATCCGTAAACCCGTATAGTCAGAGTTGCTGAAGAACAGGCAGATGATACCCTAGGCAAGGATCCTGCCAGGGTCTTTGGCTACTTTAATGCCAGGAAGCAACACCATCTCCAAGGAGGTGGGAGAGGAGCTCTATCAGCGCTTGGCCCGAGGGACCAGGATTGTCCTGGCTCCCACCGTATTCTTACGACGTCAGGGTGGGTCCTGACATTCCTGTCATTCTCCCTAGTAGCATCCCCATGTAATAACACAGCAGTAATGGCCAACATGTACATCTTAGCCACTGCGCGCCACAGTCTGTTCTAAGCCCTGAGCACTTCCGAGAGCATTAAGTAGAAACTTTACATGTTTACTGGGCAAACAGAAGCAGTAAGATAACTCGGCCAAGGCCAGCAGCCCATCAGCGGCAGGCCTGGGGTGGTGGAGCCCAGTGATTTGACCTGGGCTAGAGACCCTGTCTCTGATGCTGGTGCTGGCTCGCCTCCCAAGGGTAGCTAGTGCTGGCCTGGATTACTCTGAACAGCGATGCTACTGGGATACACCTCTTCTCTGAGTTTCACCTCTGTTTGTGCCAGCCTGGGGCTTGCTGTCTATTTCCTCTGCTACATTCTTGCTCTGCATCCAGGCAACAACATACCCAGTACATAACTCTGTTCTACACCCTTCCTCAAATGTGCTTCCAGCTGGCACTGACCACCATGTCCTTATGTAAAGGAGGCTTTTGGTGAGCTGGCGCTATGCTACTAGATGTAGAGAAGCAGGCTCTGGGCATTGAGGATGCCTGGGACCTGAGACTTCTCCTTGTACATCCCAACTCCCCCACCTATCTAACCCACTCTGATCAGCGAAGTCTCCATCCTTCCAGGCTCTAAGACCTCCCAGAACTGAATACTCACCTCAGTGCTGACTGCTTCATCCGAAGGGTTGATCAGAACAACTGTTTCTAAGACGTCACTTCTGTGATGAAGAATCTTTTGTCCTGCAGGCACAAAAAAAAAAAAAAAAAAAAACAAAAAAAAAAAAAACACCACAGAAAACTTTAGCTTTTCCAGATGAAAATGGCTCCCATAATTCTGAGACAGCAGAGAAATTTCCAACTCAGATGTGGCCCTGGAAACTGAGAAACACAGTGGATGCTAGGGAGCAAAAGAGTGTGCACACAGCAGGCTGAACAGGAGCTGGTGTAGCCCGGGGGGCCCCAGGCTCTTACACTGGGTCTTTCACAGCTAGGCAGCCTCCTGACCCAATGGCCCCGTTTTCATCAGAGACCAGGGAGGGAAGCCAGGAAAACTCAACGGGGCTCTTGACATTTCCTTTCTCATGGAAATTGGGGATGTTTCTCCCCAACCGCCTTTCTTCTGGTGAGAACTGTGCGGGAGATTAATTAGGAGCCTCATTGTGAACTGAATGACGGCCAGAAACCCCCGGCTAACAATTAACCCAGCAGCCAGAATGGCTGTCTGAGGCAGGCTTACGGTCTGTCGGGGTATTCATCAATTAATTCACCTGCTTGTAGGAAAGTGAAGAAACTGTGGGCAAAAGAGAAGTGGAGGGCACAACCCTCCCACAGGACAGGGTGGCCAAACCGCCCCACAAGACAAAACTGAGGGAGAAATAACCAAGTAAGGTGTGGTTTGGGATGGGACGCTCTGCAGGGCCCTTGATGCCCTCCTTAGAGGACCATCCTGTGTCTGCTCAGCCTTGCGCTTCAGTCAGCAGAGACCTATGGATTGCCTTCTACAAACATCACCCTGCCTTGACAAGGGGATGGAAGCCATGTAGTGAACGTGGCCAGAGTCGATGATGCGTGATTTACCAGCGAACAAGGGACAGAGAGGGGCGTTCCCTCGGAAATGTGGGAGGAAGCCACGTGATCTGGAGGGACAGCCTGCCTATGTTTGGAAGTACAATGAAGCTTGGAAGACAGGAAGAAGCAGAGGAGCGTTTGAGGGAGATACCAACAAAGAGAAATGGAAGGAAAATAGCTTCAAAAAGCTAAAACAGAATCCTGTATTGCACTGCAATTTGATTGGTTGGTACAAATTGTAAGCAGAAACTTGAACAAATATTTTATGCTAATGTTAATTACAGCATTATTTTAATAGCCAAAAGGTAAACTAACCCAAGAATTTGGGTTAGCTGGGGTCTAGTAACCCAAGTGTCTGGGTTAGATGTGGTCTACCCACAATGGAATACTAGTCAGGCATAGAAAGAAAAAATCATGCTCTACTAATGTTACTAAGATAAACTAGAACACACCACAGTAAGAAAAAATGCTGACACAAACAGGTAAATAAAATAGCATTTCATGCCTATGAAATACCCAGAATAGGTAAATTCATAATCGTAATTCCCAGAGGAAAGGGGGGGGGGGAATTGGGGAGCTATTGCTTAATGGTTACTATTCCATGTTTGGGATAATGAAAACATTTTGAAAATATAAGTGATGTACAGCCCTGTAGATGTAATGGTCACTCCTGAGTTGTACATTTAAGAATATAGTTAAAATGGCTAATTTTTCTTTATACATATTTTACCACAAGATGAAGAATCAATGTGACAGACAAGTAATCCCTGAAGAAAACACCTCACATTCGTGCGTGGCACATGTATATACACTGTCTCAGTAAAGCCGTTAGAAAGAAGGTAGTTCCAGGCATGGTTCTGTTAGAGATTTCCCCTTTGCATTGCCAAGGATCAGAGGAAAGAGAAGCAGCTGCATGGTGACATTCTTACCACGTCACCAGAATCGATCATTCTTGCTTTTCCTTACAGCAATATTTATCAGTAAACTCTAGGGAGGCAGAGGAGCAGCCCAAACTAAGTAACACAGGTGCCAACCCCTGTTCTGGGACCTATCCAATTTCACCGAATCCCCCTAAAGGCTCTCACGTGTGGTACCATGAACACGGCTCACGGCTGAAGATAGAGTTGACAGAAGCCATCAAGTAGCTCACGACCCAATAACAAGTAAGTGGTCAGGCCAGGGTCTGGCCCCAGGGTGCTCAGCTCTAGAACCCTTCCGATGATGCTAGTTATCAGAACTTGGCTTTCAGAAAAACAGACACCAGATGCTGAAAAAGAATTAGGGGAAAGACCAATAGACTAAAGCAAGAGATGGGCTTAAAGATGTCAGCAGAGAATACCGGGTGGTCAGGCGAGGCTCAGCACCTATACGCAGCAAAGTTAAGTTAAATAGAAACATGAAATGTCCTGCTGCAAATGGACAGTCAAGAAGAAGGTCCAAATTGGAGCCGGGTTAACTGCTTTGGCAAGCTTAGGGGCTTAGGAAAAAGATGCCAAACCATGTTCATTTATTATGAATGTGGTATTTTATAATCAATTTAAAAATTTGCCATTTGGCTTTTGATTGCTCTCCCCTTTGACAACCATACACACTTAAAGCCAAAGCAAACACAATTCAAATAAGCGGTTGATACAGTGCAAAGTTACACAGATCCACACTCAATCAGGTGGTCCTTCCATGCGTGGCCTCGGAACAAAGACTTTGAGCTCTCCGAAGTCATGAGCATGAGGCAACGTGAAGCTGCCATTTAAAGGCAATAAAGGAATAGCTATTTCTTCATCATAGCTTTGATGGGAGCACCCAGAGCACCAGACAGTGTGAGACTGGGTATGACACTGGGTACCACTATTGTCATTAACTGCCCTGTAAGAATCACAGAAGCAAACCAAAGCAAGGTTTGCAGAAAAGAGTCCCTAATGGAGCCCTTTCTCTGCTGCTCTGCTGACTGCACCCTTCCAAAAAGACAACAGACACCACAGCCACTCCTGTCTGCACACTCCTCCCCAGAAAGGTCTCCAGCTGCTCTCTGCCAGGGGCTTCTTACCATCCGTCCACCAGACATTCTCTTCCTCCTTGGCTTCCTCTGTGGCAAAACAGAACAAATGCCAAGTGACAGCTGCTGGTCACCTCCACACCTCCTCAGTCACAGTTCAGAGTGGGCTGCCCAGAAATCCAGCTAACGACGCCCTGTCCATCTTTGTAAGTACTCGGAGGGAGGCCACTGACAACACACGTTCACCAAGATGCCTTTCTGTAGGGTTGGTTTCAATGGAGGAAGGAATGTAAAGACAGTCAGAGACAGCTTCCAGCTCTTCTCTTGGCTGGAATATTGTCCAAATTCAACACAAAACCTGGAACCGAAGGTGGAGCCTCTCTAGCATCTGGCAAGGCGAGAAGGGGCCTGTCAGTCCCACTCCCAGCATCTGAGGGTACCCACTCTCTGGCAGCAGGCGGCTGTCTGCTCAGGCAGCTGGGACACTCACAAAGCTGCGTATTTGGGGAGTGTTTCACACTGGGAAGAGGGCCAGGCATTCCCAGGGAGAAGCCACCACCCTTGCCTGTAAAGGTCCCATTCAGTTGCTTCAGGAAAGAAGTTCCCAGCCTCTCTCCTCACCCTCTGGTCTGCCCTCCCCATAGATACCTCACGAAGAAACCAAGGGGCACCCTATGAATAGCTAGCCCTCCTTAGCCCTGCAGAGCCTAGACAAGGGAGTGATGGAGTTGTGTCGGTTTCCATATTAAAAAAAAAGAAGTCTTTGAAGTCTTCCTTAAAACTTTTCACATAGTTGGGGGGCTCAGTCTGGTGAGGTGGGGGCAACAGAGAGGCTGCTGTGGGACAAAGGGTCTGCTCCACTTCAGAATCAAAAGAGAATGAGGAGCCCTTGAAGCAGCAGGGCCCTTCAGACAATGGGGCTTTTGTCGGTGGTCTCCTAGGGCTGTATTTGAAATTCAAATGGTCTATACTTTGCAGTTATTGGTAGGATTCTTCTTTCCTATTTTAAAAAATCTTATTTAATTGGATCTACATGTCTTTTGAGGTTGGGTTGTTGGTTTATGTTCATATCACATCTAGGTGATTTCCGAAAACCTTTAAGGTTAAAAATAAAAATGGTGTTTTCCTGCTTCCAGGATAGTTATGGATCTCTTCAGGGAGTTTAAGATTTTCCTCTCAGCATGGGTGTGGCACACAAAACATAGCCACCCTCCTGAGTTTCAGAGGTTGACTGTGGCTAAATGCAGGCACAGTTCACAGCAATGCAGAACCCGGGCTGGGGTATAGCTCAGTAGGTAGAATGCTTGTCTGGCATACACTAAGGCCTAGGTTTGATCTCCAGTACTGTGTAAATTGGTCTTGGTGCATGCCTGCAGCCTCACCACTTTGGACTTGGAGGCTTGAGAAACAGAAGTTCAAGATCATCCAATTCAAAGTCAGTCTGAACTACACAAGACCCTGTCTCAAGAAAAGATCTAGAACCTTCTTTTACACATGCATACGTCTTCTCTCCCACACAAAGAGCCTATAATGAGTAAATGGAAGACTGAACCATCCTTGCTGGGACCAGAGCATCCTTGGTCCAGACCAAAGCATCAAGGAAGCTGAACAGCCTCCGATGAACCCAGAACTGCTAAAAGCTTCTACGTTGTTCTTACAAGCACAACACCCATCTTGAATTCCCTTTCAGTGATTACAAGCCAGAACTTCATTTAAACAACTTCAGTTTAGTAAATTGTATGACAGGGAGAAGATGAATCAGGACCTAAATTATAGACAGCCAAGATGACGGTCATGGGGATCCCACAAGTCCTAACTACCCTATCCCCAGGTCCCACTGGTGTGGTGCCGTTGTTTGTCCCCTCCCTCCAGTTTTTGCTAGCTGAACATAGAGTAACTTTGTGCACCTGGTCCTGTGAGCCAACACTAGATAGACCCCATTGTGAAGATTAAGGAACGTCCTAAGGTTGAGCTGGTGAATGCTTGGGCTAAAGACAGCTCGAGGCTGATTAATTGAACATAAGGTGCGATCAATCAAGGACTATGAACACCCTGGATATTACAGCAGGGAGGGAGGCAGGGAGAACCTCTCACCTCAAACCTTTGCTCTCAAAATCTCCGCTGGGTGAAGTTTAGCTAAATGGATAAGAGCAAGACTCAAGAGCTGTGCCTCAGAGCCGTGGAAATCACAGCCCTGCACCCGGTGATTACTCACAGGTCTCTAGGCAGCTTTCAATAACATCATTTCATCTAAAACCATAACCAGGTCTCCTTACTCTAGGAACCCACATAATCTGCAGGGCAGATGTGTGGTCAGTACAGAGAGGAACAGAGCTGCTATGGAAATAACTCTGGGAGGAGAGTAATCGCTGCTCAAGCAGGAACTGTGGCCAAAGTCCCCTCACGGGGGAGAGGTAACACCAGCAAGTGAGGAATCTAAGAAGGGCCCAAGGTGATTGGTCTCCTGTGAGCATCTGCCCCATCTGTGGTTCTAAACAGGAAAACCAGAGAGTGTGGGTGAATATAGCTTATCAGGTAACAGAGCTTCTGAGAGACCACAATTAGCAGATCCCCTCTCCTACCTAAGCCCCTACCCCCTATTACACTCAGGTTTAGAAATGAAAAGAAGCAACTAGAAGAGGGGCAGAATAAGCCTGGGAGCAAATAAAGCCACCTTCATGTTCCCTAGAGCAATGTCCTCAGCCTAGAGAGACATGACCACAAGGTAAGGCAGACATGAAATCCTTTAAGGCTGGCACTGAGAAGGTTGGGGAAAACAAAGGTGCTGGGGGACTTGGTATCTCCTGCTTGCTAGGATCCCCAAAGACCAGCCTTGGCGTCAGCACAGAAAACAGAAAGCCAACTGTTTATCAGGAAGTGATACGGCTTCCCTCTGTGGAGACAAAGCCTCTCACCCTATGGGGAGTTTGATTTCTCCAAGGGCCCCTGTCATCAACTCAACTTGTTCTTCTCTTCTGAGTTACCTGTTTAACTGTAGGCTTGGGAAAGGAACTTCTAGCCTGGTATCTGAGGCAACGGGACCTCAGGTAAAAGGCAGCCCAAGCATAATCCAATGGACAGGAGGACTTTATGGGTATCGCTGTGTAAGAGAACCTTCCATGTGGGCGGTGTCAGTCTACTTGGATCATGAACTATCTCCCAAGGCTGAACGCCCATCCCAGCCACACAGCAATCAATGTGAAGAGTGATTTAGGATAGCTAAGCATTTGGCTTTGCAGGTGGAGACTGTGTTTAAGTCTCCTAAACACTCCTAGGACAACCTGACTACCAGTATTCTCTCTTCACGGACCACAACCCTGAGATCTAATGATTCGTCCGACTTTGCATGGCCAAGGTCAGGGATGTGATAGTATCCCTTTCACTCTTTCTCCTGAGCCACTCACCCAAAATAAATTTGCTTGATTGGAATGCCAACATTTCCCTTTGTAAGAGGTTAACACACAGTGTGGGGCAGCTGACAGTCATCCAAAGTCTGCTGGACGGGGTGGTCAACCCTCCTATAGGGTTGTTTCTGCTGAATGGTCAGCCAAGTTCTCATCCATTACTCCCCACCCCCATAGTTCCAGAAATCAGATTTCGTTCCTGTTGAAAATAACTTCTTGTTTCTGATGTTTCAGCTCTGGGGCACATCCCTGAAAACCACATTGTTCTTCAAATCCTGGCCATTCAGTTTTCAAGAAAATTAAAATATCAAATCCCACCATACACAAATCCAGGGCACATTCTAAATAATCTTATACAGAGAAGAAAGCTTCAAGGAAAGGCAGACTCGCATGGCTCTATAGACCCTAGCTTATAGATGCCAAAGGATTTCCTATGGATACTGGGGACAGTTCTCCTGGGGTTCTGTACCAAACACTAGTACCACTTTGCATTTGTGATGCATTAGACCATCATTTTCATGTATTTCCCTGTTGGGTTTTCTGCATACATATCATGAAAATATATCATTGCAATCTCCCCTCTTTTAGAGGCAGAGAAGTTGAAGCTGAGGGGACTTCAGTTTAGGAGCTAGCTATCTGAATCACACAGATTAAGCGTGCTGTTCAGCCAGGTGTCCAATCCAGCCCATCTGGTTCCTGCCTCTCATTCCTGTCACCAGACTGTCTGCTTCTTAGAATGTCCTAAGATTTTAAAACTACATTAATTTTCTTTTCTTTTGCTGAGGAATGAGCCCAGGGTTCTACTTCTGAGCTACACTCCCACCCTGCAGGGCTTTACTTAAATTAAAAAAAAATTAGATTTCTATCTGGGTGTGCTACACACCTTTAATCTCAGTGCTAGAGACGCAGAGGCAGGTAGATCTCTGAGTTTCAGGCCAGCCAGGGCTATAAAGAAAAACTCTACCTGGAAAAAAATATGTAAATATATATATTTATATAGAGAGAAGTTGATGTGAGAATATTTTCTTATTCTATTGAAGAATAATTTCAATCTCTGATAAATAATATTGGGGCCTTTGATTTTGAAAACTACCTGCTACTTGTCTTTGAGAAGAGTGAGGCAGAACCTGTAGATTACTGATACTAGCAATTTCATCTTAATATTACGCTTTCTTAGGTTTTCACAATTAGATGTAACCGTCTTTGCTTTTGTGATTGTTGATTCTGGGAGAATTGTTTGTTTGTTTTGTGGTGCTGAGATTGAAAGAACTAAGGCTTAAACATGCTAAGCAAGAACTCTACTTATGAGCCACACCCTGGCCCTGGTTAAATTTGTTATTTTGAGAAAAGTTCTCAGTAAGTTGACCAGGCCTTAAGCTTGTGGTACCCTCTTGCTTCAGTCTTTTGAGTAGCTTTGAGGTCTGGGCCACTAGACCCAGCTAGACTTTCTTGGGAATAAAGTTTCAGAGAGAGAGGTTTTTTTTTTTTTTTTTTTTTTTTTAATTTATCTTAGAAGCCCTGCTGCCATTGTAAAAAGGAGCATTTGCTATTTGTGCAGGTAATGCCAACTGCATACAGAGGACAGATTTTCTGGGGTTTCAAGCAGATTAGCGGGATCAGCTCTGGAGTTAAAATATGAGCGGACACTGCCTCTGTCCGGAAGGGAATGTAGTTCAACAAGGAGATCTTCTAAGTCAGGAAACCTAACTCTGAAATTCAGCAGGAGTTCAATCAATATATAATAAAAGGATAAATAATCAGAATGGTTATGACATGTTGAATATCTGTCCTAGGTCAACATTGACCTAAGTTCTTAAGGTCCATCATATTGATTAATGTGCACCTGAGACCTGCTGGGAAGACATTTTACAGATAACGACTAGGAACTTGGGCTGGAGAGAAGGCTCAGTGGTTAAGAGCACTGACTGACTGTTCTTTCAGAGTTCAATTCCCAGCAACACTGACTGTTTTTTCAGAGTTCAATTCCCAGCAACCACATGGTGGCTCATAACCCTCTTTAATGGAATCTGATGCCCTCTTCTGGTATATCTGAAGACAGCTACAGTGTACTTGTATAAATAAATAAATCTCAAAAAAAAAAAAAAAAAAAAAAAAAAGATGAGAAAGTTTGAAGCCCAGGGCTGTGACTCTGGGGACCAGAGTCAGTGGTCAGTCTATAGAGTCAGGTCAGGTACTGGAACACCATCTTATTTTATTATTTCATTTGATTTTTTTCAAGACTGGTTCTCGCTATAGATAGCTCAGGCTAACCTCAGGCTTGTTGTTAACCAGTTCATCCTTATGTCCTCCATCCTCCTACATGATTAGTCTCCCGAGTGCTTGAGATTACAGGCAGAGCCACCAAGCTCAACTTCGAGGCACCATAATTAAGGTATTAGGTTGGGGAGGAATAAGGAGAGTTGGGGGGGGGATAGCAAAGACAGACTGATAACAGTGAGTTACGTGGGTTGTACTGCATTTAACATCCCCATGGACTGCTCAGGTAGCTATGCCCAGCCGTAGGTAGAAACATGGATCAGAAGCTTGGGTCATAGATTGAGCCAGATCAGGGTCTATTTTTAGTTGATGCTGTTGGAGAGTGCTTCTCTCTGATTACAGTCTAGAGAAATGCCCATAATTAAAGGGCAAGCAAAGACAGGAAAAGGCTGATGGAGATGCTGGAGAAAACAAAGGGAGATGAACTCCCAACCTCTTCTGCGCAGTTGCACCCCACACAAAGTAACCTGTCACTGCAGCCTGTTCTAACGCTGAACTCTAACCACCTCTGCACAGAATTGAGGCAGAATATTCCAGATATCAAGTAACCTCATGAGAGCTGATGTTCAAATTCAATTTCAAACCCTCTTGCTTTGATCCCCACAGAAACTTTGATATGTTAATAAAAAGGCCTGACAAAAGTGGGCCAGCCACCAACACGCTTCATAAAATTCTCCTATCCTTGGACCTCCCTTGGACATCCTGACTGAGGAGGTCTAGAGGGCCTGGGGCTCTGTGCTTCTGCAGTCTCCTAGGTGATTCAGATGGCTCTGAGTTTTCCTTAGGAAACAAGACAGTGTGACAATGACTGCTCCAATAATCAGGAAGGACACAGTGAGTGGCCTCACTAACATCATCTCTACATTGTTCTCCTGTGTCACTTGTCCACAGAACGCTAGAATTATTTACCTGGGGACAAAAGATGATCATTAAAGGCTCAACTAACACTTCCTACTACCTATTGATTCCCAGAATCCACTATCATGTTTATTGGATGTCTAATTTGCAACCCAAAACTCCAACCATTGATTAAATCCAAGGAAACGGCTGACCTTTGAAAAATCACGCCCTGCTCCTCTCAGAACAAAATTAACAGCTATTACTCATCGCCAAAGCCATCTTGCCTACAAAGTAAAAACTGTGTTAGTCCCTTTTTTAGTGTCTGTGTATTGAAGAGGAAAAAAGAAAAAAAAATACCAATAGAGGACAGAACACACATTACACATAGAATCAATTAAAACAATTGTCCCATTCTGGGCCAGTCTTTTGGTCTTCGACCATGGAAAAATAGCATGAACTGCATTTGGTTTGCTTGTTTTGGTTTTGTTTTGGGTTAGGATTTAAAGTCTCCCCCGATAAGGTCAAGGTCACTGTGTAGCTGAATTTGAACTCTTGTTACTCCTGCCTCTATATTCCAAGTGCTAGCCCCCCACCACACACACACACACACACACACACACACACACACACACACACACACACGTAAATGATTAATACAGTGCTGGAGATGAAATCCTGGGCTTTGTGCATATCAGGTAATCTCTCTACCAAATAACCCATATCACCAGCTTCAAGAGCCAGATTTTTCCCTAGCAAAGGTCAAGTGGATAAAACTACCCGCAATGGCAATGACCGACCTAGTGGCCCATCAGGAAGAGACTTCTTAAGTTCATGATCTTAACCTAAGAGGATGAGAGTCAAAAGACTGGAGACCTTTCCCCAACTGAAGTGAGGCCCCAGTTATTACTATCCGCAGCAAGTACAGGCGGCTCAGGCCCAGCCAAGATGGCGGTTCTCAATCTGTGGGTCGAGACCCCTTTGGGAGCCTCAGATTACTCTTTCATGGGGTTGCCTAAGACCATTGGGAAACATGACTATTTACATGCCGATTCATAACTGTAAGAAACATTGCAGCTATGAAGTAGCAAAGAAAACAATTTTATGGTGGGAGGGTCACTAGAGGATGAGGAGCTAGCTGTATTAAAGAGCTGCAGCACTGGGAAGGTTGAGAACTTATGAAATCTGCCATCCCTACAGATACTTCATACACAGTCTCAGTCTACCTCTAGGGACTTGTAGCTTTTGTTGTTTGTTTGGAGGTAGGATAGCTCACTTGTCCATGTAGGCAAGTCCAGCACCTGCTTTCCCACCCACGTGGTACCTGCATTCTTAGGTGATGGCTGGATGCTTAGCTATCCAGAAAAGTACACCCATTCTCGCTGACCGTGGTCTTCCCTCTCCTGCACAGTTGTCATACTGGTGGGCTCTTCAGTTCTTTACACTGAACTGTACTCTCTGTCTAGGGAAACCAAAACTCTAGGCATTGATTAGCTGCAACTTGATTACCAACTTATGTGAGGTGGGTCTGAGTGAATCCCAGGGGTTCCTTCCATTTTAAGATGTGTGCTCTTTAAATCCAAGGCTGGGAGACAGACATTCAAGGTCTCTGAAGCCCTCTATCAAACGCTAAAGAAGACCACACAACAAACTCACAAGTTAACTGTTCTTATTGAGTCTTCAAAAATTCAGACACAGGAAATGTTCAGCCCCAAGTACGAAGTCTTTCTTAATGGACACAGAGAGTGAAATCCAATGCAACAACTTCTCCAACCAAATCCACTAGCTCTCTCTGCCCAACTAAATCCAGCCTGGTATTTAATAGCCAAATATCTCTGGATTTTTTTTCACCCTAGGTCTGCTCATTTTAGTTTTAAAACAATTCTATTCCCGAATCCCAAATGCTGGACCCACTGTTATGAAAGCAACAGCACACAGAGGGGCCAGCAGCCAGGGTTGCAGGAAGCTGAACAGAACAAACGGACGCCATCTTGCAAACCCAGATCCCTGTTCCCTTTGTTCTCTGTGCACTAAACTCTGTTGGCGTTTCTGCTTCGCCTTTGGTTTTGGAGCTTTCATACTGAGCATTTCTCGTAGGAAAGAAAAAAAAAAAAAAGGAAATCTAGCAATTAGCATACATTATGTGGCTGCACCAATCTGGCAGACTCACAGACATGTCTGCATGGCATTGCAGAGGCCCTGTTTTGTCTTGCTTCCTGGCCTGCCCCGCCCAGCTTACAGCCTGGCATTTGCCAACTGGAGATGCCCACCCCTTCTCTTCCTCTGCTTTTCAGTTCCCCAGCCAACCACTACAAGGCCTTCCTTGCTAAGTACTTAATGAGGTTTTAATTCAGTTTTGGGTCTGGAACAGGGCCAGCTACTGCTTCCCCAGGGCTGCAGGGTGGGGGGCTCAAATTTCCCTTTACACGTAATCTGAGAACAGTCATAAAGACAAGCTGGATGATTGCTAGCCTTCTGGGGGAGGGGTGGGGTTTCTGGGGAAGGACTCCTTGGGCCTTATGTTATCACCAGGTCTTGTCACCTTTAGATGATAAAGGCATGAGGGAAAGGATGTTTAGTGTTTAGAGAGGCAACAGCGTCATCCTTTCTAAGGCTTACACAGCACTGGGTATCAGCAGAAGCAGGTCCAGTTGAAAGAGAGAGAACAGTGCATGCAATATGTTTTGGGCCAAAAGTCATATGCAATTTTACAGACACATGCCTGTCATATATAAAGTTCTGGAATATTCTTCTTGCCCATAACTATCAGAGCTATAGAGCGGTCTGAGTGCTTCTCTTATCTTCCTAGACTGTGGTGTAGAGGATGAAACTCAGTGAGGTTTAATGTTCTGAGACATAACATTACATGGTATAGCTTTTCTTGTACTTGTTCAGCCATGGTTAGGTTGTTATGGTTTAGAATTTTAGAGCCTGGAACTGCAGCCAGAAAACCTAAGTTTAAGTTCTGTTTGCCAGTTGTGTGAACCTTAAGCCTTGGAACAAGTGATCCTAAGCCAAATGACTAGCGACCATAATAATGCCTGTTTCGAAGAGCTGGGAGAACATCAGAGCTATGGAAAAGATTTCAACATCATGATTTCTTCTGCCCAGGTCCACGGTGTCTAGTTTTTTAAAAACCTTCCCCCTATGGTACTTCTTGGCATACGTTGCTACCTTTTCTTCCAACATGCTCTGTTGGCAGTGTGCATCATGCCTGTGAGTGTAAGGGTTCGTGGAAGACAGAGCTGTTGAATCACCCTAAAGCTAGGGTTATAGGTGATTGTGAACAATAAAACTCAGGTCCTCTGCAAGAGCAATATGTGCTCTTAACCTCTGATCCATCTTTCCAGCTCTCCAGCCCCCACATCTCTCTCTCTCTCTCTCTCTCTCTCTCTCTCTCTCTCTCTCTCTCTCTCTCTCTCTCTCTCTCTCTCCCTCCCTCCCTTCCTCCCTCTCTCTCTCTCTCTCTCTCTCTCTCTCTCTCTCGTTCATTTCTTGTCAGGAATGAGGTCTGACTTAGACAAGAGAGTTGGCACCCAGCAAAGAACCAAGGAGGCAGTAGCACCAAGAAAATGGTCCCCACCCAGATCATGACCAGTGCCCTTCCAACTTCAGGAAGAGACCCAGAACAACAGGAAAATGAGTGTCATTCAAGATATTCCAAAGACTCTACCAGCAATGCACACTCTGAACTTCAAAGAACAGATAAAGACACTTTTGTCATAACCCCACCTTTGCTTAGCACTGCCTTTACGTGAACTGTGAAATGCCTTCTACCCATCTTCTTGTCTCCAGGGTAGCCAAACCAGTCTATAAGCTCTACCAAAACAATCTTTCTATATGTGAAGTTAACTTGTGGTCAAGAGTTCAGCTTTGCAACCAGACCTCGTAAGTTCAAGGTCAAGCTCCAGGGACCTGTGCAAATAACTCACTAAGTTCAACTCACAGGTGCCTAAGTAAAAAGCTGGCATGCTAAAAGGTTACAGCAAACACATGGATGTGGTCAAGTAGAAAAGAGGCTTCTCAAAGAGGTTCCTAGATAAGAGTGATTTAGACTGAAAATTATAGTTAGTATTGTATAAGTGTGTGTGGCGTGTGTGTGTGTGTGTGTGTGTGTGCTGGGTTCTGAACTCTGGTCCTCTGAAAAATATTAACACTCTTAACCAGCGAGTCATCCCTCCAGCTCCTATAGTCTGTATTGTTCAATAACCACACAAACACATCCTACACAAAATTATTTATGTAAGCTACTTATTTATAAATACTTGAGGATGTTGTTAAACATAGAAATATAGTTTAATTTAGATATCAAATAAATTGCTAGGTTTTACCTCAAAAGAAAAATTTTTTGAGACAAAATCTATTAAGTTTCGGCTGTCCTGGAATTCACTATGTAGATGAGCCTGGCCGAAAACTCATAGAAATCTGCCTACCTCTGCTGGGATTAAAGGAACATAACATCATACCTAGCAACCTCAAATGTTTTTAAACCTGATGGGCTGAGAATGTTTTATAGATGAAATGGGTTAGACATCTTATGAGGGAGGTCTCCTCATCCAGATGGATTTGAAACCCAGATTTAGTAATCTACCAGCCAAAAAACTCAGAATGGGGCCTGGTCCTGGACACAGAACTGCCTCATAATGACATATTGCTGGACCAGATCTCAACCTGCCCATTGTGACCTCATGCCCTGCCTTGGGTATGAGGGGCTTGGCAAAATGAGGGCCTGTGTCGTAAAAGTTGTCAGATGTCACGGAGGGCTGGTGGCATGAAAACCTGCCTTTTCAAATTGAAGCTTCAAGTTTGCCTTTATTCAAACAAAAGATGTAACCTATTAATATACGTCTCAGACTTGTAGCATGAGACAATTGTAAGACAAAAATAAGAACAAAATAGCTCTCCAAAGTGAGACAAGAAAAGACCTCAGGCTAAGAGAAAACCAGGGAAGATGGGGGGGGGGCAAAAATAAAAATGCATAAAATAAAATAAAAAGGAAAGGAACACAGGTTAATACAACAGCTGGGTGGGAGGCTTCCTTGTACTTCCTGTTGAGTGTGGCATCGAACCCACTAAATAATGAAAGAGCTGCCTTTCAATGCTGGGGAGTAAAACTCAAGATGGCCACTACCTTCTGGCACATGCACACTGGGGGGGGGGGGACATGAAGTTCTTAAGGACAGAAGAGAACCTCAGTGGGAGAAGGACTTAGGAAAGCTTTCTGAGTAAGATGGCTTAGAGATAGAGGATAGTAAAGGTAAGAAGCAAGTGACCAAGCTACAGACCCTTTAAAGCATCCTTTGGGCTGAAGTTTGGCAGTTCAAGCAGAATTCCTGCAGCTTATCACTCAAGAAATAGGGTTCTGGAAGAACAGATTCTGCTTTACAGACTGTAGGCATAATGTTTGTGTGCACTGTGTAGAGTTTATTCTTATTCAACCTCTAATTTCTCTGCCCTTATATATTGTTTTTAATTTGGACACAGCATTGGAATGCTGATACCAAGAATCTCCTGTCTCAAGTTTGTGGAAACAGTTCTTACCATTTATTCTCTGCCTTGTGGATCACCAAATGTCTGGGCAGAAGAAAGAACAGAGCTAGGCTTCCCCCAGCCAGGGGTGGGGTGGGAGCGGTGGCGTTTCAGATCACCAGGGGGAGAGGGTCCAAGAAGATACCAAGAGAAAGAACACCTGAAACCCTCAAAGCCATACCAATAATAGCAACTCTCATGGGTTTGTGCCTGGGAGGTAGTCAAATTAGCATATAGGGTTATTATAGCTCATTTAACTGCCCGGTATTGAGGTACAGCTTGAAATAAATCTTGATTTTTCTATGTGGTTATTGGGGACTAGCAAAGTAAAGAAATACAGCTGTTAGATTAATCTACTACTTATATTAGAAATAATTCAGTTTACAACAGAAGGCGACACCAAGGTTCAGAAAGGCTGGCTCTGCAGTGGCCTGCTGTAGGATAATGGCACACTGAGGTCAGGAGTGTGTGTCCAGACCCCCCACGGTGTCTAGCACAGCCACTGCAGAAGCTAAGGTCTCTTTTACAAGACCTGGAAACTTCCACCTTCTGTGATGGTTCACCTCCCTCCTCCCCCTGCCTTCTAGCGGATGGTAATGGGAGCATTCAATTAGAGAGAGCACCTCAGGCCGCATGAAAGATGTCTTTGATTCTTAATCTAGATTTTTCTCCAATTGCTCCCTGGAAGCCACCGCTGGGCTGCAAGAGTAGTTCCAGTTCAACTCGTAGGTCATTGGTTTGGGTCGGGATGGTAAAAACATTGGCTCTCATCCACTTGGCCAAAGCTGTTGGCTTTAGAGCTGGCCACTTATCTGGCCTTTCTTTTGGACAAGGAACAGCTAGAAAACATAACTGCTTACTTTTGAAACTATCTCAAGGGGCTGAAGAAATGACTCAGCAGCTAAGAGCTCTAATTGGTCGTGCGGGGGAACAGAGTTTGGTTCCCGGCATCCATGTTAGGCAGCTCACAACCGTCTGTAACCCCGGTTCCAGAAGATCCAGCAGCCTCTCTTGGCCTCCAAGGGTCCCGAACATGCTTGTGGTGCAAAGACATAGATACACGCACGGCGCTATTTTATACATATAAAAAAATAGATCTTTAAACAGAGATCTTAATAAGCAACTTTTAGTATCTTTTCTGGGACGCTCCATGCTTTGGTTCCGGTTTTCAGAGACTCCTTGTGACAATTTGCATCAGATGGATGAAAGTCGCACTCAGCACACAGAGGGCTTGGAGCTAGGTGATAATCTCCCCTCACTGTGCCGTAATTAATATCCTACTCACGTGCATGCATAACATGTAAAGGGCCCTACGTGGAAAGGGAAGGGATTTTTCGTGGCTATGAGTCAGATCACTCACCCTGCAAGCAAGCAGGAAATACCCGAGGACTGACATGACAAAGCAAAAATTCTATAAACAAAATTGTATTTCCTTAGAAATACTTCAGCATCACACTCTAGAGTGATGCAGTGCTGCCTGTAGGTATTTCTAAAGAGCTTTTATTGTTTGTTTGTTTTTGGTTTGGAGGGTAAGCTTGTTTTCCAGCATTTCTTCCTCTTAAACTCATTTTATGTTAAACTCTCCTCTGAAGAGTTAGAGAGAAAGAAAAGAGCCATCCAAGGCTCTGAGCACACTTACTTCAGAGGTTTTTCAAGTTAGTTCTTTTGAAAGTAGCTCTGAGAGAATTTTTTAAAAAGTCTTTAAATTGTCACATTAACAATGCTTTCCACAGGGAAAAATTGCTGCCACTAACTTGTCCTTCTCCTCCACACAGCTTGGCTAAGTGGCCTTCAGCATTCCTGATGGCAGGCTGTTAGCACTCCAGTGCCAAACTTGGTGCCTCAGAGAACAGGGCAAGCTTCCCACAGTGCCTCAGTCCTGAGCCCTCTGCTTGGGAGCACCAGTTTGTCTCCATCTCAATTCTGATTTTTTTCCCAACACCCCTCCCACATCTTCTTTTACACTGCTAACAGGATCAATGTGAGCTGAGGACAGAAAAGGGAGGGCTTAGAGGTAAGGACATCCCGTGCCTCCTTCCTGTTCTCTTCCTGTTCAGTCTGCTGTAGGTAGGTAATGTTTCTAAGGGCCACCACGACAGCGGCCGTTTCCTGACAGTTTATTATTCTCTGTGTATTGTAACATCAGCTCTAAACTTCTACTGGAGCGCCATTGTATTGATGGAGAAAGTGAGGTACAGGGAAATTGAGTGATTGGCAAACCTGCCATCGAAGTGTACCTTTCCTGAGGCACACAGAGTAACACTGGGCCAAATGCTTTGGCTGACACAGGGTTGGCTCTTCTCTGTCTCCAGAACTAGGGTTCTTAAATATGAAGTCTCAACACTTTAGGGAAAGCTATAGGCTCCCCTATAGGGCCATGTGTTGCCCAGGCCCAAAGGCATCTCTCAACAGTTGTATGACATAGTGTTTAGTAGTAAAGCCAATGGGAACTATGCTCCGGGTTTTTCTGACTTAAAAACAAAATCTCCCATGTCCCTCTGGGCCAAGGCTAGACCTGCTCCTTTAGGCGACACTGTGAGGCCCAGGACAAGTGAGTCTTCCCTGATCTTCATGGTGAGTCTGGTTTTCTCTTTAAGATGAGAGGCAGACTCTCCCAAGGCACACCAGGATCCCTTGTAGTAGAAAGGGCAGGAGTCCTGCTGTTTGCCCTATTCTTTGCTTCCAGAGCGCTAAGAGTTTTCCCAGGTCATTTTGGGGTGAGGAGCACTGACACAGGGTTCTTGTGCAGCCTCAACAGACCCTGAATCCATAGCAACCACCCTCCCTTAGCCTTCAGTGTTGGGACCACAGCAGCAGCACCACACTCAGTTTGACAAGGCTTTGAAACTCTCTATATTTATCTCAAGGAATAGGACTGGCCCTATTCACTCTACTAAAGGCTTACAATGATGCAGAATAAAATGATTAAATCTTTAGACTACTACATGGATACAAGGAGCAATCACAGGGACATTTACGAACTCTCCCAACCTCAAGAGTGCAAATAAAAAAAAAAATATAATGTCTGTTTCTAAAGAGTGTAATCAGGGAGTCTATTCCCATCCTACACTCGTTGTTTATATAATAGTCATGACTGTTTAAATAACTTCAGCTATTTCTAGCTAGGCAAATAAGTATAGGCTTCCAGAAAAACATAACATGTAGGAAAAGACCTAATGCTACCACTGCTCTTGATTAAAGATGTTATTTGCTTTTATGTCTTTTCAAAAATAGCCAGGAAGTGGCTACAGGGATTGTTTGGGCTAGGGAGGATTTATTTAGTTCCGAACACACACCGAGAACCTCCCCTTATGCCCCATCCCTAATCCACAATAAGAAAATCTTTCCAACTGTTTGCAGAGTCCCATTTATGCCGGAACTGGAAATCGAAACAGAGAGAGGGGGAGGTGGAGAAATAGTTAAAAGTCCTTCCCTTATTCAATTCAAAGGCACATTTTGCTGCCACCCATAAAAATCCCCAAACTTGAGGCTGGAGAGATGGCTCAGCAGTTAAAAATCACTGCTGTTCCCAGAGGTCCTGAGTTCAATTCCCAGCAACCATACAGTGGTTCGTGACCATCTGTAATGAGCTGTGATGCCCTCTTCTGGTGTGTAACTATACATGAAGGTAGAGCATTCATATACATAAAATAAATAAGCAAATCTTCCAAAAAAAAAAAAAAAAAAAAAAACAACCTTACACTGTTATATTATAAAAGACACTGGCTAAAGGCAGATGAAGGCTAACGCACCAGTTGGATTTAATTCTGAAGGAGCTCCACCCTCTCTCAGCTGAAACTGTTCCTTGTGGACAGAGGTTCTGTGCAACAGAATCCTTCCCACATCTCAAGTTAAAAATCATGAGTACGTCCCAGATCTCATCTTTTTTTTAGTCCCAGAAAAGTGATCTCCTCATAACTAGACTCCAATGTGAATTTAATACGAACACTTTAATTCCCTGAAGTTCCTGTTGAATTTTTACAAAGGTTTCCTTCTTTATTTCCATCACCTGATGTGTTGGAAGCTTCTTCTAAAATCCACTGATGGCAGCTTTTCCTGGCCATTAAGAAAATGAGAAGGCACTTTTCTCCGGGGCCCAAGTTAAGTCACGTGATATAATGGAGCTTACCAGCAATATAACAGTAGACGGTCAGTGCCAACAGACCGTGTGTACACACACAACCCAGAAACAAAGATGGCCGATCTAATGATGATCTAATGATGACCTAGATCATTAGGTCATCATTAGATCATCCGCTGGATCCTGGATGGTTTTGTTCTTTCTAGAGTCCAAAGAGGCTTCAAAGGACTCTAAAGAAGAATGCAGGCACAAATGACCAGCAAACTCCATTCTGACTAGTCCCTAAACTCTCTTGAAAGAAAGTTCACTTCTCTGTGGTCTTTTGCCAAGAAGGTTCCTAACAGGATTGAAATCATCTTTGGAAACTGGCTGCTCTCAGCTCAGATCTCAGTGTTAAACTTGCTAGCTATGACCTTGGGTTATTTCATCGTCCTGGCCCTTGGAGTCTTCACTGGTCAATGGTAATAGTATCACTTTCTAGGGCTGCTGAGGGGATCAAATCTCCGTAAGGAGTCTGGCACATAGACTCCATACTATGAATCAGCTCCAAAGGCTGTGATAACGAGACCTGTGTGTAGTGCCCCAATCGCTTTCTCGAGAAACGAGGACTTCAAATCCCAACTATACATTTTTTTATATGACTTAATTGACTGGTGCTGGCAGGATGGCTCAGTAGGTAAAAGTACCTCCCACCAAGTCTGATGACCTGAGTTTGATCACTCAGTAGAAAGACAGAACTGAGTCCTAAAAATCATCCTCTGGCCTCTTGCACATGTACACATATATACCCACAATAAATGAATAGAGATAGATAGACAGACAGACAGATGGAGAAGAAGGGATAGATAGACAGACAGACAGACAGACAGATGTTTAAGAAGAACTTCCTTGGACCCCACTCCTGTCTCCTCCTTCAGGCAGGCTCCATCATTACTAGCACACCACACACTAGTCTCTCACCTATGATCATTGACTTCTAACCTGTTGCACCAGCCAGAGTGATGGACCAAAATCAGCAGCGGCTTCTCCTTGCCTGGGTTGTACCAGTTCGTTTCCACTCAGCACCAGTTTTGTATCTCGTTTGGCAATCACCCCAATTCCAAGCTGCTCTTACCTTTCCAGTCCACACAGCCACAGTCCTTTCTGAAGTCCTCACCCTCCAAGTCATCACTGAAAGCCTTGTTCATTCAGCCACGTGGCAGCTCCCGTGTGTTGTCTCCTGCTTCTGTTCCTAAGGGATCCAGCCACACTGCCCACACACTCCTGTCATTCTCCCGCTGTTTTAACAGCCTGCGCAGTTGCGCATCGTGAGGACAAGACAGAAGGCTAAAGCTGGTTTCGGTTTGCATCGTTGGGAGATCCCCCCACCTCTTTCTTACTAATCCATCCATTACTAGGACTGTAAAGGCTACAGGCAGAGAGGTGAGGAAGACCTAGCGTTTACCAACTGCTTCCAGTATGCAAGGCAGCGTTGAAGGTGTTTTGCACATGTTATTTCTTTCACTACCATTCATTCTCCACTCACCTAGAAGCAGTTACAGGAAAATGGGAATTGCTTTTATGGAACTCATTAAGGGATGGCTATGAATCTTAAGGTGAGGGTGGCTAGTCACCATTCTCCATTTGAAGGGACCAATAATTTTTATTGGGAAGGCGAGGCTGGCTACTCATTCCCCATTCTCAAGGGACCAGGATCAATACTTCCTCTTAGTTCTGCTGCTCACTTGTCAGAGAGAGCCACTCCCCTGTAGTGGAAGGCATCCCTATCCTCCAGACATCAGCTGGCTGTCCCCAGCACTCTATTTCCCTCTCGTCTCTTGGCTCCCACGCAGCACCCACCACTACAGCTGCTGACCTGTGTCTTGCTGCTATTTGCATCCCAAACAAGCGTATTACAAGCAACGGGTGCAAAAATAAAATTGGAGATCCGTGTTCACAGCAACAACGAAGCCTTTGAATAATCCACCACACGATAAGAAAGCCGCTGGCCCCTCGTAGACTCAGAGAACCCGTGGACAATTGTCTAATCTGGGATTTCCAAACTGAATGAAAACATCTTTGGGTAGGAAAGTGGGTCAAGACAATGAAAGGGAAATGTGTTTATTTGCATACAGCTTCAATTTAAGTCAGGCAACCATCCATCCATCTGTTTAACACACGGTTTACTACGGACTGGCTAAGTGCTGGTCCCAACCCATTGGGTTATTTTGAAGGGAGCTGATTCAAAATACATTTCTTTCTACAGTTAAACCGGCAGCGGTATGGTGGAGAAGAGCCTGAGGTCTGACCCACAACATGCCGCCTCTGTCTTGTGACTGATGAAGTCTCTTTCATAGATTTGCCCTCTCGTCTGAAAAGAGGGTAAGAAGATGAGACAAAAGTTTGGGCTGGCTGCTCTGAGCGTCTCTTTCAGGCCTTGATACTCAACAGAAGCTGCAGGGGTCGTCTGGTCTTGCTCCGTGCTCCCTCGTACGTTAGAGAAAGTGCCACACCCTTACTGTGCAATGGAATCCAAGGCTTTTTTTATTTATTATTCAAATGGGAATTGGGTCAGTTCTTATCTAAGTAGATGAGATTTAAATGAGATAACCTACAAAACTCCCATTGCATCATACAGATGTGAGCTATTACTAACATCCTGAGATTTAACAGACTCCTTAGGATCAAATGTCCACAGGTTGTCTTTCCGAGGCCTCCAAGTACCTCTATCAGATTTATGTCATAAAAGAGAGGGAAAAAAAGGATTTATTTATCTTATGTGCATATGTGTTTCTCCTGCATGTATGCATGTGCACTACATGTGTGCCTGGTACTCCTGGAAGTCAGAAGAGGTCTCAAACAGAGTTTGAAATGGAGTTACAGATGTTGGGAGTCACCATGTGGGTGCTAAGAACTAAACTAAATCCTCTGAAAGGGGGACCTCTGGCTTTGCTCTGTGCTCGTGTGTGTGTGTGTGTGTGTGTGTGTGTGTGTGTGTAAATCCTGCAGACATAATGTGAGGCTCAGGTAGCCTCATTTGGGCCTTTCCATATCACACAACCACAAGAATATCAAGTGTTCTTAACCACTGAGCTCTTAACCACTCTGGTTCCCAGGTTTCTGGTTTTAGTGCCAGTTAATGTCCAATGGCTCTACTGTGGGCCATTCTGTTCCATTCACAGTTACTGTCTTAGAGGACTGCTGTTTGATCGTTGGGTTGTTTTTTCTTCCTTTGAGAGGATAACATTTAGAAATGTCTTAACCTCCTTCAACTGAGACCTTTTGGACCACAAGCAATGCATCATTGAACAATAATAATTTTTAAAAATCTGTTTTTTTTTTTTTTTTCAAGAGATGGTTGAAAAACTTTGGCACGGAAGGAGCCGAGAGCTGAGGCTGAAGAACAGGTGTGTCACAGGCCACCTCTGCCCTGTGTCATGGGACTCTCCTGCTGCTTTTAGTATTGTGCAAAGGACGAAGAACCACTAGTGTTTCAGAAACGGAGGAAGGACAAAGCAAGGGATAAAAGTGCTGGGGTAGAACCTCATCAAGGCAGACATGTCTAAGATGAGAACCTTCAACAGCCCCTTGAACACTGCCCATTAACTGGGACTGAAGGCTACGAAAAGGCTGTTGGAAAAGTAAATGAACTGCTTTATATTTCTAACTGTGCATTGTGGGTACATCTGAACTTCACACCCATTCCAAATGCTGCTGCAGGGAATGTGATATAGGGAGACCCAAATGATATCTGTAGGGTTACACACACACACACACACACACACACACACACACACACACACACACTACACACACACACCACACAAACCACACACACCACAATCTACACACACACACACACACACACACACACACACACACACCACAAACCACACACACCACAACCTACACACACACACACACATAAACCACACACACACACCACAACCCATATACACAGACACACCACACACACACACACACACTGTATATAGAGATGAATACTCTGCCCTATTTACAGAGAGACTTTGTTTGTTTTTAGGGTAACCACCATGTACTTTCCCAGGACAGGGACGCACCAAACCACAGCCTTGCCAAGTCACACTGTCAGTCACTGTGGTTAAGTCACGCCACACTACGTGCCTCCAATGGTACTCTAGCTCCCTGGAGCAAAGCCATGCTTCTCAGCATAAACTTTCCTCGTCTTGGAAGTTCCTAGGAGCAAAATGTAAAGGCAAACAAACAAACATGGCGTTGTGACTCTTGAGTTTAACCAAGGAAGTCTGTGAGGTCAGATGATGTGTATGAACTAGTTAGGAAACAGCATACGTCACTACACAGCCAAGCACTGCGCCAGTGAAGAGATACACTTCAAGTGGCACACAGTGGGGATACACCTCTAGTCATCAGAATGTTCAGGTTTCCTTGAGTAGCTATCATTGTCTTCATGACAACTTCCAACTTAGCTGTTCTACTTACACTATAGCTATATAGCAATACACAGATATAGAAATAGATCTGCTCTTTGCAGGGCAATGCTGATACTTCCAAACAGCACAGTGCCTCTGTGTCATGATCAACCTAAAATGTGAACTTGACTGGGTTAAGGACTAATCGGAGGAACAGGTGTGCCCGAGGGTGTCCTAAACAGGCTGGAGTGTGTGTCCAGTGGACAGAGTGAGGAAGGCCTGCCAGTGTGGGCGGCACCATCCTGTTAGCTGGGGGTCTTCACAGAGAAAAGGTGAATTTTTGATCCCTGGATTGGGATATTCTTCTCCTGCCCTGGTTTTCTGTCTTTTTAATTTAATTTAATTGCATGTGGATGTGTGTTTTGCCTGAATTTTAAGTCTGTCCACTGCAGGCATTTCTAGTGCTCTCAGAAGACAGACGATTTTCAACCTGTGGGTCACAACCCCCTTTGGGGTCAAACAACCCTTTCACAAGGGTCATCTAAGACCATCAGAAAACACAGGTCTTTATTTTATGATTCATAGCAGTAGCAACATTGTAGTTACAAAGTACCATTGAGATAACTTCATGCTGGGGGTCAGCACAGGGTGGAAAACTGTATTGAAGGGTCACAGCAACTGCTTACAGGGTGCCAGATACCATAGCAGTGAAATTATATAGGGCTGTGAGCTGCCATGTAGATGCTGGGAGTCGAACTCAGCTCCTCTAGAAAAGCATCCAGTGATCTCTCATCACTGAGCCATTTCTCCTGATTCTTTCTAACCCTTTGAACTCTAGGACACCACCAGTGGCTTCTAGGTGTTAAACTTTCTGCCTTGGAGTAAGAACTTTCTGTCAGAGTCTCTAGTTCCAAGGTTAATCCATAACCTTCCCAGTGTCCCCAGCTTGGTGTGGAACTACTTCCACCATCTTATGAGTCAACTTCCTCTCATAGCACGCGACTATGTCCACAGATATGTAGAGCTTCATGGCCCTCCCTGACTGGTTGTGTCTTTCTGGAGATACCTGTCAAATTCAACTTGGGTTTCCCGACAAAGGACACCTGTCAGAGGGCAGCCCTCGGTGGGAGTTGGTAGGTGGCTTGGTAAAGCATAGGAAAGGTTGCTCCAATTGGAACGAATGAAACAGGTCCGTTCTAGTGAAGTCTCCAGGGCTAGCAGATCTGGAGGCGGAGGGGCCCCGGTGAACGATCCAGAATATCAGAGCCCAGGCTCCGAGAGTTGCTCTGACCGTCAAGCCCAAAGGTTCCCTCCACCCCACCACTAACTCTTCACTGTCTGGCTGGAGACCTCCTTGTGTACCTGTGGAATCCCTGGCTGACAGAGTTCGTGGGCTCAGCCAGGCAGGGTGCTGGGTGCGGCAGAATGATAATCTCGATTCTTCCAGCACTACGCTCCTGGCCATCTGTACTGACCAAATTAACTACAACTTGTGAAATGCCCCTTCTTGTTGTGGAGACACTACCTCTGTGTCTGTTTATAAATAGATGAAGTTGTTAACAGCACACTGGAAGAGGACCAAAACCAAAACACTCAATTGGTCCAAAAACATGTCAGGCTAACATCTCTTGGAGGAATGCCTCCAAGCATTGTACGTGGGCCCTGGGACCATCCCAATTCCCTGGACCTGACTCATGTTCCCTTTGGTCCTGAAAACACTTCACATGCACAGTTCTAGAAGTTTGATGGTGTATGCTGTACTTGCATGAGACGGAGGGAGGAAATGAGGCTGGGGACAGGGACAGAGATGTAGTAAATGAATTCCCCAGAGCTCGAGGCAAAACAAAAAGGCGAGGAAATTTTACACAAACAATTCTGTTTTTGTTTTAGTTCAATATTCTAGTGGTTTTTTTTTAAAGCATGTTGATAAACCATATAGAAGTTCTAACCTGAAAACTGTGGTTAGAAATGTTTTCATTTTTTAAGTTTTTTTAAAAATTAAGGCATTATGGGGTATTTTTTAGTTATTAAGACAGATTTTTACTCTGTAGCCCAGGATGAGATCCCAGAAGTAAGCCACTAGGCTGGGTTATTTATTACTGTTGAAAAAACATGCATTGAACGTCATCTTGTCAGCGTATGTGGGAAAGGTATTATTATTTCTTTCTGTTGTTTCACTGGGCATCCTAAAGACTAAATTATGTGAGCAAAGTGTCTCTGGGAAGTGCTGGGAGCGAGGACCCCAACTCAGAGGGGGACTTTCTCTCATTTTCCCCAAGGGATTTTCTTTATCTCCTTGACCAAAGGCCAACAGAAGTGACCCAGGGAACATAAAGCAGGTGGAGCTCTCTCTGTCCCATCTGCAGCCATTGGCCGGGGAACACTGCTGTGTGTGGTCCTCTCAGAGTTCCATTCCATTGTGTTCTTATAAATAGACCCTCGTGACTCTAGAACTCCATCACTTGTGGCTGATTAGCTTTGGGTAAGATTATCATGAAGATTGGTATCCACAGATACTGACCAAAACAATCAAACCAGCTGTAAACTTTAGCCAACGAAAAAACCCTCACACCTGGATATGAGTCAGTAAAGGATTCTAATCAAGTTCAATGTGGTCCCTGTAGATCTGTGACACAGTTCCCTGCAGGGAGGATGACATGAGCTTGGCAAATCCGTACCCTCACTGTCGGGCTCTCCTGTGAGAACTCTGGTCAGGCAAGCAACACAGCCTGTTGCTAGGTAACAGAGCACAGCTAGCATGTTACCTCATGTTTGTAAATGGCAAGGAAAAGAAAGACAAATCTGTGCAAAAAGACCTCAGCAAACACAGATGGAGAGCAAACAGGAGGAGGCTCAGCAAATCTTCGGCTATGGTCTGGTCAAACTCCTCAGAACCAGACAACAGACATCCTCAGTACAATTTCCTGACTATGTTTTGCTTTCTTACATTCACTCCTGGGGCCTTAGACAAGCTTTCTTCTCAGATTTTAGACGGCCTTGGTTTCCTTGTGGTTCCCTTGATAGAACCATGTTCCCCACTTCCTGTTCCAGCAAGATCAGCAAGTTGTAAGTGGGAGGCAAAGGGGACACAGAGCCCACCCTGTCTCCAACGGCGATAGATGGTGGATGCTGTCTTCACTCGAAATGTCACTTCTCACTAACGTTAGAAACGTGTCCCTCCCGGACCTGCCACTGGCCAACATAAGGCTCCAGGGTATGGAAGGAAAGAAACAAGATCTAAGTCTTGAGTCTGTAGAAGAGGGAACAGCGTTTCCAGATACAGGAGAATGCTTGCCTCATTCAGGAGGGGCTCCAGTCCCAGAGGAAACCAAGAATTCTTTATGCAGATGCAATAGCCGGGCATAGAGTAATCGACACAGCGTGTCTTGATTTGTATGTACCTTTAAGAGCCATAATCCAAATGCCATGTGGGACTCTGCAGTGGCCTAAGAGAATTTCATGGACAAAGCTGGAAAAACTGACACTTTAAGAACATTCTATGAAGGCTGATTTCTTTAACAAGCAGCAGCATAGCAGAGCCAAAAGCCACAGTAGGCAGAGAAGACAGTTTTCGAGAAAACTGTCACTACAGCTGTCTTTAAGTTTAAAATTACACAAAACCAAGATGTTAAAAAAAGTCCACCTGAAGTGTCAAAAGTGATCAGTTACACAATCACATACTGATAGCTACTTATTGTCTAAATAGTAGTAGTAGTAGTAGTAACAACAACAATAACAGTAGAACGAAGCAGGGAGAATTACAAAAAACACAGAGACAGAAGTTGTTGGATCCTGGGTTTCACCCACTGAGCGCTGCTAGTTTGATACACATTTGTTTCAGTCTCACAGCTAAGAAGTTTCCTTTAAACTTTTTAAAACTTCATGTGCACCCACTAAGAACATTTAGGGTGTCACAGATGAAACAACAGCTGTGGCGGGTGTCTGGCCACTTACCCAGGAGCAGTCTTTACCCATCTTTGACCAGAGCCATCACTTCTCCACAAGGGGAAGTTTTCACACAGCAGGCACCCACATCTTCGGGGTCTTATTTCTTCACCTAATTTCTCTGGTAAGTGACGTCCCTGGATTAATTCTGCACTTTCTTCACAGGTGCCTCTCTGCTCTCCCAAGCTCCATTCCGCCACACCTGACCTAACCCAGTGCCAACTGTCACATGGTTAAGACAGAGTTACGATGCCACATTATTACCACAGAGATAGCCGGAGGGATAAAGCCTCCCTGTGTCTACTTTTCTCTGGGCTTAAGTTACCTCTCATTGGTAAACAGGCAGGACATGCCACTCCACAAAGCTGACAGTTAGTTGGGGACACTTAATATAAAATACACATCAGCACCAGAGAAAAGGTTAGACAACTGGAGAACAAACTGAAAGCAGTTTTCATTAATACTGGTGTAAAAATGTTGAATGAATCTTGCATCAGTAACTAATATATAATAACAACAGTGAGACGCATGGAGTCCTGGGCAGCCATGATGTTGTCCTACACAAGACAGTCTGTTGACACTGGCACTAAGTCAGCATGCATGCTTAAAGGTAAGTGGAGTATGTCACAGCCCAACTCCAGGAGAATAGCTGAAAAGCTAGATACATAAAAGATGCAAATGCCCTAAGACCCAGTTCTTATTGTGGAAAGAGAGAAATGAGACACACAGACACACACAGACACACACACACACACACACACACACACACACAGCCAAATTCTGATGCCAACCTTATGAACTTAATATTTAGGTTTAAGTGGTAGCATCAATATTTAGAAAGAAAAGCTAAACTCAAAGAGCTAAGCTTCCAGGAATAAATTTCAGTTTGTACTTGAACCACATTGTCTCACTTCCTGCTTGGCCTACAACATGTACCCATACCGTGCCCCTCCCCGACTCTGCATTCTAGTCCAAACACCCCACTGTCCCCATGGTTCCAAACCAAGTCCTTGGGGGAACCCATGTAGCTCCACTGGGTCAGAGGATTCTAATGCCAGCTCCCTGGAGACATAGCAGCAATCTAGCTGGAAGACCAAGTTCTCCAATCAGAACCCTGGACCAGAATCTCACTAAAGAGAAAACATTCTTGCCAAATAATCACTCACCACTTCCTGTGAAACTCGGGGCTCTCCAGACAGGCACGGAGAGTATGGCTCTCCAGACAGGCACGGAGAGTATGCCACAAAAGCAAATGACTGTTTTAGAAAAGGGAAAAATCTGAGAGCTTTCACATGCCACCCCTCCAAGCTCTCAACAGTCCTAACTAACATATTTTTCTTTTTCCCCAAGAGGGGATAAATCGGTTGGTTAAAAACAGAATATTTCTTTGCAAGTTATTTTTGAAGAAACAGTGATTCTCGGGACTTCAGCAGTTACGCTCCCAACCTTGTAGCACTGTGAACAAACAATGCTTGGATTTCCAGAGAATTCAACCAAAAGGCAAGGTTTATGTGATGAGCATCTTCTTTCTCAGTGCCAAGCACTGTGGTGGATGCTGGTATCGAACTAGACGCAGTCTCCATCCCAGTCGAGGGAGATGTGATAATCAGATAGTCACACATAGTGTGTGGGAATCTCTGAAAATATCGGGGCGCTCCTAAGAGTCCTTAGGTCTGTTAGAACCAGGGTAACACCCTCAGGTACCATTTCTAAATGGTCCCATTTTGAGACTGTCAGATGCGTGGACCAGGAGTCCTGACTCTGTCTGGGTACACCACACTATGTACTGCTCGTCAGAACTTTTTCCTCCACCGCCCCTGCCACACCTTCCTACTTGCCTTCTCCTCATCCCTGTCTTGTCATCTCACAGGGACATCCCCAGCATCCAAGGTAGCTTGAAGCCACAGTGATGCTTGAGACTTAAACCAGAAAAGTCGGCTGACAGTGAGCCTGTTACAAATGCAGATTCCTGGCTCCAGTGCTGACACAGAAACTTTGTATCCTTACAGAGCTAACTGCCCCTCTGCCCTGCCACATGGTTCTGACACACGCTTGAGCTGTCCCGGGTGTTCTGCTGTTGATTTTAAAAGAAAATTCAGAGCTATCCGGATAACACCTTAGACAGCATTAACAAAGACCTCGCTCCCTACGCATGGCCTACGGTGGGTGCCAGGAGCCTCAAGACTTGAGGGGTTGTCTCCTAAGCTCTGGGCAGACAGGGAGGAGCAAGAATTCTAGAGTGCCATGTAGTCTCAGAGTGAGACGAGAAACTCCATGGGATAAAGTTCTGAAGAATCTTAAATGAACTAGATAGCTTTATGAAATACATGAATAGGAGTCCCATTGTAAAATCTTCATTTTCCTTTAACTCCTCTAAAGTTTAGCGAATTAATGTGGAATCTTTGCTATAAATAGCATATAAATCTTTGCTATAAACACATTTATAGCCAACTGCCCTTGCATGTAGACTTATGGGTCTTCGGATTTGGGTAGTTTTCCCTCCTCTGTAAGAAAAGGGACTTCTGGACACCAAAAAACTCTGCTCTGCAGATACCAGAGGAATCTCACGCTAAGATTTTACTGGAGCTGGCTAGAGGCCTTGTCTCCAGCGTGCGTGGCTGCCAGAGATGGCTGCAAGCAGAAGCCTCATCTGGTGAGCCCATCCTGTTGTCAGCCGGCTTTTCAGCAGCGACATGGAGTAGCCCCAGCGTCCTCCCCTGACATGACTCGTGAGTCCCACCTTCCCACCCTGCCACCAGAGCACCACGAATCTGCTACCTGTGGGTGGAGGAAAAAGTGGACAGGGACAGACAGAGTGGGGCACTGCTGCCTGTGCCCTCTGCCAGCCCTGTGCTTTGGCCTTCAGAGGCTTGCCAAGAGCTGGTGGTGGTCATTCGCAGCTACTTCCCTCCTCTCTTCCCAGTGAAAGTGACTGGCTCTGGAAGTCCTGTTTCTGGAAGAGAGGTCACTGGAACACAGAGAGCGAGGAACAGGCAAACTTTGAGATGTTTAGCTCGCCAACAAAACCATGTCTTCCAGTGCAGCTTTACCAAAAGTAGTACTGGCTGCTTTGGTGTAAGTTTGGATGTGGGGGATGTTGAGACAGAGATACAAACTGTACATAGCCTAGGCTGGCCTTGAACTTGCAGCAATCCGCAGTCCTCCTACCTTGGTCTCTCAATGTTGGGACTGGGATTACAGATGTGAACCACCACACCTAACAGGAGTTCCCTATTAAAGACCTTCCCAGAGGTTACGGAGGGGCTTTGGGATTGAGATCTCCAGAGTCTAAACTTCGTCTCTGCAACTTCTTAATCGTGTGACCTTAGACCTGCTACTGAAACACTCTGTGTCATAGGCTCCTCAGTCAGGGACACCCACATCTTCTGAGCACTTGGTGAAAGTTACAGTTTTGTTCTAGCTCCCAGCAATCAAGGAAGAGGACACAGTTCAGTCAGAACACTTGATTACCACGGCCTGGATTTGATACTCAGCCAATCAACTTGATGTAGTGGCTTACATCTGTAATCATAAAATAGAGGTGGTGGTGATGATGGTGGTGGTAGTGGTGGTGGTGATGGTGGTAGTGTTTGGTTGTAGTGGTGGTGGTGATGGTGGTGATGGTGGTAGTGTTTGGTTGTAGTGGTGGTAGTGGTGATTGGTGATAGTGATTGTGGTGGTAGTGGTGGTGGCGATGGTGGTGGTGTTTGGTTGTAGTGGTGGTGGTGATTGTGGTGATGGTGGTAGTGTTTGGTTGTAGTGGTGGTGGTGATGGTGGTGATGGTGGTAGTGTTTGGTTGTAGCGGTGGCAGTGGTGGTGATGGTGGTAGTGGTGATGAAGGATCGAGAAAGAGTTCAAGGCACACATTAAGCTCCATGTTAGCCTGGGCTACACATAAGAGCCTCTCTAAAACAAACAAGCAAACAAACAAACTCCCAAAAGCTCAAAAAGCAAAGGTGTTGACATGGGCTTCTAATCCCACCAGTGGGTAGGGCTGAGGCAGATAGGAGGATTGGGAATTATGGGCCACTCTGGGCTGCACATGGAGACAAAGATCCTCAAATGCCTTCTGAAGGCTGTCTTCCTCAGGGAGCAAAGGAACGACCAAAATTTCACAGTACCAGCACTATCTGAGAAAAAACAGAACCTCTCCCCCAGAATATGGTCCTCTCCCAGAAATCCCTAGAAAGATGGCCTGCCTGAAATTATTTTTAGATTTAATGAAAAAGGCAATCTACTTTAAATTAGGTGAGCTGTGTAACTGTGCTCCAGCCCCGGGGTCCTATTCAGATAGATTCCTGACTTGGTTATTATGCTGGGCTGAAAGAAACTGGTTTATATGCACTAATAAAAAATTCAGTCTCCCTCCTTACAACTGGCTCCCCTAAGTTCCAGTAGCTCAAATGGACAAACTGCTTTTTTGTGAGAGAGAGTGTGGACTTAGTGCAGGAAGCTCTTCCCACGTCCCTGGTTGTGAGTTCCTCTTTTGGTAGATCTCTATTTAAGGTGAGGTGTCCCTTCCTACACTTCCCTTTCAAGGTCTCCTAGGCTCCTGAACATAGCCTAATGGATGTGGTTTGTGGGTCGGTACTGGACCCAGGAGGAACCATACACTTCCTGCATAAGAAATCAATGACATTTCTGAAACAATAGGAATGGATATAATCCAAGATCTAGACCCTCTGTGGGGACCCCAGGCACCCCCTAATTAGCGAATGATTCAGGACCATGCAATTTCCCACCAACACTGCCTGCAGCGAATGCTGGTTCTCCCTTGCTCCTCAGAGAGGAGATGCCTGGAATCTGAATGGAATCATGTCAGGTGACGTGAGACCACTTCTGAGTTGTGCAACATTTCCCTTCAAAATCTTGCTGATTGTGCAAACACTGAATAATTAGCCTGATTTGTGTATTGTGCTCTGTCAGAATGATAGCACATTAGCACTGCCACATCACTAATGACACCAGCAAACTCTTAAGGTCATCATCCATCAAGAGAGCAAAAGATCTCATTCAGATCATTCAGAGACATGACAGGTGCATTGACAATGGAAGCAGCTTCTTTTTTTTTTTTTTTTTTTTTTTTTTTTTGGTACGTGGGCAGATGCTAAAGATTAAAATCATTCTGTATTTAGTACCATTCCTTTTGTGCGCCTCCAACACTTAGTATTTTCTTTCAGCAGAGAAATACAAAAGTTGATGCTAGACAGCCGACACTCTGAGATCTTTCTATAATTGCCTACAAGGGTGGTAAACACTTCTCACTGGGGTGTCTATGGCTTTCTTTAGAGGCCAAAGTCACCCTTGCAATAGACTGGGAGCTTAGTCTGCACAAAAGTAATTTCTCAAAAAAAAAAAAAAAAAAAAAAAAAAAAAAAAAAAAAACACTAAGAAATTAAACTGAGAAGGGAATTTATGCCAAAGAGTCACACACCCCCAGCTGTACTGAGGGTGACTTTCACCCAAACAGAATATAATTCACAGGAAGCATCAGAGATAGGCAGGGACAGACCCTTCAGCACCAATGCACAAACATCAACAGTCTCTGGCAGCTCCATTAGCAAGAGAAGAGAAGGATCTGTGTCCTACCCAGAAGAAGAGACCTATTCTAGCACCTCCCCTACATAGCCCAGTTAGGGCCCAGATTAACTCTCAGAGCATCATGCAGCTCAGATTTTCCCCGAGCAACCACAAGCCCTCAGTGTGAAAGAACCAAGCCTGATGCTCAGGGGGCCAGAAACTATCTAGCCGCTTCAGATGTAAGAAACTCAATGTAGGATTGAGTTATTAAATCATGTGACAGGGTGAAGGCTTGGAGCAGGCCAGTGTAGAACCCATCCAGCCAAAGTATGTGACATTCAAGGACTTCATGCCAGAGAGACCCCTTGCAGCTCAACACAGAACTCAACTCCAGCTCTCTTTTCTGCTCCTTTAGTCAATAGTCCTTACAAGCTGAGTCAGCTACTTGGTATTGTGGTCTACTGCAGACTCAAGCCTCTGTGGTCTACTGCAGACTCAACAGAGGGGCATAGAAGAAACATGCACTGAACTGACTGGCCTTTCCCCAAAGTCACATCTACCTGGATCTTCAACATGTGACCTCTGTTGTTAGTAGGAGATCATATAAGACTAGATGGAGCCCTAAAGCAATGGCCAGTGTGCTTATGTGAAGAAAACACTAGGGAACTTGAGAGCTAGCTCAGTGATTAACAGAGCTTCTTGCACTTCCAGAGGATCTGAGTTCAGTTCCCAGAACCCACATAGGGGGTTCTGGGAAGTGCTCACACCTGCCACTTCCAGGTCTGGGAGGTCTGACATCCTCTTTCAGGCTCCATGGGTGCCCCCACTCTCTCACACACACACACACACACACACACACACACACACACACATAACTAATAACGAGTCCTTTAAAAAATGAGAGAGAACAGGCACACACAGGGAGGAGATGGCATATGGCACCAGAGGCAGACACTAGAGCAGTGTTTCTCAACCTGTGGGTTGTAACCCTCAAAAGAGCATCAGGGAAATACAGATGTTTACATTATAATTCATAACAGGAGCAAAATTAGAGCTACGAAGTAGCAATGGAAGTAAGTTATGGTTGTGGTCACTACAACATGAGGAACTGTATTAGAGGGTTATAGCATTAGCAAGGTTGAGAACAACTTGCCCTGGAGGGGACTGTTGTACAACCAAAGAGACAACGAGACCACCTATCAGATGAGGGTAGGAGCAGTCTCCCTCAGAGCCCTAGAGGAAACCAGCTTCACCAACACCTTGTCTTGGACTTTCAGCCTCAGGAACCCAGGGCATGAACTTCCTGTCCTTGTAAGCCACCTGGTTTGTGACATTTAGTTACGGCAGATGGAGAAAGTTCAGAGAGAAACTTCTGCAATGTGGTTACCAGGGGGAGCCAGGAGGGATTGTGTTTTCGAAAGACAAATGAATTAAAGAACCAGATCTGGGGTCAATCTGTCTGGTGGCAAGCCAGTAAGTCCGCTGGTGACGTAATGACATCATCCAGTGGCCACAGCGTTCATAAAGATGACATTAAGTTGGTGGTTGAGAGGCTGGCTTCGGTGCACAGTATTCAAGTAGGGCATCCCTGGGCCATCTCCATCATTCTCCTAAAAAGGAAATGTGCTTGTTTTTGTCTCGCTGTGCACCGAACACTCTGATACTTGGCTTCTCAATGGGGCAGTAAATTCCATTATTACTAAATCCTTGAGACTAAACTTTCATCTTTTTTTTTTTTTTTTTTGAGGGAGGGAGGGATCCCAAGCAAGTCATACTGATTTTCTGTAAAAGATTTCTCTACACTTTACCAATAACCTTTTAGCTCCTCACCACATACCCTAAGAACACCACCATGAATCATCTGCTAGTATTTGCATCTATCAAGACCACAGCCGTCTATAGTCCACTGCGGATTTCATCTTCAAAAGAACCTTATTTCCGGTGGGTGAACTAGGAAGTTGGACTTAGAATGATTATAAGTTGTCCTCAAATCACTTACAACTGCTTTACCTCAACCTTCCTCCCATCTAGTAAGAGAGAAAACAGGTAGCTGGCTACAGTGGCACATACTTAGAACCCCGGCACTTCAGGAAGCTGAGGCTAGAAAATGGACATGAGTTTGAGGCACTTGCATGCCTGGTGTCTATAGAGACCAGAGTGAGCATCAGATCCCTTGGAACTGGCCTTAAAGGCAGTTATAAGGCACCATGTGGATGTCAGGAATCTAACCCAGGTCCTTTGGAAGATAAGACAGTGTTCCTAACCTCTGAGCTTTCAATCCAGCCCCCTAGAATAACACACACACACACACACACATATGCACACGCACACTTGCTAGAAGGGAGTATGTCATGGCACATGTGTGGTGGTCAGATGACAACCCAATATGGGTCCTAGGACTGAACTCAGATCATTAGGCTTGTACCTAAAAAGCTGGTAGCTTTTCCTGCTAAGTCATCTCAATGGCTCCAGTTAATCCTTTTTTTTTTTTTTAATTCAAACTTATGTTTGCTACCCCTTAGAAGGTGGAAGGGTCATGGGGTCATGCAGGCAGAGCAGCCCACCTGTAAGCCCATCACTGCTGCTGCCACTTGGCCCCTCCAGACAGTTGAGCTGGGCACAGAGCCGAGGTGGGGAGGACCACCAGAGATAACAAGAAGCAGCCATTACGGAAGCACATGGCGAGGCATCCTGGTATTGCAGGCTCCCTGCAGGGCTGTGCTGGGACACAGGCAGGTCTCTGACAGAGGGGCCTTGATCCTCAGACACAAGGCACAGAGGACCGTCAGTCCAAGCAGCAGCAGATGGATGGAAATCTGCCACCTTAATGCAGACTCAGGGTGGGAAGGCAGAGTATTTTCTTCTTTATCTAAGCCTCTTAGTAACACGGCACTACCTACTGTAGGCTTTTCTTGCTTTCCTCTCTTTTTAAAAATGTAATCTTCTTACAAACCAAACACAAAAACTGTCTCAGATCCTCTCCATATAAGGCGTTTCCAAACAGATGAATTCTGAGCGTTTCTTGAGGCCAGTGAAGGAAGTCCTGGGGCTTGGTCAGAGTGTCTGACTACGACATGGGAACAGACCTGGTGGCTCACGTAGGGCTGCATCTGGCTTCTCAGAGCCACAACAGGTCAATAGCAGGAAAGGTCATGATCTGCTAGTCCCTGGGGGAAGGTCATAAATTTTGAAGAACTTCCCAGAACCCAGGAAAAGACTCCAAATGGTGGCTTTGAAGCCTACATCTAACTGAGGAACAGAGGCCATTACACCCCTGCTGAAGAGCTGAAGAGCTACCAAGTCCTGCTCAAGGACCAATAGCCACTTACCTTCCGGAGCCCCAGTGATTATTTCTTAGCCCACCAGCCGTGCTGAGAGAGGTGACCAAGGTGTCACAGCAATTAACAGACAAAAGAGGCCATGGAAAGAAAATTGCATCTCTTTTTTTTCCATTGAACCAAATCAAAATGCAGTGTCACAAAAGACAACATGTGTCAACAAGATTAAACAAAACCTCACAACCAACCAACCAAAAGCAGAAAGGAAAGCAAAAATAAAAGGACTTGTGTTAAGAGAGCAGGTATGAGGGACTGGGGGTAGAGCACTTACTTAGCATTCATGAAGCCTTGGGCTCAATGCCCAAGACCTAAAAAGATAAACTCAATATTTTCAAATAAAAATAATGCCGATGCCTCCAAGAGAAGGTGAAATTGTACTTCTGGAAGCAAATATACACCACTACCACCACCACCACCACCACCACCACCACCATGCAGAGGAAAGAAATTGCCATCAACTTTGGCCACACAGAAAAAAAAAAAATAAAAGCTGAGATTTGAGAGGTTGTGGTTTTGTTCTGAGTGTCTATCTTGGGCTTTCCTGTTCCAAGTTGATCACAGTCCCAGCACAGGAGTCACTGGGGACAAAGGGTATGAGTAAGGAACTCAGCCCCAGGCAGGTGGCCCTGGGTGGATTCGGGAATGCAGTCATTCACTGTTGGAACCTGTGTGGCTGCTCTCACAAAGCCACTGGGTGAGTGCAGGTGCCCAGCACCATGCCATGTTCAAAGGACTAGGCACGCCTTGTCTGATGTCTGTCTGTCACTTCCACAGCACGGGGCAGGGCACTTAGGGTGCAGGATCTTGTACCCCAAACTTCACTCCTGCCGTGGCCTGTTCTACTTCCTCGGGATCTTGTCTCACACATCTGCCAACGCCTCTTCTTCTCAACCGATTTCTGATTCTCTGCAATAGACTTGTAAGTACTATTTAAAGGTTGTCCTAATGTATAGGCTTGGGGTGAGGGTGGGGTGGGGGTGAGGGTGGGGTCTCTCCATCCTCTAGCTTTTCCAAAGTCTCAATGCCAGTGGTCTTTCAAAAATGAGTACTGCAATACTTCAGCATAGCACGGACAGACCCAATGGATCAAACCTGCAGCAAGCCTGATAGGCTAAAATAATATTGACAGCCAATAACAATGCATGGTGCAGGAACAGGCGCTGCCAATGTTTAAACGTTTGCCTCGGTTTATGTAAGTATGAGTCATCATGTGATTCGTATAATGGGGCCAAGGTAAAAGAAAAGTTTGTAAGACATTCCTATGTAACATTTTTCTCAGTTGTCCTTTTGTTTATGTTTGTTTGTTTGTTTTGAGACAGGGTTTTTCTGTATAGCCTTGGGTGTCCCGGAACTTGTTTTATAGATCAGGCTGACCTCAAACTTAAGAGTGCCAGAATTAAAGGTGTGCCACCACTTCCTGGCCTATGAATGTTTATTTTTAAGGTAAAAAAAGATCCCCTGAACAGAGAGCCCTTTTAACGGACCAGCTACAATGAATAAATGAAGATCTGCTAACTATGAAGTCTCAATTTTAAAAACACCTTCCTCAGAGATGAGATGCAAATTAGCCTGAGCTCTATAAACCAAAACCATCGTTAAAGCACACGTCAGGCTTGCCCATATTCTTCCACGCTCTGCTTTCATCTTGTGATCGATCCCCAAGAGAGTATTAAACAGCCTTTCTTGATGTCAACTACGGTCCTTCCAAAAATCATGTCCGGATGTTTATTCATCAAAAAGGCCTGGGACATTAGGTGTGGTGGCACTTAACTTCAGCCCCAGTAGTCTGACCAGGTGGGGCTCTGTGAACCTGAGAACAGCCTCATTTACATATCCAGTTCCAGGTCTGCCAGAACTACACAGGCTTACAGGAGAGAGAGAGGGAGAGCAAGTGAGAGAGAGAAAGAGAGAGACAGAGAGAGAGAGAGAGAGAGACAGAGAGAGACAGAGAGAGAGAGAGATAGAGAGACAGAAAGAGAGACAGAGAGAGAGAGAGAAAGAGAGACAGGGAGAGCGACAGAGACACAGAGACACAGGTGACCGTACAACTTCAGACACACTGGATCCAAGAGTGTGATTGGGAAGGAGGTTTCCTCTGCCTCCACACTGGCCAGTCATCTTCAGACTCACACCTCACTGTGTAGAGCTAGAAACACGATCAGAATGCCAAATTTCAAACAAAAATAATTATCCATAACTGGGAGAAAACTCAGAGTACAGACACTTTGGTGACATGCTCAATGTCAAGTACAAAATGCACTACACGCATCCAGAGCAGGAGCCTGGGCTCCTGGTACCAGGCCCAGCATCATCTACTTTGATACAGATTCAGTAAAGAGGCTGCCCAGCCCCGAGGACACAAGATCTCAGAGCCCGTTTTTCTCTCAGAGCTGTTTTACGAATCTGCTCGAACCTTCTTAACTCAGGCTGACATCTCGGCTTTTCTTGGTGTATCATTACATAAGTCTGAGGTTTCTGAGGTTAGGGTCTGAAGAGCTCTTCAAACCTCTGACTCGAATGTGCTCCGTTTCCCCCTAGACACAGAGCTCACTACTGAATCGAGTTTCCATGAGACAAACAACGAGGGGAGTGACTCATGTCTCAAATGCTAGGCTTATCATTTTTAAAAATGCTTATGGCTTTTCCTGATTGTACAGTGTCACCTGACTGCTGCACAAAACACACAAAGTACAGAGAAAATACAGACGGAAATACCTGGTGACCACCCACATTTAAGTCTGGTGCATTTTGCAAAAGACACTGTTTTGCTTACTAAATTGAGAGCGAACTGTAAAAAACCTTAATGACCTTTGCCCTTTTACTCACGGCCACCACATGTCCAGTGATGCATGATTTGTAATGTGGGCCAAGCCCTGCATCCTCTTGCTTAGTCATCATTCGTTAAACCATTCACTGCCAAGAATTTCAGGGCTTTTCTTTCTGGGTTTTTCACATATATACATAATAAGACAGCAATCCATTTTTAATCAAATTTCATGCACATCTCTGCTTATTTCCATAGACTCAATGTATAGATCTACTAAGTCGAAAATGCTTATGTGCTTTTATTACCGTGTCAGAAAGGTCATTTGTAACCAGCAGTAGAACAGGAAGCACTTGGCCTGCGCTCTTCGCCAACACTGTGTAGAACTATTCTCAAAGCCGAGTGGTTCGCAGACAAAGCTGCATCTTCTTATATCACTCACACTGCTTCATCTGCAGAGGCTGTGTGGTTTTCAGAGGTGCACAATGGTGTATATATGTGTCTCTCTCTGCCAATCGCTTGTGTGTGTATAAACAGAATGTTTCTGCCATATGCCCATTTTTTCGGCTTTACTTAGGTATTTGTAGGAGCTTTTTATAAAATAGGGAAATTAAAATTTTTGACTATGAAATTCGGGGCAAATCCTTTCAGAATCACTTTGAATTGTATGGTGAGTGCCTTGAGTCATGCCATCGGCTGGCAGACAGCAGCAGAGTTGGTAGACCTCAGAAGGCCAGGGTAGTAAGTGTGTTGGTGCTTTTCTCACGCCAATTACTTTAATGCTAGATATAGAAGATGATCGACTGATTAGAGGTTTTGATGACATTCTGGAAGTACGAGTGGATCTTATGACGACAGATCTTCGATCACATTCACATATTAAGAGTATTTAAGTTGGGTGGGAGATGAACAGGCTTCAGCATGCCAGACACAAAGGGAAATGTTGAGTTCTAATTCCTAGCATAACTACTTCTAGAGTAAATATTGGTCATAGGTATGTGAGCCCTGTTAAAAGGAATCATAGTAATTTGAATTTTAAATTTTTTGTAAGATAAATGAATAAAGGTGCCTTCGGTATTTATTTTTATTAGAAACGTCTCCAAAGGAGATTTTTTTTTTAAAGCCAATGCTTGCAGGTAGTTAAGGAGAGGTTGGGGCAAATTCTGGTGAAGATGGGTCCGACCAGCTGAAGATCGAAAGGGTTTCATGGAACTCAATCAGAAGGTGAAACTTAGCTCGGGGCTCACGTAAAAGGAGCTGTGGCTTGTGTTTACTGGTGCCAGTCTCCCATGGGGACAGATGGAGGAGAGGCAGTGTGTTCAAAGACAATGCAGAAACACCAGCTGAATACAGTAAGTGGACCAATGGTCACCGATGGTACTCCAACACTTGCAGGTCCATAGCCAAACACCATGGCGCTCACTGACCTGTCCAGACAGACAGCAATTGAGTAGCCACTCTATACTGTAGGATGTTGTGCTTGGAAGTGCTCTGAACTGATCTTTGGGGGATGTGAATTATTATTCAGCCCCTGGGAGTTCTGATGCAAACCAAAGGTAAGCCATTGCAGGAATCCCGTCTGCTTAGTGCCAGGGGAGGTAAGTCGATCTTCAGGTCCCAGAGGATGTGCAAATAGGAATCTTTCTACAACCTTAACGAGAAGACGCAAATACTCTGACCCAGGCACATATATTTTTAACAATAAAATGAATGCAAGCAAGTGCTTGAGAGGGTAGCTCAGTGGCCCCTGCAGTGCACGGAACCCTCAACACTCAAAACAGCTGATTTTGTTTGGTTGTGTGGGTTTGGGGCGGAGGAGGGGGGGTGGAATAGCAACTTCCGGATCAGATTTTCCCTATAAGGTTTGTTAGCTTGAACAATGAGGAATAAAATTTTAGGATCATAGTTTATTCTGTAAAAATGAATGGGGGGTCTGGGGTTTGTGAAGAACCATATGTGGCGATACTGTAATAATCCCAGCCTCAGAAGGTAGAGGCAGACATGGGGAGAGCAAGGCTAGCCTGGGCAACATAGCAAGACATTGTCCCAAAGGCAAAAAGTAACAACAGAAAAAGAGGCTGGAAACCAAGCCGGACACACCCCGATCCAGAAGAGCGTCTGGCCAGCAACTGAGCAAATGGAACAAAACTTCAGCCAGGTTGGCTGAGAGCAGGGCCTGGCAGATGGTGATGGTGAAATGAACAACCACGGCCATTTACTTCTCCCCAGCACCCAGGCAACGAGGTCCTAGGAGGAAGGAGGCAGGAGGCAGATTCAACCTTCTCCCAGAAACCCAAGCCACAGATGAGCCAGATGACAGCCATGCTGAGAGCTTAGAGGGGCCACAAGTGGGGTAATGGGGAAGATGACCCTAATGTCCCTACAGCATCCTGGGAGAGGAGGACGTGGCCATCTCCAAACAGTAATCCCAGCTCTCTAGAGCAAGTAATGGCAGCCTTCCTCAACAGCCTTACCATGATGATAAGGTAGGAGAGCTATTGGCATTCCAAGCGAACCAAGGAGTACTGTCAATTGGAGGAAACATCCATCAATCAAGAAGAAAGTTCCAGAGAAACTGAGCTGAGAGCCCATATCGGAAGTCATATATGATGAAGCCCCCTGACTCTTCATGGATCAGAGTCCAGAGTCAGTACATAGTCATGACATCTCCCTTCTTCCCACTCTAAACAGGGGCAACAGGGCAGCTGACCTTGACATTATAGCCTTTCTAGAACCCTCAAACACATCCCAGGGTCCTCCAACTACACAGCCAGCCCAGAACTGCAACTGAAGACTTTTGGTCAAATTACTAGCGTTCAGAAATCTTACCCCTAAAACACCACTCAACTAAACAAATCCGAGCTAAAGACCTGAAGAGCAAACAAAAAGCTGGGTGTGGTGGGTGCATGCCTTTGTCCCTAGCACTTGGGAGACAGGTGTATCTCTGTGAATTTGAGGCCAGCTTGGTCTACAAAGGGAGTTCCAGGACAGCCAGGGCTATAGAAAGAAATCTTGTTTTAAAACCTCCACACCAACCCTCTGGAAAAAAGGGAGTGGGAGAAAAGCAGACCACCAGCTACTCTCCCAGGCAGAGCAAGGGAAGATGGAGTATGTGCAATGTCATTCCTGACAAGAAGATATGGTCTGGACCCGAAGAAACTAAATGCTAAGGAGGGTCTCAGAAGCCCAAGTGCACTGAAAAAAAAAAAAAAAACAGAAAAACAAAACAAAACAAAAAACAACAACAACAAAAAATGGTTTAAACACTTCAATTTCCAAACAGACCAACACCTCCTCCCACCGCCTCCAGGCAATTTCGAAGGCCCTCTAATGCAGGTGGCTCTGGATCTCATAGTCCCACAAGGAAAGGGGCTAGACAGGTTGGAGTTAGTTTCCTTGCCTGATTCTGTAAAAGCCATAGAGAAATGGGGAGAGAGGCTTTGTCGTTTAGGATAGTGTCTTACTATCAGAACACTAGCCTGTTTTCTGATCCTAGCAGTGAAAAGACTGATACTAGCCAGACTTCACTGTTGTACATGAGAGCAGGCGGAGCCTCTGGGCCTCATGGTGAGATGTCCAGGGTACCACAGCTAAGCACGGCGGTTGACTGGCCCTACGTTAACTCTTCCACCTCAGAGCTCTCAGATTGCTCCAAACATCAAAACAACTCCCCCTGCCCATACAGGAAAGGATTTCCTTATTTTTTTTTAAATTATTGACTTTATTTCTTTATATCCAAGTCTATGTTTACATTTGTTGAAAGAACTGAAAAAGGTTGATGAACTCCAATCCGGGCTCAGAAACTCTATGGCACCTGGCTTCCACCTTGGGCCCCGCCTTATTTTGCTGTCTGGGATGACAAGAGCAGTATCCTGGAACGTACCAAATCGAACATCCTTCATCCACAGCATCATGGAAAAGCCAGACATTTCAGAGATGGATAGGATCTAAATCCCCTGGCTGTGCGCCCTCCCCCTGCTTTTGTTCTTAGAGCCATTTTCTGCAGCAGGGCCCAGGGCCACTGTGGGCTTTGAGAAGAATGATACTCCTCTGCTTTTGTAAGGCAAGGAGACGATTTCTCAGGCACGCTTTGTGTCCCTGTGCTTTGAGTAATTGATGGACAGGGCTGGGGTGCCTGCCTCTGTCCCTGTGGTCAGTGAGTGTGTGTGTGTGTATGTGTGTGTGTGTGTGTTTCTGTGCCTTCAAGGGTTTTCTCTTCTTTTAAAAACTTCTCCTGGGAAGTAAGACCGCAGTTACCAGTAGCAAAATTTATCAGGACCAAATTCTTCTTAGTGGGAAAACAAAAAGCCGGTAGAATTTCTCTCTTCATGCTAATCCCCTGTTTGACATGCAATGACATCATCCTTTGGGGAGGAGGGTGGGTGTGGACAGGAGACAATGTAATGTCTGCTGTAATTACAGGGCTTACTATGCAGGATCAGGGAGGTGGATGTGAGCTCCAGCGGGCCTGTGGGGCTGGGGGTGGGGAGGAATACAATGGGACACAGTAATGCAGTGTGGGGTCTTGCTGTTGCAATACCAAAAGGAGCAGAAATCAAAGGACTACACTGGCCAGCCTTCATTTTCTGATACAAAACCATCTCTTAGAGACCACTGAAGTAAAACCACATTTCCCCCTATTGAGCCCCAATGAACTGCAGAGTCTCAAAAGACAACATGGCCGTATACAATACAAAACCTCACAAACAAGCACAAACGGCAAAGCGCATCTTTAAAAGCACTGCTACACCACACACTCACAACACCAAATGTCCACACAGTGCCGGGCATGTGGATAATGGATTGATTTACATGAAGGTGACTAATCTCACCAGTGGACTTTTTTGAAGGGGTGGGGTAAAAATAACATTCGTAAGTCCCTTTTCAAAACACGTTTTGAGGCATATCAGAAATGACAGGACAGGAGCTAGCACATCTCTAGCCTTTACAGAATGCCTCCATCGGACAGGACTTTACAGAATGCCTCCATCGGACAGGACTGAAGAAGCCAGTGGACTGTCATCGAGGCATACTCAAACAGTCTAATATGCCTTGTCCAAATTCATGCATTTTCAAGCAATTCATAAATAGCACCTTCTAGAGGGCTGTGAAGAATTCTTGTGAGGCTCCTTTGGTGTCCAGGCTATTGGAAGAGCCAACCCCCCCCCCCCCCCGAACTGTATCATTAAGGCAGATTCCCAATCAGTTTCAAAAGGTAAAGGGCCTTGATTAGACAAAAAGAAATAACAACAACAACAAAACCTTCACTCCAGGAAACTTGGGGCTAATATTGTAAGAAAATTAGAAGCTCAACGCAACCCCTTTGTGAGCGAAGACGCACACCACTGCACAATGGCCAATGGCACGATCGTTTGGACAGAGCCAGGGCGCAGCCGAGGTCCAAGCTTTCCTAACACCTGTTAGCATTTCCCGAAGGGTTGGAAGCTCTCCTCACCACTACGGGTATCTCCCTTTTAAAGAACATGTATCTGGAAACCTGAAAAGCAGAAGATAAACATTCTTGGTGAAATACTGGCTGATAGTTCAAAATATCTGCGTATTACTTAGGAGAAAGGCTCTATGCAAGAGCTCAGTGCTCTGCATGTGTGACGTCACTGCACTGGAGAAGGTAAGGAGGGGGATCCCTGTAAGTTACAGGCCAGCCCAGGAAGTTACAGGCCAGCCCAGGAAGTAACAGGCCAGCCCAGGAAGTTAAGTTACAGGCCAGCCCAGTAAGACTCGCCTCAAGCGAACAGTAACAGACAATAAGATGTTCTGCTAGTTGCTTGGGAACAAGTCAATCTCACTGGAGTACTTTTAAATCCATGAAAATACACGAGATGCGTGAAAATGAGCACGCAACTCCCTCTTGAAAATAAGGCTTTTGAATGCTCTCGAAGATCGTCCCACGGGCAGATCCCCACAGAGAGTCGATCGTACAGCGACTGCCTCAACCGGGGCTGAGGTAAGAGGTAGGTTGACCTGACCAAATATGCTCTTTTCCAGACTCATGAGTCTTTGAACTCATGAAAAGACACTAGAACCACCACTAACGACAACAAACATGGCCGTGGTGATTTAAAGTAAGCCGGGGCCAGGCGAAAAGGTAAGTCGAGGGAGAGGCCTCACAGGTAAAGAAATGCATATAAAGCAATCAAGGCACACATTTTAGCATGCTTCACCCGAGGAAGGAAGCGGCATATTAATAACAACATTTAATAGGGCCTCACTATTTCCATACCTCACATAGCCCGTAGCCCCTGAATATTCATAAATCCACTGTGTGTAGAACAGGGAAACTGAGGCACAGAGAAGTAACGTATGACAGGGAGCTTGTACTTGAAACTGTGTGCTCAGGTCTCAGCTGTTCCATGCAGAGTCTTAACTGCTCTGTCAGACTCAGGAAGGCTGCAGAGGCTCCAAGTCAGTCCTTCATACCTGTCCATAATTCTAAGCTGCAAGACATACTTCTGGAGAAACTGGTCTCGTTTCTTGTGGCTTCCTCCTCTTAAGAACCAAAGAGAGCTGAGTGTAGAGGAGGCCTCTGTGGTCAACAACCTGGGCTGGATAATAGTTCAGGGAAAGTCCCTGTAAGGGGAGTCAGCATTTGGGTAAAACACACCAGGACTCCAGGGGGATCCTGAGATTCCCTAAGGAGGCTATCCAATATTGCCTGTTGACAGATGCTGAGCCTGGATGAACATTTCCAGGTCCAGGGAGAAAACAAACAGAACTCAAAACGGGACCTTTAAAAAAAGAAGTCTACAGCACAAGAAAAAATGAGTACTCTGGCCTGAGTGTTGGTGGAAAATTATATCTTTCTTAAAGGAAGAAAGTAGAGTCCAGGGAATTAATGGTATCCCCTAAAATAATGTAGACACATTCTCTAAGAAATGGTAGAGAGCCGTTGGAAGTAGAGTAAGCCATCATACAAGGACGTAGCACCACGATGGCCTGTGACTGGCCCACTGATGCTGAGTCCTGTAAGCAAAGGCAGGCAAGAGGATGCAGGGAAGAAAGAAGCTCTAGGACCTCTCACAACACTGTGGTCCCATTGCAGCAGAGCCCCTGAGTTCTGATACCCTTGGTTTGCTCCGGTTTCTTTCTCTGGTCCCTGGAGTTCCTGCTGCTTCCAACCACTTGTCACCAACCACGTGTCTCTAAGTGGTCAGGGGAAACGTGTGTCAGCCTCTAGCTCTGTTTCCCTACATCTCAGCAGAAGAGTGTAAAAGCCTTATGAGAAATATCAACATGTTTATTATAGAGAAATCTTAAATCATTTCTACTTCCTTATTCCTGATCCCTAGGCAACAGAGGATTGTAAACTGTCAGCGATCCACACAAAGTCTACAACAAAACAAAACAACCGTACGTACTCTACAACCTGTTATGCTAGGTATTTAAAACTGCTAACTTAGGAAATATGAACACACACACACACACACACACACACACACACACACACACACACAAAAGACTTTTGGTGAATTTCACCTGTGCCAGCCCTTCCCTTGTTATCCTTGGTGAATCTGCTTCTCTACCACATGCTAGACAGCACTACACTCTCCTTAGCAGTTTGAGATTCATACTTGTGTGACCTCTGTGTCTTGGTGGACAGTTAGTTCCAACCACAGGAGGTTGTGTGGGAACAAACCCATTTATTAATTTATCGCATTGCTATTAACCCTCATATGTGACAGAGCCCCAGACTCCCAGACAAGCTATACACATCAGGGACAGTGAACGGGTGGGTGTACAGAGTTAATTTTTGATTCGCCCTAGCATGTTCTTCTGTTCTATTCTGAATGCTAAAGAACTTCATACAAACACATCCTGCTTTGACTCATTGCTATGTTCATAGTTAACAGTTATGGCTACCTTTGCATATAAGCCATCTTACCAATATATGAGCGACATAATTTTTACTATGGGTTGGTATTATCAAAAATTAGCAGAATATTAAGTATAAAAGGAGTCTTAGAGAAGAAGTTTAGAAAACACTGAAGTTCGAGAATGACCCACAAGAGCACACATCTGCTTAGCAGAGGTGATTAAAGCCCAGATTCTCCGTCCCAAGCCCACCTGTGGAGGGCTTTGCCCATAGTTCTCAGAAGCTGGCTCTTGGCCGCTTGTTTTTGTCAAGTCTCTGAAAGTTAATAATTTGTAAATAAATATCTAACACCTTCACATTTAAAAAAATCTAAAACAAAGAAACCGCTGATACTGTATTTAATGACTGCACATTTCCATTTTTCTTTTCTTTTGCTTTAAGACTTATTTGTTTTATTTATACAAGTACACTGTTGCTGTCTTCAAACGCACCAGAAGAGGGCATCGGATCCCATTACAGATGGTTGTGAGCCACCATGTGGTTGCTGGGAATTGAACTCAGGACCTCTGGAAGCAGTCGGTGCTCTTAACCACTGAGCCATCTCTCCAGCCCATTTTTATATCATGGTTTATTTTCCACTCTGGAAAGTGGTTCTAGTTTCTTGAGCCAGTGACTCCTCATGAGTCTTGACCTTGTCAGCCTAGGTCCTGGCATGACCCTCTAAGGCTCTTTAACTTAAAGCCTCTTTGTCTCTGTGGTTAGGAGATAACCACATTCCTTCTTTCTCACAAGTTTGTTGCAACTGGGAAAAGAGCAGGGGTCTGAAAAAACCCTGGAAGGTTGCATTCTGAAATCTGCTCTGTGATTCATTTGAGGTCTTACTCAGAGCATGTTTTTGTTTATTTCCTTTACTGTTTTCTTTCTGAATAGTAAATTGGGACTTCTGTTGTTTTTGTCCCTAACTAGTTTCAGATTTGTGAGGAGTCTGTTTACCAGGCATAGAGAATCCATTTGCTGGGTAAAGTTTGCTAGGTTGCCAGCAACAGTGTCTAAGGATAGAATCCGATTTCTCCAGGACCCCATGGAGTGACTTAATTTGACATATTATCTCATTTGTATTTATATATGGAACAATATCCCAGAGGCACAAAATAATCTCTGTTCTATGTATAAAACAATAAAACAAAAAGCAGACAGGACATCATAGCATAACTGACTATGGTGTGAGGCTTATTTAAAAAACAAAACACTGACCTCATGGCTAAAAATAACCCAAACCAACATGGCTTGTAGAAAACATGACGGTGACCAGGGAGTAGGAAGACATGCTATTTAAAAAATGAAATAGAAATATGAACGTGAGAGAGAAGAGATGGCATGTGGGTAGCGTGTGAATGAATGATACGCACAAAGGCCCAAAGCAAGAGCAAGTGACAGTCTGAAGGGAAACACGTGGCACACTTCAACAGGAATAATTTTTCTCTACGTTGGAGTATATTCTGAATCACAATAAGGAGTATATTTTAGCAAACACATTGATCAGTGATAGTTGGTTATCATTATCAACCACGATGTACTGTCATGGTAGCATGTGCTACACTTTCACACAGTGCAAAGGGGTTTTCATCAGCATGGCTGGAAACACATTATGTTTCACCGTGATGCTACGGCATTTCTTCAAAAAAGTATTTCTCAGATCCATTAGGAGCTTATATAGTTGCTTATGCTCCTATGATGCACAACTATAATTTAAAAGCGAAGTGATATATCCCCCACAGACACACTCACACACCCACACACACACAAACACACATACTCACACACCACACACATATACCCCTCCACACACAGTCACACACACACACACACCCCATACACACTCACACACACTACACATACACACACATGTACACACACAATGAATATAAGTGGAAATATAAGTGGCTCCAAAATGTACCATTAAAAATTCATAAAATTTAAAGATATTTTGAGGAGCAAGCTTTTTAAAAAACTATTTCACTTTTCATTCCTTTTAGGTCAGTGGTTCTCAACTTGTGGGTCATGACCCCTTTTAGGTGAAACACCCTTTTCACAGGGGTCGATACGAGATCTACTGCCTATTAGATCTGTACATTATGATTTGTAACAGTGGCAAAATCACAGTTATGAAGTGGCAATGAAAATAATTTTATGGTTGGGAGTCACCACAACATGAGGAACTGTATTAAGGCTCTCAGCTCTCAACACACACAAGAAGAAAGGAGGATGTGGCTGGGGCTCTGTGGTCCCTTTAGTGATGCTGCCTGCGGGCCTGTGCATCTAATAAATGACGGTGATGCTTGCTCACAGGGTGAACTAGAAAAGAGAACTTTGCTCTTGCTCCCTTACCCTGCCCCCCACTCCATTCCCTTCCCCCTCTCTCTCCACATGTCCATGGCCGGCCTTTAGTTCTCCTCTCCTCTCTCTCTCTCTCTCTCTCTCTCTCTGCCTTTCTCTGTCTCTACTCCCTCAACTCCCCCCATGCCCTGAATAAAGTCTTTTCTATATTAAAAAGAAAGGAGAAAGATAAAGACATTTCATCTTGTCTTTCTCCTCTCTGTTAACTCTAAAGATATCACTCTCAAAAGGAGAAGGAAGAATACATTTCCAAACCCATATTTACTACAAATGGTTTAACTATATCTTAGGTTGATATTTAAAATGAACTTAGAGATTCTAAGTGAATTCTGAGATATTTGCCTTTAAAAAAAAAACTGTATTATCGAATTGTAAGACTTGAAGAGGAATAACTCCACAAAGAGTTATCAACAGAAGCTTTGAGTGACTGACCACCATACTGTTTTCAACACACATTATCACCAATGGTGCTATTATATACATAAGTCATTTCTTTCAAGTTTCAGCATGCTCTGTATGGTTTTCTATGAACACACAACAATGATATATAGGGTTAAATAAGTAAGCTAAAAATAAGCTTTTAGAAAAAAAAAACAACAATCAAATTAGAGTTGGGATAAATTGAGCCATTGCCTCAAAGGCTCATATATAAGCCAGGCAGCTTTGGCACACACAGAGGCAGAGGCAGGCAAATCTCAGAGTTTAAGGCCAACTCGGCCTATAGGGGGAGTTCCAGGACAGCCAGAACAAAACAAGGAAACACTGTCTTGAAAAACCAAAATGAACAGATAAACGAATCAATAGATACATAAATGCATAGATAATGGATGAATGAATAAGTCTCAGATGGCAATAGCCAATCAGAAACCACATTATCATAAAAACCACTTTTCCATCTGGATAGCGTGGCTTTCTGGTAACAATCACCTGCACACGCATTGTTGGTAATAATCTGATTTGATCGTAGCTCCCCAAGGGTATTTATATCTGCGTGTACTGACTTGTTAAATTATGCCGTGCTAATTGATGGCTCACATGACAAGATATGCATAGTTGGCCATGCTCATTAATTAAAATGCAGGCCATTCTCAATTATGTGCTCCAAACGATGTGCCTGGGACTTTTAACACACTCACACTACACTTAATCCCCGAATTTATAGGCCGAAATCCTTCGGCCTCCTCCCAGACACTCGTACATAAGTACTGAGTCTGAGGCATCAGGCAGCACCACACGCCAACGTGCACATTCTAGTCTGAATGGGAAAGGACAATGACATTATTTCCTATTTGGCACTGTGTAGATAAAAACACCCACAGATCTGACTTTTGAAATACTTTCCACACAGGTGTCTACTGTTGGACAAATACAATTAAGCTTTGTCTGGGTCACACTTTCTACAGGGGGAGATAGGAAAAGGCAAGGGCCAAGGGTCCCCGTACTGGGAAGTCAATACCCTGAGAATCTTAAGGTTGTGACTCTTTCCTGGGTGAAAGTCCTAGTACAGGCAGACTTTCCAAATAAAGTTTCTTTTATAGACGTTTTAAACCTGGTTTTAAAAAATGTGTTAAGGGGTTGAAAAGATGGCTCAAGGGGTTAAGAGTATTGGCTGTTCTTCCAAAGGGTTCAGTTCCCAGCAGTCACATGATAGCTCATAACCGTCTATGTAACTCCAGTTCCAGGCTCTCTCTCTCTCCCTCTCTCTCTCTCTCTCTCTCTCTCTCTCTCTCTCTCTCTCACACACACACACACACACACACATTCAGGCAAAACACCAATGCATATAATAAGTAAATAAAATATTCTTTAAAAAGAAAGAACTGAGAATGCTTGCATGCACACTCCTTTGATCCCAGTATTTGGGAGACAGGGGAAGGTGGATCTGTGAGTTCAAGGTCAGCCTTGAGTTCTAGAGAGCCTGGCCTACATAGAGAATTCTGCTCTTGGAAAAACGAAAAACAAAAAACATAAATTAAATAATTAATTAATTAATTAAAATGTGTTAAACTGGGTCAAGCATAGCAGCACATGCCGTTAATCCCTGCACTCGGGGTTGGAGTGGGGGTGGGGAAGAAGCAGGTGGATCTCTGTGCGTTCAAGTCCAGCCTGGTCTACAGAGCAAATTCCAGGACAGCCAGAGCTATACAGAGAAACCCTGTTTTGAAAAACCAAAAAAGCAATCAGTCAAAGCAGCCAAACAAAACAACAATAACAAAACACTAAGCGTAATGAAGGACAAGCCTGTCTGCATTTCCGCACTGGGGCTGTGGTATCGCTCTTGGTGTCCTGGGTTACAGAACCCGGAAGTGGGCTCAGCAATAAGCTCCACCCTTCTACAGACTGTTCTGCAGAAGCCCATCCGCAGGGGACGGGACTGGTCAAATTTATGATCAGTCAGTAAAACTGAAGCAGTTTATGCAGAGTGGCTCATGCTGCTACAAAAGTAAGACCAGGGAAGCTCCACGGCTGACAACAGGCTCCGATGCAGCCAGGGCTGCACTTTTGATTCGGAACCCTCTGAAGAAGGCCGGCCTTTTCCAACATCCACGTTAGCCTGAGGGCAGCGAACCAGCTATTTCACACTGACGTCATGGGACTCCGCTCTTTAGTGATCACCTCTGGTGTCTCCCGTTCTATCGTTTCTTCAGGACTCAGAACAAAGACAGTTTGGAAATGAGGTATCTACATCCAGCCAGAGTTTTCTCTCACATCCTTCCCAAAGTCATGAATCCTTAAAATGGCTATTTCCATCAATGGACTGAAGGACTTAACTCTACGACAAATTTCAAACTAGAAAATACTTGAGTTTGGATTCAAAATTTCCCAGGCCACAAAGAGATTTCAACCTCAATGTCCCAAATAGCATAGATCATATATTTTGGAGCATATTCTATGCACATTAAAAAATATCTTAGCATGTCTTCAATGAAAGCAATTGACAGGTCTCCCTTGCAAAGTTCTGATCTGCCCATACTGTAAGCTTAGCTGTCTTGTTTATAAAAAATAATCATAGTCAACTTGGAGGATTCACCAGCAAGCTATCTTACTCCAGCAGAGTTCCTAACTGAACTGTGCTTGCTACATATGTTTCAAATGACAATAGCACTGTCTCAAGAGACATACTACACAAAGCAAGGAGACTGTCTCCTTTTCACTGGATCAGAATAAAACTCTCTCTCTCTCCCTCTCCCTCTCCTTCCCCCCCCCCCTCTCTCTCTCTCCCTCTCTCCCTCCCTCTCTCTCTCTCTCTCTCTCTCTCTCTCACACACACACACACACACACACACATCCTTTCCCACTGAACTGTACCACCAACATTCTGAATGCTGCACTGAGAAACCCCTTGGAGTTCTAGTTGGAGAATAGTCACCCTGAAATCTCAATAAGCACCCCATGCATCCGTCCAGTGCAGTTAACGGGCCGCTTGCACAGTCTCCCAGCAGAGAGCTTGGAAATGCTGGAAAGACTCCACAATATGGCTGCAGAGTTGCGAACAGCATCACTGTTTCAGGATCATTCCCCTAGGCAGCAGTGGATAGCCTGTCTTTGATCCTTTGTGTGCTGAACACTTAGTAGTAACTAACTACTCCACCCTACACCAGCCCTGTTAGGTTCCTCCAGGAATCTAGCATTTGGGCTAGACACTCAGCAGTTGTCTATCCTGACACTTGGTGAAATCTCATTTCACTACGGAAAGACCAGCTTACGAGCTAAAGGCACTCCTCCATGCCAATGAGGGCAGTTCTTAGGATGCTGGGTTTCATCTCAGTCCTTGCAAATCCTGTGGCAACTGTCAGCAGCAAATTTCATTTGAATCTTTTAGACTGAGGTGTGGTGCACTCTGGGCTTCGAATCACATACTTCTCTTAAATCTCACACTGTCTCTCTTGCTTTATTTTCTGTGAGCATCCTTCTCACCAATTCTAAGGGCAGGCAGTCCTTTAAGTCCTAGAAGACTTTATTAAAGTCACATTATTTTTGTTTTGTATGTGTTAGCTGCCCAGGCCCTGCGGCTCATTTTTAAGGTGCTTCCCTGGGGGAAGTACTCCTTACTTTCTCTCATGACTCCAGGGTCAAGGAAATATAACTTCACACACAATAGTGATCATCCTCAGACTGCAGTGAGAAAACAAAACCAGTGAGTCTTGGAGTATGATGTTTGGAGATACTTGTTCGTTGCCGAGGCAGCGTTTAATTAGTCTTGGGTTGCTGCTGAGGGCGGAGTACTGGTACCTGGGCAACCTTTGTTATCAAGGGTTGGAACAATCAAAACATAGAGCTCGTTAGGTTTCCCATTTCATTCCTGGTCTTTAGGAATAGAGTTTTTTAAAAAAACCACTTCTCTGTCTATCTCTGTGTCTGTCTCTGTCTTTCTCACACTCACGCAGACACAGACACACTCAGACACACAAAAACACACTTTGTAAATTTAGGAAGTGCTTCCTTTGTAAAATAGCAGTGAGTTTTAAAGGAATTAATGATGTCTTTTTTCATCTAAATTATGAACAGGAGGGAGGGATATCTTCGCTCATATTTCCCTTCTCCCCTCTTTGCTTATTGATAGATACTCAATACCATCCCTGTGCCTGAAATTCAAGAAGCAATATCTCAGTTTGTGTTTAATCTATCGCTCATCTGCTAGTCTCTCTAGCACATTACCACAGATGCAGGAAATGAACCACAAAGACCCAAAAAGGTGGCCGTAAGCAAGTGTGGGTCTGCAGGCCTGGTGGTTCACTACTATTGTGTGTTTTTAGACCCTGAGTAAAATCACAGGCATTTTAGTCCCTGAAAGAAAGAAAAATGCATGGAGACCACCTGAGATGTCCCCTTGCTGAGCAGTGACAGCAGCTGCTCCGGATTGCACTTAGCTGCACTTAATGGATGGTTATTGGCATTCCCTAACATGGTCCCTGATCCCAGGCAGCCCACTTCCTGCCTCGGTCCTGCCTACACTGGTCTGTATGGAGTAGTTCCACAGTGCCCATTAGGAACGGCTTGAGAGTCATTACTGGCTTGAAAGTCATTACTGTCAGCAGACTAAAACACCCTTTCTACTCAGGTTTAAAAAAAAAAAAAAGTGAGATGAATAGTTATTTCTAGGTGGTGTGAACAAGCAGTCATTAACTCCCTGGGGGATGAAGTTGCCTGAACGTAGCAATGACATGGTGTTTTTTTCCTTTATGTTAACCACACCTGTGCCAAAGGAGGGGAACCGTCTTGTGTGATTGTGTTAGGGTGTGAATATAAAGAGACTCTGAAATTTCAATCTCGCAGGTATCAAGCCTACAGACACCACAGGACTCTGACTGGTGTGCTTTGGACTGTTTTGAAAATGGCAGGCTACATGTGGTGGTCTGGACCGCAGTTGAAAGGGGACAATAGGTCAGGAGGAGGTAGGGCCAAAAGATGGCAAGAGATTGCTATTCTCACAGCAAGCAGGCTAAGCAGGCTTGAGAAGGAGGCCGCTGGGAGGCTAGGGGTTTTTGATAAAATAACTCTTCCCGGGCAAGCACCATTTACCTCAATGAGTCTGGTTATTTTATGAAAACTAAAGGCTTGTCATTTTAACAACAGCGTTCCTCCTGTCATCTTGGACAATGACATAATGAAAGAGGATAAAGGAGCTGTGTGGCCATGTGGACAGGGACCCCACCCTGAGTATGGATGTAGGACAGAAGAGTCAGCAGGACAAAGCCTTGCCTAACCTGTGATCACATGTTCCCTGAATGACACATCGGTCCCTTGAATGCAACGGGGAGACGCGTTGATGAGCTTTATTGTTTAAAGGCTGAGAGCAAGGCTGAAAATCCATCCATGACTCTCAGTGTAGAGCAGTGGATATGTTCTAAGCTTACACGACTAAGTCATAGTTCTAGGTGATGGCTAAATATACAGGCCAAGACACAGACATATGACAAACAAAACCTTGGATCATTGTCGAATTTTTCTTCCAATGTGGACACGAGACCTCGACTCATTAACGTGAAAGGAAGAAAAAGACTCACGTGACTGAAATGTAAAAGACCGATTTTAATTCTCTAACCTAAACCAATCTCCGGAAAGGATAATTTTAGCAGTCACTCAGCCCAAACCTAAAGATGCTCGCCTGCGGTTTGTTTATCTTTCGTCCTCTACAGGAAAGGCACGAGTTCCTAAGCAGAACCACCCATGTACACGTTTCAAAATCAATCACAGACAAAAGAAGGCTTTTGTGAATGTGATCTAGTAGCTAGTAAGCGATAAAACGATTGTAAATATGCCAAAGTGGTACTATTTATTCAGCTGACTAAGAGAGTAAACCACAGGAAGTGTGAGTCTCTTAAAATTGGCAGACACTATAGTCACTGGTGGGTTGAAGAGAGAAGAGGAAACGGCGGTGGATGGAGAGGGTGAGGTTTGGAGGGACTGGGTCATCACAGAACAGGAGACGTGTGGGCTATCACCCAGTATCACCATCCCTGTTTCCAGCATGGTGAGCTATGTTGCAAATGGTCTAACCTGCTCTAGCACTGTCTTCATTTTGCCCAAAGAACTGAGAGCAGTGCTGAAAATATACCCATGACTGAACTCGAAGATTCTTGTCACCTCTGGACAAAAGGAGCAGCTATGTGCCTTCTGTGAATGCCAATGGCACCTGCTTCTGAGGATCATCTTTAATATAAATTAAAAATTATTACGAGAAGGAAGCCAGCCATACATCTGGACTCAGTATTTCCAGCAGACAATAATAATCACCACACATACAAGTCACACAGATATTCCTTGTAAAGATGGGAGATGGTTACTCATTTATATTTAGTTCCCCAGAAGGTATGTTGCAATGCGTTTGTGCACATTAATTCAACTGCTCCTCACAACACTATGAAGGAGAAGCATTCCAAGTAACAAACAAGGAAACCGAGACATGAAATATTTAAGTGTCCGAGGTCATTCAGAAAAACCCACGACAGGGCTAAGACCAAATGTGGGGACTGGCTCCAGAATCTGTAACTGTATTGTAATTGTAAATTACAATCTGTAAATTGGAATCTGTATTGCTGGCAAGGAACTGAGTTACCAAAAATGTTAACCGTTTTAAACAACAGATAAAAAATGGCAAGGTAAAAAAAAAAAAAAAAAAAAAAAGAGGATTGAAACATGTTTTTTCTTTATGGAATTTCTTTTTCTTATTCTTCTTCTTTCCTTCTTTCCTTCCTTCCTTCCTTCCTTCTTTCCTTTCTTAGTATGAGAAGGCTTCTCACCAATACAGGGAATTATGGGATACCATCTATGCTCTCAGAAGGTAAGTCCCCTGTAACTATATTTACACCAAGATTTACAGTTAAACCTTGAAAGAAACAACAGAAATGAAAGTGAGTCAAATTCTACGCATCATGGCTGACTTGAACTTCCATAGAAAGTTTTGTAGATTCTTACTCCTGGAGACCTGCAACAGTGACTCAAGCCCAACATCATTAAGGCACAAAAATCACATACACATACAAAAGCTTTATGATGCGGTGTGAATTCAGAAATAGAAGGCATATAAGATAGCGTTCTATGTCACAAAGACTCAGCTGCAGAGCTCTCTCGAGTGAAAGAGTGGGCTGTTCTTTCAGGACCACTGTGCCTATTGGGCCAACTCTCACGTGGCCAGAAAGCTTCAATAAGAGAAAATCCACAGTGAATGGCTTTGGCTTTGCTACACAGCAGGAGTGTTCTGACTGGTTGGGAAAGGCAGTCCATGCGAGGCAGATTTGAGATACCAGCATAGACTTCAGTGACTGACCAATCAATCTAAAAATCACAGTCAGCACTCTACAGGACTTCAAGATCTCTGGACCAACACTTTAAAGCACTCCCACCGTGCCAACCTCCCTATGTACAGAACACAACCTACATTCCAGGTCCCGAATGGCTATTCAGGGTGATCTACAGTGAGACCTGATTCGCCTCCTCACTCCAAAGCCTCCGTACAAAGTCTAAACTAGTATGAGACTGACCTTTGCAATTTCAGAACCACCAAGTCTTCCTATATGACCTCTGATTCCTAAAAATAGCAAAAGAAATAACCAACATGACTGTACAGCACATCTGATTTGTCTTCCCAGTCTTGGAAGATGATCAATAGTCTACTGTAATGCTATTAGCTGTAAACTTAGAGACCAAATCAATCAACCAATGAAGGGGGGGAGGGTGGTTTGATGCCTAGGGTGCAGGACTTTACGCCTTCCAAGAACAGAAGTGTGACAAAGGTCACGCCTGTTCTATTATTCAGTTCATCTGCAGTGTGTGGCATGTGCTAGCTTCTATTTCAATAGTTTTAAAGTGATTGAATGTTTTTTTTTCCTTTTTGTTTTTATGGACTCCATTGCTCATTTTATTCCTTCTCTCTTAGTAGACTTAGATTCTTGAAACTCTAAATGAGGAGGCTCAGCTGGTTCCACTGTGAACAGTGTGAGAGATACAACATGGTGTTTTTTTGTTTTTGTTTTGTTTTGTTTTTTTTTTTAACTGATTTTGACCAAGTGGGGAAGAGACCTCTAGACTTGAACACATTTCAAATTGGACTCTGGTGTGTTCCAGAAACTTCACCGAAGGATTGTCTCACAATCTCCACGCACCCCAATCCTTTTGCCCTTTAACCTCTGAATTGTGCTGTTCTCAATGACAGGTCGAAGGTTTGGTTAGCAACAGACTTTAGATTCTGAATTTAAGATTCTGAATTTAAATTTTTTAGATTTGGGGGTTAAAGGTGCAAATGTCCCAAACCCTAAATCTCCAAAATCCAAAAATTTTCTGGTCTCAAACATTTTAGATAAGGAATACTCAGCCCATAGCACAGTCTTGCTTGGAAAACTTACTGACTCCACAGGAGGCACCGCCACCTTGGAGGGCCCTGCACAGCCCGGAAGGGACAGTCCTCACATTAACCCACTCTGTGGCTGGCTAATGCAAAGGATGCTGTATATGCAGAAGCCAGTCAGTCCCCAAACCCAGCACTGAGCGCTGCACTGGCCTTACTAGCTGGGTGAGCCACTCTTCAAGCCAGTGACAGCAAGAAGGAGGGGGACAGGGCCTATCAGGTTAACAGGGAAATTTAGAGAGATTTCTCTTTCTAGTCTCCAAGAGTAGTCCAAGCTAGGCCTTTAGGCTAGAAAGAGTTAATTCTTCTGCAGTTTTATCTCCAACCTTTTCATTTTGCAATACACATTTGTCATCATAGGGAGGCAATCCAAATATGAAAATGTGTACAATGAAAGTCACATGTGTATAAAAGAAAAAAAAAAGTCTTAGAAAACAGAAAGCCAGAACGACCTACAGAGGAGTTGACAGAAACTTGGCATTTACTTGTTGAAACAAACACACTAGTTGGCAAAGGGCACTTATCTTCTATGAGATGGTTACAGAGATTTGTGAGACATAAAAATAAAATACAATAGTGACCGGAGCAAACACCTCAAGCTGTCCCTAGCCTTTAGCAAGTTACTTGCTGATGGTCCCTAGATAATCCACCCACCCCAATCTCCACCCACCTCATCCACCATCTTTTCTGTTTTTTATGAACACACTCAGTTCTCTGCAGAAAAGCTACAGTGGAGGGTCACTGAACTGGATGGACATTAATCTATTCTCAAATTCAAAAGGAAAAGGCGGGGGGAGGTGCCATGCCCAAATTACCAAATTAAGAGTGAGTCCCGAGGGCATTTACGTTCTGCACAAATGGCTTTGACTCTCAGTGCGCATGGGTACTGGAATCTGATCTAGTCACGTAAGAGACTCCAACCTTCTGCCTGATTCTGTCAATGCCAATGAGAACTCAGAGGAGAGAAGCATATAGCCAGGAAATCTTGATTCCACATAAGATTCAAATGATAGTCAAGAAATAAAATGTAGCATCATTTCAATGGCAACTCTTTTGAGAGACACACCTGGGTTTGGAGCATTCAGGAGCCAGAAACTGCTCTATTGTGCCCAAGTGGAACCAGATGGGAGAAATGCAGAGCTCACGAAGGAGGAAGAGATGAATCTGTATAAACCATCGTCGAAGCCCAGAGACGTGGGCAGAGCACATCCTCAGGGACAGAACAACTTTATACATGACCAATGTTTGTATCCTTACCTTTGATTCTCTAATTCTGAAAGAAAGGCTGTTTCCACAGCGGCTTAGAACATCAGGTTCTTCCCTCATACTAAGGAGCTGAAAGACATCTTTTGTGTCTGAAACACCATGCGTCTTTTTTTTTTTCTTTCTAGAGAAGGGAGTCGGAGGATCATAGGAACACCCAATCTACTCAGAGCTTTGAGTAAAATTAAAGTTGAAGTAGTCTATAATTCCTTGAGGTCAGAGTACATTGAAACCAAAAGGGAAAATAACCTGGACTTTAGCCTCTCATAAGAACCCACACCATAAATAACCCACATGGTGATCACTTAAATTATACTTTTTTCAGGTTGTGACTGCTGGCTAAAGCCATTGACTCAAACAAATACAAAGAACCTTCTGGCAACGAGAGGAGATTTTTTTCTTTACATGCCAGGCAAAGCTCTCCCAGCCAATGGTCTCTTTCCTCATCCTGTCAGGATGCCTGAACAGAAGAAGCCTCACCTGGAACTTCAGGAGAGAATCGTGCAGAGTGTCGAGATACGAAAAGTTTGAGTTCTTGGTCCAAGTTGCACTCGATCAGGTTTGTGTCCCATGATCGGATCCCTGTGGGGGTAAAAGGAAAAAGGTTAGCAGGCTTCCCATGAGTCATCTCAGAGTGGTTTGGAAAGCATCCCATGAATGCTTCTCAGCCCTTTTTCTGGAGGGTTCCTTGGCTAGCAGTGGATGCCCACAAATGGAAAAGGGAAGGCCCTTCCACTGGGACCCAAGCGAGGGAGAATAACTGTGAGACTGAAGTTCTGCCTCTCAGAAAATATAAATGCAGCAGGGCTAGAGTTATTAGGAAATGGCAGACTCGAGGGAGGAAGGGAGACACAGAAGATGACAGTTCAGACTACCAATAACTCCTTCAGGCTCCACTACTAAGTGGCCAGTGTCAGATGCAGGTGAGATGGGCAGCTGCCATTCAAGCTTTGGTCTCTGCTTTCCAAAGGATGCTCTTGCAGTGTGCATGTGTGATTTCTCCCATTTACTTGTTTTCGACCTTGGTTTCTTAATCTTCCGCCCCACCCATATCAATCCCAAATTGTGTGATCTTTGATAAGCAGGTGGAACTCAAGGTTTGGACTAGGAGTCCTATCAGTCATTTATTTTTAGTTATCTTGTCAGGGAGTGCTTTTCATTCTCAATTGTTGAGTTATACTGATTTTTTTTTTTAATCCAGGAGAACTTGTTATACTTGATAAAACTCTGGTAGTTTGGGAGTGGGCATGAGCTCCTCTGTATTAGCCTGGAAGGAGCAATCAAGGGTCAGAGTAACGGACAGTCAGAATCAGAATGATTATGGTTTCCTCTTCGGTTTCTTCTTTACTCTGCCCTCCCTCTCCTCAACCCAAAGGGGATGTCTCAGAGGGGGCACAGAGAACATCAAGTTCTAAGAACTCTGCACAGAAGCCAGGAAAGCTGTAAGCCACAGAAGCCTAGACAACATCTGTGTGTGTTCACATGTATGTATCTAGAACCAAAAGGCCAGTGATCCACTCATCGAATGATTGATTAGTATTTGAGCCATCAGTATAGAGGGTTTACATGGCAGTGCATGAAACCCACCTCTTAATGCATGCCTTCGTGATGCATACCTCCACTTGCCACCATTATGTTCTTGTCTTAGAGCTAATCATGTGCATTGTACATAATAAATATGTATAACACCTATCTGAATTATATGCAACATCTCGATTGAAGATATATTAGCTATAGATCTTTTAAAAGATTGTAGAGCTTAGTTCACTATACATTTAAAGATATCTTCAAATTCATTTTCTCTCATTTTTATTATTTATTTATTTATTTTTGAGACAAGGTCTTACTACAATGACCAAACCAGCCTAGAACTTGTTCTAACTTGTTCAGGTGGCCTTGAAATTGTAACTCTGATGCCTGGGTGTATAGATTGGTGGACAAAGAACCTTTTCCATCGGAGGAACCTTCTCAAACAGCTGTGTGCCCCTGAGACTGAGGGAGAATTTCTCATAGGGGTATCGGGAAAAATTCAGATAAGAAAGAGTTAACATTCCTAAGGAGAGGCTAAATTATAAGGGGAAATTTTATGAGTCTCCCTGGAAACATTAAATGGCCTCAGTTTGCATTTGTGCTAATGGAATATTTAAATTTTAACAAGAAAGGCATGCTAAGAGTTTGTGGGTCCTTTTAGTGGAGAAATGATAAATGGCTTCTTTTTGTTCCCCACAGAGCTTGACAGGTTGAGAGGTCTGAATTCATTAGAATATTTCACTTCAACATATACACTCTATACCAGCCTTGTGCGCAAAGCCATTGATGTCGGAGTGGCTTAATCGGAACTGCGGACAGAGCTCCATTTTGTCTTCTGGCTTGTCAAGCCATGTCAATAAGTTAATAATAAGGCCTATGTATTTCAATTAAATTCATACTATTTTTCACCTTTGTTCTGAGTAACGCCTAAATGACTGCATTTTTTGAATGACTTGGTCTGGGGTTAGGCACCCACTCCCTCTTGCCTAAGTGTTTGTCATTCCCCCTTGTCCCCCTTGTCACGACGCCAGTGGGGAACCGTTCATTTTATATCCATTTGTGTCTTTTTACATTTATAATTTGACAATAGAAAAATGGTCAATTAAAAAAAAGATCCATTGAGTTGATTTTTTTTTTTTTAAATCAGACCAGTAGACAGTTGGTAAAAATAACTTCCGGTGTGTAAACTGCCAATAAAAGAAAAAAAATTCAAGGTTTTCTCTTTCTAAGAGAGCAATTTCCAGTCAAAATATTTTTCAGGGATGTACAGTTGGTGCTGTAGTTTACAAAACAAAGAAAAGATAGACTCCCTGGCTACTGTAGTTGGGGATGAGCACCTCGGAGCCTTATTGGCTTTAGAAATGAAACACTTAGTAAGGAGTTGGTCCCTTATGCTGGATATGACTAGTAACGACAGGCATTCTCAATGAAGACTGCCTTTGACTGTCTCCATAGCTCCCCTTTATGCCTAACTGGAGCCAAAGCTGGAGGCTCTGATTTTGATAAACCCTTTCTGTATTCTCCCTCTGGACTCTGCAGCCAGAGAGGGGATACCTGGGTGGCATTAAGAGTTTTTGAAACAGATTCTGAAGCAGGGAAAACATGCTATATTCTTCACCCTCCCCCCTTTTTCCCCCCTGACTATCCTGTATTTCTTAGAGCAAGCTCTTGATTGAGGCTTTGATTTTTGTCCTTACTGGATTACCCAGGGGCTAACAACTAGAGCAGCTGGGGGTAGTAAATCTGTGAGTTTCAAATACCTGGCTAGGTTCGAGGAGCATCGGGCACTAGAGAATGCTCCGGGCTGCTCCGGGATCCTGGCTCCGCTCTGGGAGGCAAACACTGGCCTATGTTTATCCCAGTTGGACAGGAGACATCAGACGTCCTTCCATTTCTCTCACCCCATGTGGTAGCGATGCACAAAGAAGCTGGTGTGCATGTGGTTTTTAACAGAGGGAGAAGAAGGGGAAGGGCATTCTGGAGCTAGTCGGGAGTGAGGAAGGAAGATACAGCCTCATGTCTTGTGTCTTCCTGCTGGGTTATGCGAAGCTTACCCTAATCTTGTAGGAACCTTTGGCTTAATAAAACTAAAAAGTGCCTCTTCTCTACTGGATGAGAACTGCTCATTTCTAACAGAAGCAGCAGACCAAAGAGAGGAAAATGAATGGACCACACCGTGCACACTGATGTTCTGACATTCCACGCACGTCACAGCTACTTGGGCCTTTGACAAGTTATTTTCCTCAATGGGTCCAATTTCATTGTGTCCTTTAAGAGGCGGGTTTTTGAGTGTTTCTTGTAAATACCTGAATGGTCAGCCTATAATCCTATGATTCTGTTTGATAAACGACACCAGGAGGTAACTTGAACCCAGGATAGAAGCATAAACTAGAGAAGCAGCTAAACAGAAAAAGCTAAGAGGTGTTTCAGAGAAAGGAGTTCCCAGCTTTCCTTTGACCTAACCTTTGGTTTGCTTTTCTCTTTACAAAGCCAGTAATTTGATGTCTGTTACATATTCGTATGTAATACAAACGACATCTTACATGGACAGCACGGCATTTCAAAGCATTGGCAATTAAAAAAAAAAGATTTAAGTCTTAGATAACATCTTAGAATAGAAGCAAATAGTTATCTGTAAGAATGTGTTTCCAAATCTAAAAGTTAGAAATTACTTTTTAAAGCAAGCCTTAGGGAAGACTTAGAATAAAGCATTGGTTTAATGACCTTCCATTTGAGGACTGACTAGCTTGTCTTTCAGCTAGGTTCACAGAGCCCCTAGTGCTAACACCAATTAGGCAGCACAAGCAAAAATCCATCTGCCTCCTGACTTTGGAAGTGTGAAGGCGAATATAATAAATGTCACACATTCTAGCATCTCTTTGACTCCTACCTTATATGGTTTTCACTTGTTTTGCTCCTTGCTAGGGAAAAAAAAATGAAAATTAAATCCCAAAGCCTTTCTTCATTTTCTTGCCTACAATTTTGGATAGAACATATGGAGCTAAGGCATCAGACTATTACCATGTAACCAGCTTAACTCCACACCTAAAGACCCAAGGCGATGGGCATTACACTTATCTATCTTCTCACAAGCACATCTTGCTTGTTCCCCATGTCACCCAGAGGGACAGTTGCCTTCTAATCATAATTGGAAGCATCGGACTGATGCATAACACTTGTTAGTGGCTTGGTTTCTTTAAAAAGGATGGCACAAACTGATGAACGCTCATGTATCATGCTTTAAATTTCAGTTTAATAGGTATTGTATAGATCCTAGGTATTAAAATATACCCAGATGCCAGCACTGTGCCAAGAGTAAGGATACCAGGCCACCTTCACATTGAGGATAATTAGGGAGGGGCAAATGAATCAGTTGGTGGTGGCCACTGTAGTTTGGAATCAAGCCCTGTATAACTACATCAGTTTAGCTGGATTAGTGCAAGTGGGCACCATTGTTTGACGCTCTGGAGGAGAAATGACAAACCCTGACTGTGCTTTTGAAACACAACCGAGCAAATTAGAGTGACCGTTTTTCTTCCTTGGTCTCAAGAAGCACTCAGCATCCACACTGGGGCGTTTCGGGCCTGTCGATTTGCTGCATTAGCTACCATCTCTGTTCGGTGGTCTAGATTTCTTTCTTTCTTTATTGCCTTTCCAGGGTGCTCTGGGTAATCAATCAGATGGCAAATATGCCAGACTCCAGGGTCTCCAGTGCCTCGGTTTGGATGGGAAAGGAAGAGGAAATAAGAAAGGTTAACAGATAGAGAGGCTGTTTTCCCAGCCCTCAGGGAGCTCACAGAGTTTGAGCCCCGGGGAGCAACTTCTTACTTCACACAGCATCGCCTGCAGGCACCAGCAACAATAGCTGTGGCACCATAGTGACCTCTGGAGGAGGTCCAGCTGAGATCTGCCTGCTGAAGCAGCAGTGTGCCAAGGAAACAGACTGCCCACCCTGTTGCTAAGTCATCTCAGACTGTCTGAAAAGCTGGGGACTCAGTTTTCACTTAGTCTTGAAAACCTGGGCAGTGCGAGCTGCATTGGAGACCCTGGGGCCTAGGAGAGCACACTCTAGAGGATTAGCAACATCTGTTACTACCCTGGAGGAAATGGCTCTGCTCACACACTTGGTTGATTCTTAAGAAGATCGATATAACCATTTCAGAAATTCACGCAAAAGAGAGAGAGAGAGAGAGAAAGAAAAAAAAAAGATCAAATTAGGGAATTAAAAAGCAGAAAAGCATAGTGATTGCAAAATGAACATGAGGGTTGGTGGGTGGGGTGACTTCTGGGATTCTAGTAAAGGACAACACAGGTTTGCTCACTTCCTGAAAATTCTGTGGACGGTTCCTTTACGGTTTGTGCTTTGTTTCCTCTCTTGTGAATACTTTCTCCTTCCTTCCCTCCTTCCTTCCTTCCTTCCTTCCCTCCTAGTGTTAAGAAGACAAATATGGATTTTTAGGGCTAAATGCTAATAAAGCCAGGATGTACATCACAGAACTCCTTGGCTGCATCTATTTTCTCCTCTAAGAGAAAGGGGCTGAGTAAACCCTGGAATGGAACACATAAGGAATGATCAAACCCAGTAACAAAGCAGGAAGATAAATGTGGTCCCAGGTGATGGCTGAGCCGCCTCCCTGCACCAAGAGGTGCCTACAAGTGGACCGCTGTCCAAAGACAAGGTCGGAAAAGTGCCTGCAGAATTAGTAATGTTAGCCTGCTCGCATTCACATCTAGACCAGGTCACGGAAGTAGTGACACTGCGGTACCCGTCCTCCGGTCACTGCTTTGCTCTGTGACCTTGAGTCTGTCCCTCATTCTTCCTCCCTCGCATCCGTCCACAACCTCTAAAAATGGGCGTGATGATTCTTTTCCTGACACCACAATGGGTGAATCTGAAAATTCTGGAAATGAAAAAGTACTTCTTAATGGATTATTTCCCAGAAATAAAAAGTAAAAAAACGACTTAAAAACACCTAGCCATTAATTCCCACAATAGCCACGCCCAGTGTCGGTACTTGTGAGTTTTTCCAAGGAGGAAAAATGTGCAAATAAACTAAGTTTGAGAAACAGATCAAAAAGCCCATAGTCTGAAAATGATTACTGAGCGTTCAGAAAAAGCATTTCACTTCGGAAATCTCTAATTGTTGATATTCCCTTAATTCCCTGGAAGAAAAATCACGACTGGCTTTCTGCTCTTTCTTTTTTTTCTTTTTTTTTTTTTTTTCCCCGTTTAAGCTGAAAGGGAAAATCCGTGCTTTAAAGTTAAACAAAAGAACCGGGTCTGCAACTCCAGTCCCCACCCTGAAGCCTTTTGTTCTGGGGACAAGTGGCCATTTCCAAATGCAGAGGCAGGTGACAATCTTTTGTTTATTTATTTATTCATCTAAACCAAAATCATTTCATCCATCTTTTATTGGTGAGAGAGGGAGAGGGAAAGGAGGGCTGCGTGAACGCCCTTTGTCCGCCTCGGGCTGCCGTAGAGACCGCAGTGCGGACTGCACCACGCCCACCAGCCGGTGTCTCCTGGCAGAAACGTTTCAGCACCACCCCAAGAGAATAGAGCGCTCAGGCTGGAGCTGTACCCGGACCAGGGGAATTCTGCCAGGGATGAAGTGAAGGGAGGGATGCCGAGGTGGGCGGAATAAGGCAGAGGCTAGAGCTGGGTGGGGTGGGGTGGGGTGGGAGCGCAACAAACCCGCTCACAGCCAAAGGTGGGCGCAAGGGCTCGGGCAGAGCGAGCTCCGTGCCAGCCGGGGGCGCCGCAGTGCGGGGGCAGGTGTGGCTGACCGACGCGGGCACTGCGGCAGGCCCGGTGAGGCTGAAGGGCGGGCCGATCGTTGCCAGTCCCCAAGACTGTGCCCTCCCGGACCCTCCCAGCCCCGCCCAGGGCTCCCCGGGAACCGCTATTCCGCTACCGCAGAGCCCGTTCCTGGTGCGCGCAGCAGCCCTGGAGCTGGCCCTACACTGCCACCCCTCCTCCCATTCAAGCTATGGCTCCTGAAGCTGAGACTTTTCAAAGAAGCCCATCCCCGCAACCTTTGGTCCCATTGTCCTTTCTGAAAGCTGCAGCTAGGACCTCAGGGGCAGGAGCGAGGCCGGGCTTCGTCTAGAAACACAGTGCAGACGGGTTCCATGCCTGTACCCTCGGGGGCTGGGGGAGGGGGGACCGGGCGTGGCCCTAGGACTAGCCTAGTCATTCCCAGGAAAGAAAGGATCGGGAAGTTTTAAGTCAGAAAAGATATTCTCCATTCTCATAGGGGTGTGTGTGTGTGTGTGTGTGTGTGTGTGTGTCCGGGACGAGGACGAGGACGAGGAGCACGAGGTGACTATGATAAAGACGATTCCCATGTGGGCCTTCGCACATGGTATTTTGACCCCAGGATTTCGGGTAAGGGGAGGTGGGTCCTAGCCTTTGGCTAGGGTGAGAGCAGAGCTTAAGAGGTTTTGCTAGGTTCACCCCACCCTTTCTCCGCCTGTGGTTGCGGTTTTATTATGGCCTCCGCTCCGCTGACACCTGCATTTCACCGTGCAGGAGAGGAGGCGAACAAATCGGCGGTGGCCACGGACCCAGCCAGGTGACCCATCCCTCAGGGTTAGTATAAAGATCCCTCTATCTGGGTCTCAAATAGAATAATTTAGAAATCATATCAGAAAAGGAGTCCAGATGAAGTGTGGGAGGTGGCCCGGAGAGGCGTGGGTGCGGGGCGTGCGGGAGAACAAGGTGGCCGTCGCGCCCTGGGTGGGGTCGTGTTGGCGCGTCTCCCCACTCGCGCCCCTGGGGGGCCTCGGGACGGCTTACCCAGCTCGATGTTGCCGATGGCACGCCTCAGGTGCTCTTCGGTCACCGTCTCGCCGACCACCACCAGCAAGTAGAACTTGCTGTCTAGGAAGCGGTGCGACAGGCTGGGCGAGGTGGACGCCGCCGGGTTGCCGATGCTGCCCGATGGCTCCGGCTCGGTGGCTTCCACCACCACGGTCGCCATCCTGCCGGCTCTGATAAAGCCTGGGAGAAGTGTTCCTCTCCCGCCGCTCCTCTGCTCTGCGGCAGGAGAAAGGATTATCTCCGAAGGTGCTGTCTCAGCTCCGCCCCCTGCGTCCCCCCTCCTCCCGGCGCGCGTCGCCTCCCCTCCGCCCTCTCCGTGCGCGGAAGAGAGGAACGGGGAGTGAGAGGCCGGGGAGGCGGTGCCGTTTATATGGAGACTAGGCTAGGAGCCTGGGAGGAAGAGGAGGAGGAAAGGACCACCCGGCACGTCCTCGTGGTGGCTGCCTCCACTCCTCCAGCCCTTAGCCTAGGGCTGATGTCATCTGCAGCAAATCATTTCGCCGGCGGCCCGGAAGCTGGAAGGACGAGGTGTGTGGACAATGGTCTGGGCAGGGCCAGGAGCCAGGCTCTGGTGGACCCAAAGAACTCTGCTGCAGCCCCAAGGGGGATCTGCACCACCACTCTTACATACACCCGCCTACCTTGCCCCAAAGCATCAACTTGGCTGTACCGGGGAGTGGGGATGACTTCCTGTTTCGAGCCGGAGTATGTCCTGATTCTGATTGCACATCTTCAGGCCTGTGCCTGTGCCTGTGCCCCATCCACGTGAAGTCAGAATTTGAGTAGCTTTGGCAGTCACAGTAGACGCTGGGTTGGGGGTACCCCACCCAAGAACACAAACCTGTCTTTTTGACCTTGTAGATATAGAAAGGCCTATTTGTCCATTAAAAACAAAAAACAAAAAAAAACAGGAATATTTATCTCCTTCGCTTAAAAGAGACTTTGCAAGAACTAAGCCTAATTTGTTCAGACTTTGGAGTCTAGTCTGGAAGGAGTAAGGCTGAAAAAAGAACTGGCCTTTGGTGCTCATGGGAAATGAATGAGAAGAGGCAGACATATTATGCTAGATACAGATTTCTTTTCTTAATATGCTGAACAGATACCATCAGGCGTAACAAAGAATAGAGCAGACACTGTCTCTGCCCAGCAGGACTACAGTGACTATAATGTGCTTTTCAGTTCCTTGGGGAATACACAAGCAAAATCATTTTGTGTGACAATGGTGCCTTTTAAGATACATGTAGCTTTGGGAGTTCTTATTGCCTTTGTCTATATTTAGAAGAATCCATAATAATGTTTCTAAAGGCCTTCGTAAACATTCATTTCTCACAAATCTAATGAATACATTTCTGTATTAAGGCAGAAGAGGAGGGCAAACACTTCATCATCATAAAAACTGGGGATTGTTTTAGGGGAGAAAAATAGCCCTCAATCTTCATCTAATATAACTAATATTAGAGCATATACTAGTTTTAATTTATACTAAATGTAACATACTAAATAATAGTTTAGTAGTCAATATACCTTTAACATTGGAGTATGTGCTAGTTTTAAAATACCAACTGGAGGTGCTGTAGCTCAGCCGGAAGATTTCATGCCCATGCCAGTCAGCACTGTAAGCACTAAGCAGTGTAGTCCCAGCACCCAGGCAGTATAGACAGGGAGGATCAGAAGTTCGAGGTCGTTCTTAGCTGATGAGTTTAAGATCAGCCTGGATACATAAGACCTTGCTTAAAACAGAACCAACCTATCGTGAGACTTTCACAGTAACCCAGTGTCTTAGGTGTTGACTGCCATGATTGACTTGTCGTAGGCCTTTTTGCCCCGTTTCTTTCTTGAAACCTGGATAGGCGATTCTCCATGAGCAGCCGAAGACTACACTAGTCTGATCAATGGTGACTAAAGGTAATGTCTGACCTATGACAGTAGGGGTCTGCAATAAGCTTGCTGCAGAGACTTGGTCACAACAAGTTTAAATAGGACATCCAGTTACTCTTGGGGAAGGGCCATGGGATGATTGGTGGTGGAGGTGAGGAGGAAAAGCCATCTTTCTGGAAGTCAGCCTTCAGAGTGGCTCTATCTAGTGATTTCCTCCATTTCTCCAAACCACCATCACGCCTGTGTGTGTACGGGTGTCTGTGTTGCTTTATGTCACAAATTCCTGTGAGAGATTTCTGCTTAGAGCTTCCTAAATTTCAGACCATGGTCTGTCGCCTTCATTTCTTTGGGCCTGAGGTAGGGTAGAACATTTTGGTGAAGGGACAATGCAGTGGAAGAGCTGCACCCCTCCTCACTGCCAGGAAGTAATGATACTTCCCTTTATTCCATCTGGGCACAGTCTGTGAGATGCTGCTGCCCATATCCAGGGTAGGTCTTATCCCATTAGCTAATCTGGAAACACCCCAACAGACATACCCAGACGTGCTTTACTAACAACCTAGATGTCTCTCAACCCAATCAAGTTAAAAGTCAAGTTGATATCAGTGTTCTTTTATCTTGCCAAATTTATTTTGGAACAAAAGTCCACGTGTTTGTGTTCATGGGAACACATATCACAAATAAGTAGGAGGTTGCCCTGAAAATAAACGGAATGAAAATAAGATGGTCAAATTTCTGCTACATAGTGTTACTAAATGCTCAAGGCTGAGCCTGAGGTATATACTGTCTAGGATAAAAAACAAGGTTTGTGTCAAAATATCCTAATACCTAACCGAATTGTTCCATATCTTGCAATAGATTGTTGAATAAAAGGTGCAAGAAGCCAAATGAGATGACTTGGTAGGTAAAGGTACTTGCTGCCAAGCCTGGGGACCTACTAAGTTCAATCCCAGGACCCACACAGTGAGAGGAGAGAACAGACTACTATAGATTGGCCTCTGACCTCCACACACATGAGTTAATTAGTTTAAAAAATGCAATAGAAGAAAGAAGTTCTTCACTGTGGCGCTCTGTCCAAGAAAGCCCTGACTAGGAACCACCCCATTGTTCACCTACCCTCCATCCAGAGACATCATGGCAGGACACAGACTAGCAATGGCTACTTTACACAAAGCCAACTAATTTGGCTCTTTTTATACTCGGTCCCTTTGTTTAGAAGCAGGAAGAATTGGATCTTTGTGACTGTGTACGGGAAGAGTAAAGGACAGAGGCTTCAGAGGCATGTAACCCAGTGCAGGGATCAACCGAGGCAATCAAGACATGGCTGATTACATGACACCCCACCCCCATTTCCTTAGACAACTGAGTAAAAGTAGCCTTACACAATGTACAGGTGACCCCTCCACGAACACCTCTGGGAGAAAAACAAAAAATCGAAACTTAACATGGTCAGCCACTCTTTGATTAGAAAAGTCCCCACTCCCAAGACAAAGGAGACAGTTTAAAGAAAGAGAAAATGAGCCCATAATGAAGCCTGCCTATATCACCAGCTATTCAGTGACTACACCTGCGTGTCCCAAAGGCTCTATAAACTAGATAGGCTCCAGGCCCCAATCATCCTTACCCTCTAGAGCTAATCTTGCAGGTCTGTTCCATTGAACAGTAGTGCCATCTATCCCACAGATATCTGGAATCCTTCCCTGGACCTTAGCTGCAAGGGAAGCCAGCACTGCATGTACAGTCAGCGCTACATGGAGTCTGGTGAGTTTCACCTTCACCTTCTAGATGTCTCCTCCACCATCTACTTCTCTTCAATTATCACAGCCCTTGCTATTATGAGAGGTACTATATATAGTGTTTTGTTTTGTTTTTGTTTTTTAAAAGAGTTTTGGAGTAAAAGTCTCCCAAATCCAGACATGTTGGCGATAAGTTGGAGGTCTGTAATGTACTGACACTTATTTGACAGCAAGAAGACATTAATTAGGAGAATCCTTACCGTGTCAGTCGGTTAGCCTAAGATACAGTTTATATAGAATAAAAAAAGACAAAGGACAAACACATGGCTCTTTATTTACTAATTTTCAACATTGTTTATTCTATACCATTCTCCCAAAGTGACTGATATTTTTCTATCATTAAAATCTACATTAGAAACCTGGGGAAGCTGCCAACTGTGGCCAGGCAGGAACCCTAGTGGAGCAACAGGGACACCAACCCATCCACAAAACTTTTGACCCAAAGATCATTCTGCCTACAAGAAATGCAGGGATGGGAGATGGAGCAGAGACTGAGAGGATGGTCAATCGATAACTGGGTCAACCTGAGACCCATCCATGAGCACCAATCCCTAACACTATTAATGATACTTTGTTGTGCTTGAAGACAGGAGTATAGCATGGCTGTCCTCTAAGAGGTCACATCCACTAATGTGACCATCAGCCAAAGGCATACCCCACAGCTAAACAGAGGGTGGAGCTTGGGGACTCATGGAAGAATAGGAGAAAGGATTACAGCCCCTACGGGCATAGGAAACACCACAGGAAGACCAACAGAGTCAGCTAACCTGGATCCTTGGGGCTCCCTGGGACTGAACCACCAACCAAAGACCATACACTGCTGAACCTAAGCCTCCCGCACATATGTAGCAGATGTGTAGCTTGGTCTTCATGTGGGTCCCAAACAACTGGAACTGAGAGCTATCAAAAGCAGTTGCCTGCATGTGGGATATATTCTACTAGCTGGGCTGACTTGTCTGGCCTTGCTGGAAGAGAAAGTGCTTAGCCTCCCAGAGACTAGGGTTGGGAGATATACAGCGGTCTCCCACCAGCTCAGAAGAGAAGTTGTAGGAGAGGGGAGGGGGACAAATTGTGAGAGAGGGTAGCTGGGAGGGTGCAGTGAGCAGGATGTAAATTGAATAAGTAAAATTAATTAATTAATTAATTAATTAAAACATACCATAGAGCTGTTATTCTTACTAATATTCATTTCCCCCTCTTGCCCAGCAGTATACAGAATACTTCCCCTTTACCTTGTATTGTCCTCAGAACCTGGATTTGTCTGTCTAAGAAGCCCACACTACTTAATTAAAAATAGGACTTAGAGATGATAATCTTGACCATCATTTTCAGTGGACATATATAAGGGATTTTTTTTTTCTTTAAGATGAAAGACACTAAGGGTTGACACTAACACAGATCAAGGCCACAGGGGTGTCTGCTTGTCCTTCATCTTTATCCTACACCAGGAATTCCAGTTCTCAAAGACAGCGAGCACAGCATTAGAGCAGAGAGCATCTCCTTCTCTCTGCCTTATACTCACAGAAGCTATAGATTCTAAAACGCTACTCTTTTGGCAACTGTATGGTTACTGAAAGACCATTTAGGTATTTCTGCAGTTTTTAGCACGTATCAAACTAGAAAACCAAAACCCTTGGTCATCAGACACCGGAATGTCGCCCCTTCGTGCGTTCCGTCACTGTGAACCCGGCCCTGTTGGGACAGTACCAATATCAACAGGATTACCGAAAGCAGCTTGCAATTTCTTCTGGCAATTTCCTTTTTCAATAGCTATCTCCCCGAGGCATACGGTTTTATGCAGTCTAATTAATTAATTCCTTTTTATAGGGTGATGCCATTAACTCAATACATAGATTCATTGGTTTCATTTGCAGTATTTCTGAGATGAATTTTAAATTTAATTTTGCTTTATAATTATAAATGTATGGTTTCAAGGTCAAATTTATAAGACAATTTGTATCCAGATGACTTCAGTCTCTACTCATATTCCCTCTACCATGAGCCCTGACTTTCCTTAGAAGCACTCTACCTGTCTACCCACCCCACCTACCCTCCCACACACCCCACCCTGGCTGCCTGAGGTTATTTTAAAATCTAAATACAGGGCTGAGAGTGTAGTTCCTTGGCAAAGCTTGCATTACTCTCTTGTCTCAATACCCTAAGACCAAAACAAACAAACAAACAATAAACCTAATGCAAACTACCTTCGGTGGGGAGGCATCTCCAACTAACCTTTTTATATGCACTTGGATCACCAGGCCTCCGTTATCTGCAGTACTTAATTTATCATCTATATACGTGATTTCTAAAATCTCTCTTTTCCATAGACTGTATGTGTGCTCTCTAAGGCTATGTTTTTTACTTCCAGACCGCTCGTGCAAAATGCACGCACGCATGTGCATACATACCAGCTCACTTAACGTTCCCAGTGCCCCAAGTAGGGTCTGTATACGATTAGTAGCTAGAAAGCTTATCTGGTGACAAAATGGTGGCATCTGTGGGTTGCTTCACTGTGCAGAAAGTTGGCATGGCCTTGAGTTAATTCCCACCAACATGCCAAGCACTTGATAATGCGGGGGGTTTTGTTGTTGTGTTTTTAAGAAGGAATAAATACAAAGCTGGGTGGGTAGGAAGGTAGAGGAAAGAGTTGAGAAAAAGGAAAAGAATATTATCAAAATACGTTAGATGAAATTCTTAAAGAATAAATAGAAACATTTAAATTTGGAACGGTTCTAGAGTATAAGTCAAGAGCACTTTTATCAATGAGGATAGAGCCTGTGTTTACTCAGCATTAATTTTCCTTGCCTTCCCAAATTATACGCCTGCTACAGAAAACAGCAAAATTTGGGAAGAAACAAGAAATTAGGGAAGTGATTTATAATGTATGAGCTATTAGAGACAATTTAAATTTATTACGTGCAGTGAGCAGGGCTACTGTTCTCTGCGGGTCATTTGCAATATTTCTACAGGGCATTTCTGTAAATCCAGAGCTCGTAACCTCAGCCACAGAGGTTACACTCACTTATATTTAATTATGCTTGCCTGAGAAATTGCCTCTTCTTTTGGTAAAATGGTGAGGGGGGAGAAGATATGGCCTCAGGAGGCAACTGTGTAAAACCCCTTTCAGTTACATGAGCTGGTCCCTCCCATCATTCTTCCAACAGCAAATGAATGGACCACATAAAACCCTACAGCTGGATAGAGCTCGGTTTCTATGTGTGTGTTTATGCATGTTTACATACACACATGCACTTATATATGTATACTCACATGTATATAAACATGTGCGCACACACATGCATATTTATACACATATAGACACAGCTCCTCCCCAAGTCAATAATATTTTACATATGGTTCTTTAAATAACATTCCTCTTCTTTGAAGCTCTCTACAGATGCATGAAGCAACCTCGCTTTTGAACCTCATGCACAGGAACCCAGAGTCTGGTTTGTCTGCCGTTTATTCGCTCTTCCCCATCTGTAGTCCTGAGCAGATCTTTGCTTTATTCTAACTGATGTGGCAATGGCCACGTGTCTCTGTGTGTTCAGCTTTCCGGGCACAGATGGCTGGAGTAGAACACATAAGCTAAATGTACTACCTCATTGTAGCATGGGCTGCCTCCTCCTTCTAGAGACTCTCGAGGGAGGCCAGCTGCTGAGCCCCCCCACATCACCTCCTCTTCTCCCAAACCACAGTTTGAATCTCGAAGGGTTTCCCTCACGACAGATAAATATACTTAGAAAAAAAATCTTAAGTTTTAATTTGCCCTCACCCATGAATCTTTTAAATCACAGTCCTTCCCTTTTATCAATTAAACACATGTTCTGAAATATGTGTTTTTCTCTCTCTTTTTTCCTTTCGGATTGCTGGCTTCTTGTGTTGTTATTGTTGTCTTGTTTTTGATAATTTCTTAAATTTTACATGTGTGTATGTATATGACTAGGAGGCTGCCATGGTCCACACTTTCCAGAGGTGTTTTTTTTTTTTTTCTCCCACCATGTGGGTGCTGGGTATTGAACTCAGATCATTAGGTTTGGCAGTATGTGCCTCTGCCTGCTGAGACATCTGGCTGGCTTGTTTTGTCTTTTTTTTTTGAGATAGGATTTGATGCAACCCAGGATGGCCTAGAACTTGCTAAGTAGCAGAAGATGCTTGGTTGAACTATTGGTTTGGTTGCAGGGATATCTGGACAAAGAAGCTGTCACTGGCATGTGTTGCAAATATCTCCTCTCTGTGTTGGATTTTGTGTTTTAGTCCATTTTTGACCCTGTTGACCTTCCCAGTTCAACCAACCTAATAAGGAAGAAAGTTATTTATGAGTTACTAGGATATGTTTTCCCCCAAACCTTAACACTCTAATAATTTTACAGACATGTTCAATTAAGACAGTATCAGGAAGAAATATTTAAAATTGCCCTAGAAGAATGGTTTGGGTATGTTTGTTTGTTTGTTTCTTTGTTTTTGTATCAGGCATAGAAAGAGGACAACCCCCACGAAGGGACAGAGTGTGCAAAACCAGCCAGCAGGAACACACTGAGCTCACCCCTGAAAAAAGTGGTCTCCTGCTTTCTTTTGTGCAGGAAGAACTGATGGTGAGCTGAACCTGTCCTTCACCTTTCTAGGGTGCTTCTCCACACACCTCATCCTCACCATGAGGGGCAGGCATCCCTGTTTCCTTTGACCAATGCATAGTGTGTGTGTGCAAATCTTACTGCATCGTGGCTGTCTTGATGACTCTCAATCTAAAATAGCAGTGTTGTCGTTAAGAACAAATCAGACAGTGCAAACAACACCGTAGTTATGGCATTTCTCTGCAGGTGGGGGGGGCTATGCTTTAGAAATTGCTGAGTCAAGGGAAGCACATGTGGAATATGGAAAGATGCTGAAAACTTGACTCCTAACATTTTTGTGTCAGTGTGTACTCTGCCAGTAGCAGACAACTGGGCTGCTTCTCAACGTGCAAGAAGTTTTAAACCTTATTTGTTCCTGTGTTACAGATAGTGAATAGTATGTCTATGATTTTACTTGCTGTGTGTGTGTGTGTGTGTGTGTGTGTGTGTGTGTGTGTGTGTGTGTTGGCTGGTTGTAGGTGTACATGTGCTTCCAGATTCACAATGCAGATGTGCATGGAGGATTCGCAAGGCCTGGGGGGTAACTCCTGGTGGCTTTATTGGATCACTTTCCACTTCCATTTTTGAGACGGTCTCTCACTGAACTTGAAGTTCGTCCATTTCATTAGATTAGCTGGGGCTTCGACGGTTCGCTTGTCTAAGCCCTTACTGCCTCAATGGGGATTATGAGCATGCACCACCATACTAGGCTTCTTCCATGTGTTCTTGGGATCGGAGCTCAGGTCTTTGTCATCCACAGCCATCTCTGTATGCTATCTTTATTATTATCTCTATAATATCTATATTGTCTGTATGATCTTATAAGGGAGGATGAGTGGATCCTCCTGTGTTTTCAGGGATCTATATGCTTTGTCCTCTACATACATTTTGATGGATGAGTCACGGTTTGCTTATTGATTTGTGTGTGCTCTTTCTATATGAAGGGAATTAGCCATTTTTTATGGTATGACTTGCAAATATTGTTTCCTCAGGCTGGCATCTGTCCTTCTGACTTTTGCAGATCTTGCCCTGGGGAATATCATTATGCAGCTGTTTCATTTCTGGCTTCTGGCTCCTCTATTGTACCTGGGTCTTAAAATGGCCTTGCAATTATTAGGTTATGCAAGAAGAATTTCCCTGGGTTTTGTCCAGTGCTTTGAAGACTTAAATATTTAATGCGTTGGATTTATCCAGATGTAGACTGAGATCTATTACTTATCAGTTCCTAAGTTCCTTAGCACTTTGCTGATGCAAGATTTTACAGCATGATGTAATGATTTGGTGCCTGAACTTTCTCCTCAATTGATTTTAAAATCTATGAGAGTGGGTTCTTCGGTTTTATGCTTTTAGCCCCCCAGTTGCCTTCTGCCCACTTCAACCCCAGCCCAAGTGTCTTCAGGTGTCAGCCACCAGGCATCTGAGACTTGGCCGCTCTCCACTGCTGGGGGAGGGAATATTGCACCTGAATTGAGATGAGGCCTGAGAGGGAGAACTTAAATGAGGCTGGGAAGTTCTCGTCCAGTGCCTTTTCATTAAACTCTGGCTCTCACAGAGTCCAAATGCCAAGTGAGTCATCCTGACCAAAGGACCACATGCCAAAAGAAAGAATCGTGTTGGAAATAGCCAAGCCTGCCTGAAGATGGCTTATCAGCTGGCAGTGTAGATGAGCAGCCACCCAGCCCACAGCAGAGCCAGAGCCAGCAAAGCTGCAGGTGCAATGGTAGGCTTCCTTCCCAGGGTACCGTGGCCACTGGGGACAGTCCTCCCAGCTCACGATTAGGATGGCTATCTCTGGCTAACTGAGAAATCCTGAATGACGTAACAGGTGTGCCTTGAGACTCTAGGGGCAACATCTAGGTGGCACTAGGCCAGGCTAATGTCACCTGATGAGCACTAACACAGCAACAGCACCTGTCATCCACCCTGTTGTTCCCAGTGCCTGCTTGGTAGGAGTGAGGGAACACAGTTGCATCTGACTTTCTCAAGAAAGTAACAGACACCCAGAAACATGGCGTCTGGCCCAGAAAAGGAGGCAGATCCGGAGTATAAAAAAGTGTGAAGGAAGAAGCAACTACACTCAGCTGAGGAGACCAGGAAAGTTAAGAAGGAAGGGACACAGCTTCTGGAAACCACCAGAGCCGAGGGTCAGAAGGCCATTTTCAAAAGCTGTTTGGAACAATGCAGGTGGGATTTGGGAGGAAAGTAGACAGATTAATGCCCTGCCCTAATACCTGTGCCTGTATGTGTCGTTTTAATGCACTGCTTCTCAGCCTTCCCAATACCGCCACCCTTTACGACAGTTCCTCGTGCTGTACTGACACCCAACCATAAAGTGATTTTCATTGCTACTCTATACGTGTAATTTTGCTATGGTTACGAATCATAATGTCAACATTTTTTGAGAGAGAGGTTTGTCAAAGGGGTCATGCTCCACATGTTGAGAACTGCTGTTTTAATAGTAAGGACCTCTGCAACTGTGATTGAATGAAGGATTCTGGGGTATGGTGATCAGGTCACAGGATTATTGTAAGAGAGACTCAGTGTCAGAGTCAGAGAAGATGTGACCATGGAAGAGAGGACAGGAGGTTGGGGGAGGGGAAGGAAAGAAGAGGGAGAGACAAGACTGAGATCCGAAGATGGGGAGGGAGGGATAAGTGGAGAGTGTAGGTAGCTTCTGGGTACTGGGCAAGCTCTGGAAATGGATTCTCCCCCTGTGGCCCCAGAAGATACAAAACCATGCTGACACCCAGATACAGGCCTTCAGATCTCCAGAACTGTTTCAGAATAGGTCTTCTACGTCATCATGCTTGCCGTAACTTGTTACACAGCAGCAGGGTTCTAATGGAGTGAGTTAGACACTTAGACTTCACATGGCTGTGTCTGAAATGCCCTCCTGTAGTCCGGGATTCTGGCCAGCTCTGCTAAACCTGCACACCCTGCAGCCTGGGTCTGGGGCAGTATAGGTTGCCATTTCTCATCCTTGAGCTCCTTTCGTGAGTGGTCAGGGAACTAGGCATCCATCCACCCTCTGCACAGTACGAAGTTCAATGCGAGTTCCTTAGACTGCTGTGAACAGTGACACAATCAATGTTGTCCAGTTGAAGACGGGGTGGCATTGCCCAAATCCATGGTCACTACGTATCTGGTTTCCCAGTAGATGTTGTTCTGTAAGACTTGTTATTTGTGGGTTAGTTACTTCCCTGATGAACTGTGTATGGGTGGTGGTGGTGAGTGGATGTGTGTGTGAGGGGGTGTATTTACTTTTTAAAAAATGATGAAAAAACAGGAAACCATATTTAGATGGCCAGATGAAACAGTTTTCTGGTTGTGATAGTAGGGAAAAAAAAAACAGTTACTTGTCTGGCCACTCACACATTCTTGAATTAACATCATTAATAAGCATCTACCATGTCAAGTGCCAATACTGTGTGTGTCCTATGAGAGATAATGAGCAAAAACATATTTGTACCAACAGAAAACAAATAGGTATAGGAAACAGGAAAAAAATGGTGAAATGGGTATTTTAAAGATTCTACTCTCTCCCAACTTTGAGGTCAAATTGACAAATACATATTTAGTGTGTATAATGTGATGGTTTGATTCACACAGCATAAAACTATTATCACCATCAGATTACTTACCATAGGCATCACCACACGTTACATCATATAGGGAGCTTTCACATGTGTGCATCTATGTGTCTGCATGTATGCATGCATGTGCATGTCTGTGTGTGCATGCATGTGGAATTATGACTGGGCTCCTTGAAGCCCTGGGGGCTAGGCTGCCGAACTGCCTTCTCAGCACCTCTGAAGACCAACTCTCAACTCCAAAACCATGAAACAAGTACAGCAAGGTGACCAGCACTATTGACAGCAGGTAGCATTACATCTCCAGAAATCGGGACGAAAGTGTCCTTGTTCAACCTTTGAAACACTATACTCTCCTGACAGACAGGAAAACTGCCCACTTTTAAACTATATCCAACTTCAAAAGATGATTGATAATCAGAATGACTGCAAACAAACAAGACCAAGCAACACAGAGCAACTTCATTTTGTTTTGGCTTCATTGAAATAGGATTTCTCTGTGGCTCTTTTGGAACTCACAATGTAGACCAGGCTGGCCCCAAACTCACAGAGATCCTCCTGCCTCTGCCTTCTAAGTGATGGAATTAAAGACACCCAGGGCCAAGCATAGCCTCAGTAAAGACTAATGGTAAAGAAAGGCTTGACTCTGACTGGGAACAGTACATGGCTTCAATAGTAATGACGGGTAGATGAATAAAACCCTCAAAAGTGACAGGGCTGAACCCAGGGCCACTGTGTGTCTTGGGTCACACATGCTCTCTTCTAAGCATTTATCCATTCCTTTCCCCACTATCACCAAGCAGGACATACATGCCAAGAAGGTATTAATGATAGTGATGACATTAGATAAATATTTATGTATCTGACTCTTTACCACCCTACAAAATAAGGTTCAAATATTCAATCAGTATTTTGATAAGAAAAATATCACCCTCCCAACATCTAAATAATCCCCAAAGATGTCTCTAGCATATGTTACAGCATGGTGTAATAGCTCATCAGTTTCAGGGTGAGGTTATTGTCTTAGTCAGGGTTTGTATTCTTGCATAAACATCATGACCAAGAAGCAAGTTGGGGAGGAAAGGGTTTATTCAGCTTACACTTCCACATTGCTGTTCATCACCAGAGGAAGTCAGGACAGGAACTCAAGCAGGTCAGGAAGCAGGAGCTGATGCAGAGGCCATGGAGGGATGTTACTTACTGGCTTGCTTCCCCTGGCTTGCTCAGCCTGCTTTCTTATAGAACCCAGGTCTACCAGCCCAGGGATGGCACCACCCACAATGGACTAAGCCCTCTTCCCTTGATCACTAGTTGAGAAAATGCCTTACAGCTGGATCTCATGGAGGCATTTCTTCAACTGAGGCTCCTTTCTCTGTGATAACTCCAGCTGTCAAGTTGACACAGAACCAGCCAGCGCAGTTATCAAGCAGGCTTCTCATTTTTTAATCCAATCTCATCCATTTAGTGGTAGGACAATTTCCTTTAGCTTCCTCTGTGCCAGCATCCTGACCTAAACAACAAAGAAATGACATCATCTCTATGCCCACAATTCAATCATTCATTAAGCATTGGCTGTATACCCTTGGGGTGTCAGACGTGGGGACTGTTACTGAGGACACAGCCTATTTAACTACCTGGTGGGTTATTTAATATTTTTAAATGTACTTGACTATACAGGTGACAATGTCCACAGATCCATAATGGATGTTAGTTTAAGGATAGTTTTATTTGCTCTGATGTTGGCTGCTTTAATTTTGATTTTGGCAAATGCCTTAAAAGAAGAAATGAGGGCTGGAGAGATGGCTCAGTGACTGAGAGCTCTGACCTCTCCTCCAGATGTCCTGAGTTCAAATCCCACCAACAACATGGTGGCTCACAAGCATCTGTAATAAGGATGCCCTCCTCTGGTGTGTCTGAAGATAGCTACAATGCACTTATATATAATAAATTAATTAATCTTTAAAAAATAAGAAATGACATTTCACCTTCTACGTACCTATTGTTTTTGTTTTTCATGGTTCTCAGGAGCCAGTAAAGGCAGAACAGATGATGTGGAAGACAGAGTAGCCAAGCACCCCCTATGCAGACTTTCAGCTTAGCAGGTGATGTGCCTGAGCGGTGGTCTTCATTGATCCTTACAAAAGCCTATTTCAGTGAGATAAAAACCTTTTCCAACACATCAATACTCTATATACTTAAGACCAGGGTCAGCTTCCAACCCTTGTTATACATATGTGCTTCTTCATTGACATGTCTGTGCAGTCAGTACAACCTAATCCACCACAAACTTTCCCCCTGCAAATAACCAGTGTTCATATTAAGCTGGGGGTTTTCCTTTGGAACCTTGATGTCCTCACCTTTCCCTTCAGCATGCCATTCATGCTGGCTGATCTTATGTCACCTTGACACAAGCTAGAGTTATCTGAAAGCAGGAAACTTCAACTGAGAAACTATCTCCATGAGATCCTGATGTAAAGCATTTTCTTAATCAGTGATTGATGGGGGAAGGGCCCAGCCCACTGTGGGTGGTGCCATCCCTGGGCTGGTGGTCCTGGGTTCTGTAAGAAAGCAGCTGAGCAGCCATGGGGAGCAAGCTCAGGCTGCCTCAGCTTTTGTGCAGGTGAGCCTGCTTAGAAACCGTTGACCTTCATCTTTCTGTGTTTCGGCCTCTCTGGGGAGTAACTGAAAAGGTATATAATATTTGCTTATGCACCCATATTCAACAATTCACAGGCCATGTGCTACCAGAATGGGGCAACTACATGTAGTCACCCACATGATCTCTGCAGCCAAGGAAATCCCAAGATAATGTGACTTCGATGGTACCTCACAAAGCCTGCTTCTTCTGGAAGATGAGCTATAAACAACACGTATACCATGGTTTCATCCCTGTCTAAGAAGAGGTTGGTACCTCTTTAAGCTTACATCATGTATACCACCCACCCCCATTCTCTGCTGTCGCCCATCTCCCAACAGACCAAGCCTCGCCTAGAAGACCCTCCACAGTGCGGCTGCCTCCTACTCTTCGTTATGATGACCCTACCTAATCTGGTACTTGGCACCCTGACTGGGGGTGAAATGGCTAAAATCCTGGTTTTAGTCTGTTCTCCATCCATTGGGTTCAGACACTGATATGAGCAGCTCATGCCTGCAGGAGGCCTGTCAGCGTTCCTGTCCTCTTACCCCACCTCCCCATGGAGGGTCACCTTCAGAATATGAATTTTATATCTCTACCTCCCACATTGCTACTCGTAGAGCTTTCCAAGGGACCCACCCCCTTTTAGAAACAGTTTTCACTACATAGGTTATAATGTGGGGAAGGAAGCTCAGAACAATTTTTCTTATAGCTGGAACTTAGGTTTCCTGTTTCTGCTCAGTTCTCATCTCCCTCCCTCTACCACTGTGAGTGCTCAGTGTGTCCAAGGACATATTTGGGGGGTGAATTACCTACCACAGCAATTAGTCTTGATAGAAGATAGCATTTCTACTTATGGTGGTTTAAATAAAAACGACCCCCCCCCATAGGCCCATAGAAAGTGACACTTTTAGAAGGCATGGCCTGGTTAGAGTGGGTGTGGCCTGGTTGGAGTGGGTGTGGCCTGATTGGAGTGGGTGTGGCTTTGTTGGAGGAAGTGTGTCACTGGGGGTGGGCCTTGAGGTTTCAGATACTCAATCCAGGCCCAGTTCACTCTCTTCCTGCTGCCTGCCAATCCAGATCTAGAACTCTCAACTCCTCTCCAGCAGGACATCGGCCTGAGTGCAGCCATGCTTCCCAGTAGTGGACTATACCTCTGAACTGTGAGCCAGCCTCAATGAACTGTTATCTTTCTTAAGAGTTGCTGTGATCATAGAGTCTCTTCACAGCAATAGAGGCCCTAACTAAGATACTACCCCCTTTACCTAAACCCCACATACTCCCAGTGACATGGCTTGGTGTAAGGCTCCCATTCTGGGAGCGGGGGATGGAACAGACTAAGGTGGCAACCTGAGAAACCCAACCCCAGTCTTGGCTGAAGCATCCATCTCTCTTGGGCACTAGGTATTCAGGACCCTTTCTCCTGGTACCTCTTGCATCCAGGGAGCATCCTCTGAAGGCTCTCCCCACACTTATTTCTTCCTTGTTCTGGTCCTGAACACACATTTTCTCACCATTACCCAGTGGTTCCATGATTTCTACAGCTGGTACACATCACCTCTCCACTGAGCCTCTCCCGGATCCTGCTGTCCTGGGAACGGACCTTCCTGCTCTTTGGAACCTGGCTCCCAAATATTGCTTTTCTGGAAGTGTTTTTATTCTTATTTTACTGCCATTAAAGCTTCTCCCTGGCCCCAGACTCTCTAATACTGACTCTTCCAGAGGATGAATGAACCGAGACTCTCTTACTTGCTTCTCCAAACTCCATGATGACCTAATGAGAGGAAATCTCTTAGTAGACAAGACATTCCTCTTGGTCCCAGCATGGAAACAATGATCTTCTTAAGACACCGGTCACCCCTGCAACCAAGGCTACAAATTGGGGTTCCTAGTGTGCGCTGCTTCTTGGAGTCAACAGCGGAAGAGCTGAACTTGTGTGCGCCGTAATTTTCTGCTCTTAAAGTGAAAGTAGTGCTTGCTCAAATGACTATTGAAAGGTACAAAGCAAGCGAACAAACACAAGTCAACAAAAACAGCTGAGGTGCTTAGAACAGGGAGTCGGGGGAGCTGATGCCTCCTGGGTGGGTCTGTTTCCATAGGTCCGGTGCCTAGTGTGACCAGTCTCCAGCATAACTTTACAGGGTTATCTCAGAATGTCCGTCAAGGCGAGGCATCCTCGGACTTTCTCCAGCACTGTTCCACACTCAGGAGCCGTCTGTAAGCTAGGTTACAGGAAGAGTATGCCAAGAACCACGTCCCCCAGCTCTGCAGCTGCGGCATAAGCGGCCTCTGTGCCGTCTCAGTTCATCGGAGCCTGACCTATGCGATCAATTTGAAACCACCTTAGGTTTCTTGCAACTTCCATATGTGGCGTTTTATTAAACGTCCTATTCCCAGTAATCACATATTTTACCCTTGAAGTAATCCTCATTTATCCCCGCTCCATCTTGTTCCATTCCTGTTTTTTGTTTGTTTGTTTTTTGTTCTTTTAGACCTACAGTGGTTTTTCTTGATTTTTAACAAGCTTTTTAACAGTACAGAAATTTGATATCAAAAATATTTGCTACATTTTAGTACAGTTTCCACACCTAAAAGCAAACAGTATCATCTATGACCACAGCTTACTTTCATTTAAAATAAAACAAACAAACAGGCATTAAAATATGATGGAGCCTATTTATTTTGTCTGTCAAAAATAAGCTAATCAATTACTAACTATTATGTGTGACTGAAAACAAGTCAAAAGACTTTTTAGCCTTGGAACCCAATAGGAGACTCAGATAGGATCAAGAGTTCAAGAACAGCCTGGGCTAACTATCAAGACCTTATTTGAAACAAACAAAAATTAAAGGTCTGAGGTCTGCCTGTCCTGTGAGTGTGTAAGTTAAGAAGGCCAATGGGTCCCACAACAGTATCTGTCTGATCCCTTTCGTGTCTCTACTGTTTGTGTGCAGTTTAAGTTTGTGTGAGTCAAGTTATGTTTATTGAATGAATATGTAAAGATTTAAAGGCTAGTTCTTTACTAAAAAACAAACAAAAACCACAAACAAACAAGCAAACAAAACCCCCTGTCAGGCACATACCTTTATTTCCAGATGGAGGCAGATGCTGGCAGATCTCTGAATTTGAGACCAGCCTAGTCTACAGAGTGAGTTCCAGGGCAGCCAGGACTACACAGAAAATCCCTGTTTTGAAAAACAAACAAACAAACAAACAAAAAAGAAAACAAAATTTAAAAAATTAATAAAATCAATTCCTGCACTCTGATACGTTGCATTATTTAGGGCTCTGGGGACCCTGTTACCTAAGACAGGACAAGAAACATTTGTAAATGAAGTTAAGTTGTTGTCCAGAGGAGCAGTGAATTCCAGGCACTGGGTCAGCCAGAGCTAATTCTTCCTCCTGTCATGACTTCTAGCCCATCTGATTTGTTGAATTTCAGATACATACTCACTGGGGAAATAATTCACTGCAGAAATGTTAGAAGCTATAAATACACAGACACTAATCAAACCCAGAGGAATAAAAACCTAACACAGGCTAAGCAGAGCCCCCGTTGGAAAGCCAATCGGTTCATTAGAAACATTTATAAGATGGTAGAAAAGATGATTAAATCTGAGCTAATCACAGCCTTGGCATTTTTATAGAAATAGTCTGTGTACACGGCCAAGGCGTTCACCGGTTTTATTAACCTCATTACTCAGTGAGTTGAATTTATGAAAATCTAGAAAGTCGATAACAGTAATTAAGCTTAGGAACGCGGCAAACCTGTGAATGTGTAAAGTCTGTGAGCCTGCAGGCTCTGGGCCAAAGGTTTTTAACCACCTGGCAGAGGCCAGCTTTTTTCTGGAGAAAGAAAAAGAAAGTAACGGGAGGGGGTGGGGCAAGGACAGGAAGGGAATGATTTGATTTGCTTCCAGCCTTGGAGTTATCCCATTCGGTCCTCACCCTCTTATCCGCAGCCCATTGCTTCAGTGCTGGGCATCATTTGATTACACTGAAACGGCTCAGCTACCCATTTCCTGGGCTCAGTGACAGGCCAGATGAACAGGAACTGCCCTGACCATTCAGCCCTTTGGCTTTCTCCTCCAAGGCCTGCCAGGCTCCTCCCATCAGAAAGCAAACAAAACCCAAGAGGGAGGGGATGGGGGAAACCCACCTTGGGGCTTGGTCCCCACTCTTTCCTGTTGTCCTCCCTGGAGTATATTGTAAGGGGCACCCATGTTCAATAGGTCCTCACGAAAGGAAGATTTCTCTCGTTGATGTCAAGAGTGTGGAGGATGCTCTCGGTATCTCTTAGAACACAGGGTGCCCTTCCGTGTGGGGAGAAAATGCCTCTTCCAGGGTAGAGCTGAAGTGTGGGAGGAGCCCAGATGTCCTAGTTTTTTGAAATGCCTTTTAAGTAGCTCTGTTTTATCACAAGTGACTGCAATTTATCATTATATGAGCATCACCACCACACGGGTCTGCGGCACTTACTATAAAATTAGAAAGAGAGGAAGACATATCCCCAACTTCAGAGAGGCTACTGAGCGGAGAGGCGGATTTGTGGGTTCCAGGAACAAGTGCAGCTTGTAGCAAATACAAGATGGAGGCTCTGAGACAAGAAGGTCAACCTAATGTGGGTTTGAAAGTGGCTTCCGGGAAGAGGCGGGACTGACAAGGCTCTGAGCTGACGAGCTCAAAGAGGTCAGAGAAAGCACTATAAGATTTGCAAACAAGTGGTCCCAGGCCCTGGGTACTGTGATGCCGTGTCCCAAGGAGTAGAGTGAGGAGACCCCTAGGCAGGCAGGATGAAGGTCAGAGACCTCGATGTTTCTTGGCCACACAGAGAAAACTGGCCGAATCCTGCACACAGTGGGTAGCCATGAAGGTTTTAGAGTATGAAATGGCTTGAAGGACAGACATATGCTAAGTGACCACTCTGGCTAGCGGATGGTAGAGGGCAGGAAGGGAGAGAGGACAAATATATCTTAACAGAAGTCACAAGAGAGTGTAAGTGCAGGCTAGCTGAGGACATTGACAGATGACCAGCAACCCCTCGGGACAAAGTCCAACTTGGTTAGCATGGGTGTCGATTATTGTTCTGGTCAGCGGGACTCTTCCTGTTGTGAAAGAGCAGGAAGCAGAGAGTCTGGATCAGAAATTCAGCTGGCCCATTAACACTCAAGCCTCACTTCTGGTCCTGAGTCTGCCAACCCAGGCCCGTTCCCAAAAGGTTGCACAGCCTTCATCCACAGGAGCCAACTATTCAAACTCGTGATACCAGGAGGGAGATTTCACATTCAAACCACAGCAGTGACTCAAGAGGCCTCCATCTAAGCCCTGTTCCCGCCCTGGCTCTAGGTCAGTGTCTCCGGCAGTCTCTCACAGCCTTACGAAGCTCAAGTCTACTGTGATCTCCCGGCCTTTGTGCATGCTCCTCCCCTTAGCTTTTGCTCCAGTCATGATGAAGGAGATGGTGATGGTGCATCGATGATTGACAGCGTTCAGTCGTAAGCCTGTCCCCGTCCCAAGTGCTTGCTCTTTCTAACTCTTTTCCTGAAGACACTTCAAGGTCTAAAGTGGTGCTAGGTCTTTGCTTAAATTCCACGAGGGGCCAGTACCAGTCACCAAGTACGGAACTAAGAGTCTGAGCACAGGGCTTTTGGCCCATGCTAGTATTCTTGAGGCACATACTCAGTTGTGACTGAACTTTATCACAAAGCTCTAACAGGGCTGTTTTCTATTTTTTGGGTACATGTTCCTGTATTTTTGTTATTAGGAACATTAAAACTATACTGACAGTGACTAGGAAATGACTTCAGCATATTGTGGGTTCAGAAATGCAACGTTATTTTGTTCCCCTCTAGCTGTATCCAGGGCATAAGAAACAACTGAGGAGGTTGAAAGACCAGCTCAAGTCCCCGTCCAAACAGGAATGCAGCAAATAGGTGGGGCGGGGAAACTGGAAGAAAGCCTCCAGCTTTATCACCTGCTTTCATAGGCTCAGCCGTGCTCCAGCTAGTCTGCATGCCTTATTAGTTCTGCTACCCAGAATACCTCCAATGTATGGTCACCATGGAAACGAGGGCTGGCTGGAGGAAGAAGCCAGAAGGTCTTCTCTATCTCAAACCATCTCATTTCTCCCTCCTTCCCTTCTCTCTCCCTCATTACCTCCCTCTCTTCCCCTCTCCCCCTCCCTCCCTCCCTCCCTCCTTCCCTCCCTCCCTCCCTCCCTCCCTCCCTCTCTCTCTCTCTCTCTCTCTCTCTCTCTCTCTCTCTCTCTCGTTCGTCCCTTCCTTCACTTATTTAATTTGCCTTTGGGCAGCAGTCTGCTGAGTGTTCCTTTCCACCCTCAGATCACACTGACTCCTTTTAGAATCTAAGCACATGCCCTCTGATGACCTGTAGAGTTTGCACAAGCTCAGACTGCTGATTACTTCAGCTTATCCCAGAGACCAATGTTTTCTACTCTTGAGACCGCCCTGGTTTTACTCCATAAATACCTTTAAGTCCTAGCCACTGGGAGCTAGATTTGGAAGTCTGGGGTTCTTGCTTCCTTCAGGCTGGTGACCCCTGAATAAACTAGAACTATTCTATTTTTGCAACCAAAGGTTGGCATATAGCATGGCATGGAAGAAACCTTATTGATAACAGAAAGAAGCCCAAGGGTTGGTATCTCCCAATGGCCTGTGAGTTCATAGGGCAGAAAAGAGAGCTGCGGAGCATCCGCATTCAGCTAGCTTCAGCTGAGGACCTGCCCAGAAGCTTCCCTGGAAGACCAGCTCTCCAGCAAGAGGCTCTGTCTGCCACCACTTGCTGCATTCAAACCTTTTCTGTATTCACTAAAGCACATGCTCCAAGAGCCTCTCTTCTGCAGTATGGCTGATGGAACTCAGTGCTGAGCACTATCAAAAATAGATGTCATCATGACAATGATATGGATAATGTAATTCCAAAAATGGGGAGAACGGATTTGAGGATTATAATTAAACATAGCTTGAATGTTCTTTAAGGTTAATCACCAAGTTGGAGGCATTTAGTCACTTGCTAGTGCTTGTGTGTAAGGCAAAGGGAACTGTACGCAGTGAAACTCAGTAGCAGCACAGAGCAATGACAACGTGTTTTCTGTTTTAATGTGTTTGCTCACTGCTTTGAAAGACAACGCCAGCACAATCCCATTTAAGCATATGTAGATACACGTTTAAGCTATAATAAATTCTAATTATTAAAATTTTCATGCTTTCTAAAAAATTCCATAAAGATAGAATTCTTTTTAGCAACTTCCCAGTGGCTCATGTAGATGTAAGATTCTGGAGATCCAGTTCTCAGATGATAGTATCATGGCTCAAAAAGAACCTTCTAGAACCCTGTCTCCAAGTATATTAGCTATTTTTCCATTTCGATGGTGACAAACATAATGACTAAGGCAGATATGGAAGAAAGAGTTTATCTAGCTTTACAGTTCCAGATAAGGGTCCATATTGGTAGGGATAGACAATGTGGCAGCAGACACAGTGGCGAGAGCTGAGAGATCACACCTCAAAACAGAAATGGTGTCATCTTTAAACTCTCAAAGCACAATGTCTTGGTGAGCATTCTCAAAAGGAACTGACAGTTCATTGGAGTAGCTGACAGGCTGGAGTAGCTGACAGGCTGGAGTAGCTGACAGGCTGGAGTAGCTGACAGGCTGAAATCTGAGTAGTCCACCAGTATCTGTCTCCTAGTGAAAAGGCCAAGGATCCAGTAGTTGTTTTGTCTATGAGCTTAGATGTCTCAGCAGTCCCAATCAAGTGTGGGAGTCCCAGGGAACTAGAGAGTTGCCAATTTTCATTCCACGGTGGATTCCTCAAGAAATAGCTTCTAACAAACACCAGGGAAGGCAGGTCTCAGAAACAGGATACATGAACTTGCCAATGAGAGTGAAGGCAAGCCGGCAAAAAGCAAAAACTTCCGTCTTCCACATCTTTGTGTGTGTGTGTGTGTGTGTGTGTGTGTGTGTGTGTGTCTGCCACCAGAAGGACTTCCAACCTCAGATGAACTGATCAAGAAAAATGCCTCACAATTATGCCCAGACGCTTGACAGTTAGTTAACTGTAGTCAAGTGGAAAATCAAAACTCAACCATCATGTGCTCCCCCAGTGACATACTTCCTTTACTGAGACCACACCCCTAAACCTACTCCCACAGTACCACCAACTGGGACAAAGCATTAAATACCACAGACTATGAAGGACATTTTTCATTCAAGCTGAGGTATTTATTAAAGTACTGTGGATAGAGAACCTAGCTCAAGTATTTTAAAAAAAAAATCCTCAACTGATCTTTGTAGTCAGATTTGGATAACCAAACAAGAAGTTATTTTTCAACATTAGAAGATGGCATAAAAAAAGAGCAGTAGTCCATTAAGTTAATGGACAACCATATGACGGCAAAGTGAGAAGGCTTTTCGGGTATCAGCATCCAAACATTTTCAAGATATGCTGTAAAATCTGGGACATGCTCACTCATAAGCAGGCTTCGAGTTTGTTTCCCAGCGAGCCATGCTCTTTATGGGATCTTGACTCAAATTACCATATGACTTACTCTAAAAGCAAATAAAAACCCAAAGTATAATTAATTGCCACCCAAAGAAATGTTGCTATTTCTTGAATACAATTTGAACCTGATTTCTCGTGTAGAAGAAGTCAGATGTTTTCACATACTCTCTCAGCTTGTCCTTAGAAAAATAAACTGTGGGCAGGGTTCCATCTCGACTTCCCCTTGAAACATGGTTCTCCTGTTGCACAACTAACGGAAGCAAAACTTCAGGGTATGGCATCTTGATCTTTGGAAAGGAGACTTTGCTTCCTGGATCCCTCCCTTTGGTCTCTCATAAGAGGTTCTGGCGAGAGAAGGCCAGTTGGACTCCAAGTTGGCTTTCTGTTTTGTGTAGTGAATAGCTCCTCCTTCCCCACTCCAGCTATCCACCTTCACTTTATGATGGCAGGGGTTAGGGCTGAGCTCAGGAAGTGACTCTTGGCCATCCTCCTGCCTGGGTGGAGGTTTGATGAGGCACAGGATGTGTTTACAGCTCCTTAGCCCTTCAGGGTAGGGGGAGCCTGTGCTTTGTGGAAAAGCCACATATTACATGGAGCCTCTGAGCATCACCTTTCAGATCCTGACACCATGGCTGGTTTCTTCTTGCTTCTGCTGCCCGATTTCTTAAGGGAACTCTCCCAGGGAAAGAGGCAGAGCTTTTATTCTTGGTCCTCTTGGGTGTTGTGAGGGTGAAGTTTGGTTTCTTACAATATCCTATGTACCTAAGTAAATAGCTAAAGGTGAGTGTCGGTGGATAAGAAAAGACTTCTCAGCTCATCAATAACTGGACAGGGTTATAAATAGTCACCCAGGAGCCACCGCAGAAGGTTCTCAACGTTCTAGGCTGTGGGTGGAAATGGATCCGCTGGCTGGGAGCTGCAAACAACTCAGACATTTTGGGCTTCAAAGAGGCCCCCAAAGACCTTGGTCTCTTCTAAATGCCCTTGCATTTCAGTGGCTGTCAGCAATATCTCACGCAGAACCTGGAAACGATGCATTTCTTTCATGGTACAGCCTTTTCCCAACACCCCCAACACTGCTGCTGACAAAGATGGCTGACCCCCAGATGACAGCATAAAGCTGAAGTTCAAGCCAGGATTTTCTCCACAAGAATGCGAACACCAGCCCCCGAAAGTTAAAGGCAGTGGGCCTAAAGACTGAGGCAGTTTAACCTTGGGCATAAAAAAGAAATCAAGGAAGGGGAAAAAAAACACTCTGTATTCTGCTTGGCACAGCATTAATAAACCTTAATTTGTGTCCTAGCCAATCTTTGATTCTCAGACTTCTCATTCAAAAGGGATAGACCAACAGCTCACCTGACTGGGAGGATGGAATGAGGGAGTGAACACCTGTGAGGTGCACAGTGCCACATAGCACAAAGGATGCGCTAAGACCAGGGTTGAGAAGGAAGCAGAGTTGTCTTGGGAGCAGGTCAGATCATGGGTTGTTCTTGCTTTGTTTTATTCCAAACTCAGGGTGGTTCCTTCCTGCTGGGTCTTGGGAAGATTATCCCCCATCCTGCACACTGTCACTCCAGTGTGAGTCCCCAACCCCTGTGCATCTAATAATTCAGCTGTCCCTGTTATCTGTCGCTTCTACCACACTGTCAAGCCAGCTAGCCCAGAGCTGATTTGTGTCCAATGAGGCGGTAATCGACACAGTTATCCTATCATAAAACCAAGGTCATGGGAAGGTGACAACAGTAGGTTAAAGAATCCATTAGGTTCAATGAAATAATATGAATAAATCATCTTGATTTGAAAAAAAAACATAACTACAGGAAAACGCATAAACCTAAACAACACTTCACATTTTTATGGGATTTTATGACTTGCTTCTTGCCCTTTGTACGGTGATGCCTTTCCAACCCCTCGATTTTCAGCTCGTCTGACGTAGAGTCATCTATTATCTGCCAGAGCAACTCTATGGAAGAACAGTTCCTAGAAAATACTTAAAGAACCATATATCTCTAATGAGACTACGGATGACTTTCAGTCAGATTATTATTATTTTTAAAATCTATTTGTGTGTGTTACAAAGTATGGGATCACAGGCGTGTGCTGCCACGTGCTTATTTTTGTATCGCTTGTTTAATATTTTGTTTCTATTATTTTTAATGATGCCTGTGTGAGAGTAGGTGTGCGTGGGTGCCTGCAGAAACCAGAGGCATCAGGTCCCTCAGCGTTTGTAGCTACAGGCTGTTAGGAGCCGCTGATATGGGTACCGGGCACAGAGCTTGAGTCTTCTCCAAGAGCAGTAAGAACTCTTAACTGCTAGGCTGTCTGGTGCCTTATTTGGTTTTTTTGTTTGTTTGTTTGTTTTGTTTTGTTTTGTTTTTTTGAGACAAGGTCTCATTCTGGAGCCTAGAACCTTCCTGCTCCAGCCTCCCAGGGTGCTGGGATTATACACACATGCCAGCACACTTAGACTTGATGTTGAGTTATAAGATTCTTCTGCTGAGAAAGGTTCCTAGCCATTTTTCTTCCCACATCATGGTAAAGATGCATTCAGTGCTGTGATGGAGGACGGGCATCTTACCTTGGGGTCAGCACAGCACTGGATCTGAAAGGGAAAGGTCCTGTTGGACTTCTTAAAGACCTCCTGAGGCACGAAAGCAGGAGTTTGAGGTTGCCCTGGCTCTTCTATAGCTGCTTCTCCTAGGGCTGACGAGATTAATGCTCCACAGAAAACATCACATCCAGGTCCACAGAAAACAGAAAAACTATTGGGGTAAAGCTTTGTGGGCTCTGGGTTGCCTGGATTTTGAAGACACACACACACACACACACACACCACATAAACACACACATACATACACACATACACACACATACACACACACACACCACACATACACACACACATACGCACACATACACCACACACACCACACATACCACACACACACACACATACACACACACCACAGCACACCACACACACACACACACACACACACACACACACACACACACACACTGCCAGCTCCATCAGGGTGAATCTGCTTGAGCTGTTTCCTACTTTGTTTGATTTAGCTCAAACACTTTGGCTTCAGTGTGAACCATGCAAGGAGAGTCTTCCTGCTGCGTAGTAACTAGCCAGTGCCTTCCACTTCTTCCCAAGCCCCAGTCTCTGAGCTCATCATCTCCAGGCACCAGCCCCTTTAGTGATAACAGCGATGACTAGAGAGTACTGTCTTTCTCATTTGAAAAAGTCCGTCATTGTGCACCAAGCCCTTCTGCATGTATTTGTGAAAGACTTAGAAGCACTATGTATTTACGCCCTCACTGTCCCTAAATGTTTATGTGCACAGCCACAGTTTAGAGGTGTCTGGAGGCCTTTATAATTTATTTAAGAAGCTGTTTTAAATGAATCCAGCAGATGGCCAATATAACAAGACAAATAGAGCCTAGTCCACCTTTGGTCAACCATGCCCCAGAAAGATAGTGATTTCATAAATAAGTAGCCCACAGTGGCCGTGGCTCCACCTACTTATGTAAGCAGCACAGAAGACAGATGCCCACGAATTTTAGCCACACAAAGCACTTCCCCTTGAACATGTAAGCAAGGAGTCCAGATCTGAGGGCTTGTTTTAAAGGCTGGTATCTTCCTGACTCCAGCCTTCTAGCTTATCAGGATTCAGACAAAATGCATTTTGTCCTGTGCTAGCCTGGTAGTTTTCATCTTTGCAAATGGTGGCAGATCAATCATTGTGTGTCCTCTTGGAAAGGATTTCCATTTCCTTAAGGCATTACCCCTTCAGGGCCTAGGAATGCTTAGGGCAACAGGAAGGTGTGGTTCCTTTTTCTCCCGATAGGATGGTAGGTGAGAAACGTGACAAGCAGGGCAGTGTTCCCTGGGTGGGTAGACATCTGACGAAATGTCTCTGTCTGGGTTGCATCTGTGCAGAAGTGTTTGAGAAAATGTGAGATCCTGTGGGAGACACAAGCCCCTTAGCCTTTGCTATAGCTAATAGTTTTGCATGCATGACCTCAGTCAAATTTCACTCGATCGATCTAATTTTGAAGAGAGGCGTTCTGGAGACTTTATTACCAGGAAAAATAAACGCATCTATCCCCCTCCCCCAACTCACTGGGTGTGTCCGCCCCTGCCTTAGATCTCTTAAAGGGATACAGGGGGTTTTGTTGTTGGTTTTTTTAACCTTGAGTTAAAAAACCCTGCCTCTCATCACAATGTAGGGAAGGAATGTGGTGAGTGTCAAGAAGGAAGTGACACCATGGTCTAGGTCTCCTACCAAGGTGGGGCTGTGCCTGCACACGGGCAGACAGGAAAACATCAGCAAGGGCTTTCCAGCATGCTTAGATTAAAAGAAACTATTCACTACATTGTGTGCCTTTATTTAAGAAAAAAAGTACAGTGGTAAATAATCTCAAAAAAATGCAGGGAATTGGTTTTGCAAATCATGTGAGTGAGTATGGACCAATGTCATTTGTCAAAGAACTTGGCATCTGGCTGCCTCACACTGTGTTTTAGTGCAACAAAAGCCAAGTTCAGTTTTCGTTTTTCACACAATGTAATTAGTAGACACACTATCTATCTATCTGTCTATTTATCTATCTATCATCTATCTATTATCTATTTATCTATCTATCATCTATCTATTATCTATCTATTTATCTATCTATCCTCTATCATCTATCTATTATCTATTTATCTATCATCTATCTATATCTGTCAACATCTATTATATATGTTTAGTATATACTTGTACATGTATATACACACAGGTAGTATTTTTATTACTTATGCAAACATTACACATATACTAAAAAGCAATACAGAGTTCCCCTTCACTGTAGCTATATTAAGTGAGGCAGGAAAATGTCCGATGTTCCAGTACAATGAATCATCTGATGTTAGACCGGCTCTACTTAATCTTTGCTCAGTGACTGGCACCCTGGATGTATGTGCAGTGAACGTTGATGCTCTGCTAACGACGCCTTCACGTGTTCATGCCATTGATCTGCTTGGGTTCCGGCTCATGAAGCCCAGCTGCTCTCCTCACAGGGAGAAGATGCTGACTAAGCAGAGGGAGGAAGGGACCAGCCACAGAGACCAGTTCTTTCCTGTCCACTCAGAGGACTTATGCGAGCTCAACACCAGCTACTAAAACTGCCCTATGATCCTCCCCACAGGGTTATTGGAAAACGTGTTAGCTCCTACCTTAGCTTCACAATGAGCCAGGCCTTGTGTTTATCTCTTGCTCCCGCTATGTTCTCTGGGATCTCCCAGCAAGGCGAAAGACATTTGCTTGCCTTTGCTCCCTCTCACTGAGAAAGTATCAGAGTGCTCTGGAGAAAATGAAGCAGTGCCCTCCTCACTGAGCTACTGTGAATTTAAATAAGATCCTTCCGGGGAAGGGTTGTTTATGATGGAATGCCAGCCTACCATTCACAAAGTTCGCAGGCTGCTGTTGTCATGGGTATCTGAGCTGATGGAGGAAGGCTTCATTTAAAACTGACAGGATGAAGAAATAAGATTGTCCCGCCTACCCTTGCCAAGGTGCTTAGTCTCTGCTTGAAGGGAGAAAATGGAGAGACTCTTCCATATTTACCTCAGCCTTCTCCAAAAGCAAGACATGTGCTGTTCTTCCAAGGCCCTGCCCTGTATCTGTGTGTGGCATTGGGGTCAAAGCCAAGTTCTCTTATGTGCCGGCCAAGCGTTTTATCACAGTTCTGGTCTCTGAATCTGTAATCTGCCATGTTCGACGAGAGTGCCGTGTTTCTCACAAACTTCGAAAACAAAGCAAAACCAAAAACCTTTTCCAGCTGTTGCTCTTTGTTTTTGTGTGGGACAGAAAATGCCTGTCTAGGAATTCCCAAGAAATTAACCCGTTTACGAAAAGGGATGTGAGCAAACCCAGCAAGCACATATTTCCCTCTTTAAACAGGAGGCAGACTTAAGACTGTATTTCGGTGCCATACTGGAGATGTCTGAAGACCGGCATCTAAAAATAGAACCAAGGCTTATTGGCTGATCTCGATGTATCATCCCCCTGTGAACAGTTGCTGGCTGAAAGTCTGCAGGGATCCTGAGCCAGGGGGTCATTGTACTGACAGGTGCTCAGTGCTGTGGTGGGTTAAGAACACATTTCTTCCTAGGTTTGGAGTGGAACGGACTCCTGGCTTTCTTTACCCTCCTTCAAAATGCATGAGATCGTGAGCTGCAGTCCTGAAGCCACGGGACTGCCACAGGAGTCTCATTCTATAGCTGGTGGTGTGACGCAGGCTCTCTGTCGGGGCTGCCACGTGGCTCCTGCTTCCGCTCACAGTGATGCAGAACTGTCTAGTTTGCCAAGGGCCAGCTTCAGCTAGGTCCAGGTTTCTGAGTGAGGGGGTGTCTGGGAGTATTGAAAAGAAACAACTAGAAGTCATACCATGGGTCCAAGATGGTGACCTGGGCTCTGCTGAGATGGGTTTCCAGACTGCCCTAGCTTTCTCTCTCTCTCCCCTCTCCCTCCCCTCCCTTTCCTCCCCCTCCCTCTCCTCCCCCTTCTGCTCTGCTCTAGACAACTTTTTCTTGCCATTCTAAAGCCTCTCTGGTGAGACCACTAGCTTTCTGCTCAAGAGAACTCTCTGCTAGTAAAAATTTTAAAAGCTCTATGGATGGCTCATGGGTTTTTTGAACAAAGTCAGAAAAACTGACACACACACACACACACACACACACACACACACACACACACTTTGGATCTTTCAACCAAGTAAAAAATCCTGGTAGAAAAACTCAAAAAAAAATGATGATTGGTTTTTTTCAATCAAATTTAGAAAGCCAGAAAAATAATTGTAAAAGAGCTGTATTCGCTCTTCAGACAGTCTTCTCTGGATAGCTGCTAAAGAGAGTTCTAAAAGCTGTTAGCTCTCTCAGTAATTCTTGGTATTTCTGACTGACTAAGGGCAAAAGTCCTGCTAGATAAACTTCTAAAAGAGCTATGAAATTTTTCAAAAGAGCTGCGTTCACTCTCCATAGATTTTCTGGCCATAACAGAAATCCTGTTGAAAAAAAAAATCTTGAAGATCTGGTTTTGCTCTCCAGACAGCTAAGCTATTGCTAGAGAAAGATTCTAAAGAAGATCTGCGATTGCTTTTTGCTAGCTCATCTCATGAAGACTAAAAGCTCAATTTTTTATTTACATATCAACTTTAGTTATTCATTGTAGGTTCCCTTTTGATTATCCTACAAATCAGCATCCTATGACCCCAGCTGATTGATTCTTAGGAGACAGTAAGCACTGTATTTATTATATAATATATAATATATTATACATTTGTGGGACTTTGGGCCAGGCTGGGTGCCAAAAGCCCCACACAGATGGGAGTGTCTTCTGCCGCTGCTGGGTCCAGTGGAAGGCTCCTGCATGGGGTGCAAGGATCTTCAGGTGAGAAAGCTCTCAGACAAAGGAATGATTCTTGCACACCTTTACTCTTCAGTAAAAGCCCCATAAAGTTTTGAAATGGTTCAGAGTCTGACAACTGGTACTTGCTATTGGCTTGGCTTGAAGGCTTGGGAAGACCTTGTCTATGTATTTGGGGGTGTGGTCCTGTTTCTACCTGGAGCTTATGTGACCTATGGTCACGTCTTACCTTCGGAGGAAGGACTTGGGGCATGGCCGACACCCCAAGGGGCAGTGCAGTGCTTATGGTGGTGTGAAAATGCCTGATTCTTGGGAGACTGGAAGCTTTTACCGTCTCACTTAATGTTCCTGAGGCAACTGAGAACCAGGGTCCTCTTCACTGCCCAGCAATTGCCCCACATATATTAACACTGAACAAAGAATTCAGAGATCTGCCTGCCTCTGTAAAGTAAAGACAATAAGCTAGCTTGGTGGGACCTTGTCCTGAGATTACAATTCTGACCACACTTGGTCCTAAATTGGCTTTGTCCCAAACTGACCTTGAGCTCAAGAATCTGCCTGCATTTTTAACTGCCTGTCTGTGTGTCTTTCTGACAAACCGGCTCAGACTGTAGCCCCTGCTGTTCCTTTAGATCTGTGAAGCCCCTCATACAAGTCATACTGTGTCCTTATATTTTTGCACAGTTGAGAAATTATATATTTTTGACATCTTGACTTTAGAGTTCTTTCCCACAGCCTTAAAGGCTGACCTGCACCTAGGTTGCAGTATTTAAGATTTTGCTGAGACATTAGCCACACCTTTGCCTCCTGAATTCATACTGTCTCTGATTATCAATGGAGTCATCAACATTATCAAGGAGCACATTCCTCAGAGGAATGAGAACACTTGCACATCTTTATACAAACAAGCCTTACACTCACCGCAGCCATCAACATTCACGGAGGCCTATGCCTTCTGGCCTTGTCCCAGGAACAGAAACCATGTCATTCTGTCCCTACCAAGGACATGCTGGATTTGGCACTGGCTCCCTCTAAAGAAGGCTGAAGTTTAGAGGTTTGGTCTACTGCTAGGTATTGTGATGCTAAATCCTAGACCTCTGAGTGACTTTTCATGTTTAAAAGTTTTTGTTGTGTAAACCTTGTTCCTTGATTATAACTGTTGGTTAAATAAAACTGGCTACAGCCAATTACTGGAGGGATTAGAGGTAGGTTTGTTTGGAATGACCTCATTGGAAGACGAGAGACAAAGGGGAGAAGAAAAAGAACTAGAGAAGAAGAGGAAGCTACTCTGAGGGGACACAAACCATGAGGACAAGGCCAGGAGGAACAGCAAGCATCTGGGGTACACTGCTGGGGAGGTAGCCAGGCCAGCAGTTAGAAGAGCAGGCTAGGGATTACCTCTCCAGTAACTGTCAAAACCAACCAAAATGACCATAGTCTGAACCCCATTTACTTGTAAACTAGTCAGGGATAAACTTAAAGTGGTCTTATTACACTCAAGGGTGAGCTGGCTTTCGCCAACATTTCTACCTCTTGGCTCCATGCCCTTCCTTCTGTGTTCAGACCCTTCCAAATTCACCCCACTGTACCCCAATTCACCACACTGTACGTGGCTCAGACATGAGAGTCAGTTTGGAGCCATGGTCCCATGTCCCTGCAGCTGAAGAGATCTGGAGGAAGGGGTGTAGTCCCCCTCCTCTTATTCAGGCATTAGATGAACAAAGATGAGTTCTGAGGACATAGTGGTGATGGCTTTGGCCATTTGATTAGAGCAGAAGTGGATGTTGTAAAAGGCCAGAAGCACCAACCTCCTGCATTTCCCAGGCTGTCCCAGAGCACTGTGCTGCCTAATGACACCAAGTGTCCCCAGTGCCTCTGGACTCTTTCAGACTTCCTGAGCCACCTCTTCCTATCACAAACCTCTCTTCCCTTCCTTAAGACGGCTCTCTCAGGCCATAGTCTCCCCTGTTTAGAAGCTGTCTGCAGGCTCATTTTTAACTGAGATTCAAGGGAAGTCTTCATGGTAGGTGATCTTAACTCAGGCTGTTGTCTCAGGAGCCAGTCTTATCAAGACGCAGACTCGAGTCCTCTTGCCGATGGTACTCATTACTATGGGCTCAGAACAGTCTTACGGATAGGTAACTGTCAGCTGTTCCTCAGCCCTGAAGTCCTGATTGCTGGTGCTATTCTCCCTATTTCCCGGTCTCTGATGTACAGCCAGACTGCATTATTCGCCCATATGCTGGCTTAGCAGATGGCTTCACCTGTTGAAACCTCACCAAAGCTTTGGTTCTGGTCTCTGGTTCCCCAGTCTTGTTGGTATGGTATCCAGTTCTGGTTCTCCTCCTGCAGGTGCCTCTGTACTGTCCTAAAGCATGAATGCAGGTGGTTTTTCTTCTAGTCGTATGCTTCGAATTTTATTCTATTTCGTTTATAGTCGATGTGCACTCTTACAGCCCTCCCCACCCTGCACTGTCTTCTGTGTTTTCTCTTCCATGTTTGTTCTCTCTCTCTCCTTCCCTCCCCCTCCTCAGTGCTAGAGATCAAACCTACAACCTTGCATTTTGTTCTCTTTAATTACATAAATTTTTAATTAGTGCACTGCTTTCTTATTTAGAACAATCAGACAGCACTGCAGCATTTACAATAAAAAGCACCCATTTCTCGTTTACCACTTCTAATTTGCCTTCCCTCTTCCAGAACTTACCAGTCTGGCACATCATTCCAGAATGCACCCAAGCACTTGCCTATGGCATATGCAAATATCGCTTACAAACTTGGGAAGCAGGAAAGATAGCAAATGGCTTTGTCTCAACAACCATGCTGTCTGTCACATTGTTAATCTTGTTTGGGTTGGAGCTCATCTGAGATTCCTTTTCTCTGCTTCTGTTCCTCAACTGTGTTCCCTGACCTGCTTGCCTGACCTTCCCTGGAGTCTGAGGCATTCTGCTGTTCCGTAGAACTCCCTGGTTTTCTCCAAGGTCAACAGCCCCGTTGGCTTTCCATCATCTCTCTGCTCACGTTCTTTCTGAGAATGGAGTCAGAAGTCACATGTTCCAATATTAGACTGCAGCATATAAGTGGATTATTCTCTCTCCCTCTGGGCACTTTGGAATTATCCATGACACACTTTAAATGATTTCCATCTCATCCCAATGCCCTCCCTACTCTTTTGGAAATATTGTCTCACTCTATAACCCTGACTGGCCTGGAATTCACTTTATAGACCAGGCTAACCTCGAACTTATAGACTTGCCTTTTCTCTGCCTCTCGAATACTGAGATTAAAAACATTAGTGTGACATCACAATCTTGGAAGATTTAGGAAAAGACATTTTAGAACAACATTTTACAATCCAATAAAACTGGATGGTCAGTCTTCCAGCCCAAAGGCAGACACTGTCCCTTAGACACAGGGTTGATCATCTGATATGTGGAAAAATCCCACTGAGAAGCAAGAGCTAAAAACAGAATTTTGAGAAGCAATGAGTCATGGCCTAAATGAACAAATACATTAAATGATAAATCAAATAGAACAGAAATGCCAACGAAACATCCATGCTGGATTGAGGTTATTGCTTCTGTCTCTGGACAGTAGATGTTAGAGGGTCCCAGGGTTACTGGGGTCACAAACACTTTCTTTTCTTTAGCTTTATTTTTTTTTTAGTGGTTACCTTCTCTTAAAAATGTGTTTGCCCCCCCCAACACACACACACACACACACACACACACATGCACACACACACACACACACACACACACACACACACACCTAGTCCATTCCCCCCTGCCCCTTAAATGGCTATAAACCTCCCTTTTAAATAAACTAGGTTCTGTGGGCTTAGCAGCCCAACATCTATGCTAATCCCTGATCAGCCGGGTGCTTGCCCCCTAGACGACCTTGAGCTGGGCCTCCTGCTCCTTCTCAGTCCCCAGTCACTTGCTCAGCTGTTGTCACCACCAGGCTCTCCTGGACTGTCAATAGATCAACAACTGAAAGGATGAGGACGCCACCCGCTAAACGGTGCTGAGAGCCAGGATGAAGAGACAGATTGGTCCCTGCCAGGAAGCTCTGAATTCCAACTCCAGCTTCATCACAGCCATGGAGCCCAGTCCACCTCTACTAGGTGTGGGAAACGGAGAGGGAGCGGGAGTTACAGTCCACCTAGGCAGGGAGACCTCTCCGAACACGTGAATGGTCGGTCTGTGCTAGAAATGGACTAACATCTAGCCCAAGCAGGATGACATGTGCCTTCCGTGTTTGAATGTGGACCAGAATTCATTCTGTCCTCCAGTGTGCCTCCTCAGGACTGCCCCTCAGCTCCCCAGCGCAGCTTTAGCTCAGAGCCCATTTGCTGCTGATTGTCTGTTCACAAAGCGTGGTGTTGTTTTTAACCACTCTCCTTGTTGCTGTGAAAAAAGATGTGACCCCAGAGCCCGAGGAAGGACAGGCTTGCTTTGGCTGTCAGGTTCAGCGGGTTCTGTTCATGGTTATGTGGTGTCTTGATGGCCGGAGCACAAAGCCATCCTCACAGCAGGCAGGATGCAGGCGGAGTGACAGGCTTGGGTCTGGGACGTTAATGTCTCAATGATCTCCCCCCAGTGAGGTCCCACCTCCTAACGTTTCCAGTACCTCCCTCAAAGCCCTATCAGCACTCAAGACAGGAGCCTGGCCCGGGTGGGGGGAGGGGGGATTTCATAATTAAGTCGAAATGTTATCTTCCCAAACAGAGAGTTGACTCGAAAACTTCTATCGATACTTAAAAGTTTACAAACATGCAACAGTCTCTCTTCAGCACTCAAGTATAACCACGTATCAGATATGACACTTACATCTAGAATATATTAAGAAACTCTCAGACATTTCGCAGGATTTCAGGGCACAGCAGGGCTAAGGAATGCTGGGACCCGCCACTGGGAGGGGAGGCTGCTGCCCTGGACCTTGATCCTCCATGGAGTTGCAAAATTAGCACTTTAAGAATGTAACCTGGATGCCTGGGCGCCCGGAGAACTGCTTGTTATCACACAGAACCAGTGGGCCGAAGACACACAGAGACCCACCTACTACCACGAAGCACAGCTGCTGGAAGGGGAAATGTCCTCAGACCCTCCCACCACCATGTCACTCAGGCGGGCTATAGACGCCTAGAGGCCTATTTGCTGCCTCACTAGCAGGTGCAGGCAGAGACAACTGTGTGGCTGCTCCCGGGCAGAGCCACTACAACGTGCAAGTATGTGGTGGACAGATGGGAGAGAAAGAGACGCGGAACAGTTTGAGCTTTACGAAGAAGGATGGAACTCTGGACGGGAAGATGGAAAGGAACAGCCTGCTGAGAAGTTCAGAACCGGCCCCACCTCTCACTGGCTTGAGGTACCCTGGGAGCTGGCCCTACCTCTCACCAACTGTGGCACTCCAGTGATTGGCCCGGGTGGGTGCACAGGGGCAGCAGTGAGCTGGCCCTGGTTGGGGGGAGGGGCAAGCTGGCCCCTAAGGTATGAGAGGGTGAGTCAGCCACTTTTTGTGTGGTGTGAGCGGTGGTGCGGTCTCAGAGGTGAGGGAGAACTGGCCCCCGGCACTCGTCTGCCATTGAGGTGTCGTGGCCTACATATCACACCTCAATCCCGGGTGTGACGTCACTGGTGGCAGCACTCGGGAGAGAGGACACTGCACCTTGCCTGAGCAACACAGTGGAGTTAGCCATAATTGTGAAGGCAAGAGACTGGGAGGGCTGGCCCGTCCCTGCCCCTGCCAATGTGGGCATTGGGTGGGCTAGCCAGGGGCGGTGCTGGAGAGCTGGCCCTGGCGCTGTGGGTGCTGGAGAGGTGGTGGGCCGAGCAGTTCAGCTGCCACCCAGATCCAGGGCTTTGAGTTGGTCCACCCCAACATCTACCCCATCTGTGAACTGTGAGAGCCTGTGAAAGAGCAGGTCCTGCTGACCCAAAGCCGTAGGGTTCCATGACACAGCATCGTCAGGATGAAGGAGAGGAGGAGTCCTGGTGAGGACCCAGCACTGGTGAGAGAGAGAAGCCAGAAGCCTCAAACCAGACCAGTGACTCACTGCATGACCATCTGCAAGCGTAGTGATGTATGGACAAAAGGATTACACTGTGGGACACGCTGTGGAACACACTGGGACACGCTGTGACACACCGCAGTTTCCAGGATGAGATGTTTTCTGTTTTGTCTATTTTGTATGCTTGCTTTATTTGCTTTTTATTTTCTTTTCAATGGGAGGCTGCAAGGCCAGAGGGAAGATATGAAGGATGGGGAGATGGGCAGGACTGGGGTGCATGATGTAAAACTCACAAGGAATCAATAAAAACGATACCTCTCGCACCTCAGTTAAAAGGACAAATTGCATGAATTTAAGACAAGTAAAAGATTTGTGTATATATTCTCCAAAGAAGACATTAACAGTTGGTAAGTACATGAAAAGATACTCAGCATTAGCTTTTAGGGAAATGCAAAGAAAAGTCAGGAGGCAACCACTTCACGTAGGCTAAAGTGACTCACAGACTCAGAGGGTTCAGACTTGTCCCTTGGCTCAATATATGCAGGCAGAAGAACATCATTGTGGGACTGTATGGCAGAGGGCAGCTGCTCACCTCAAAGTGGGGAGAAATCAGAGAGAGACAAGAAGAAACCAGGGACAAGACCCCCTTCCCCACTGCCCCAAGGCCCTGCTCCTAGTGACCTGTTTCCTGCAGTTAGGTCCCACCTGGAGTGTTCAGAACCTCCCATGGGAGAGGTTTTATATCCCAACCATGGCAACCCTGCTACATCATCTGGGCTCATTCTCCGGGAAGCTTTGAGGAGTGTGCTGAGGAAAAGGCAGTTTTATCTGAGCTAATCCGTAGGAGAGGGAAAGGAGCATGTGCATTAGCTAGACTATTGCAGCTAGGCAAGTATGACCATGTCAGCTGCCCTCCAGGTCACCAGAGAAAAGTCTTGTCGCCGATAGTGCCAGGCTTCACTGTCCTTCCAGTGTGTAGAAGGCTGTACTCTAAGACAAAGCCTTTTGGAGTCTGGTGGAAATTGGGGGGAGGGTGATTAGATGTGACCTTCTGCTTCTTAGGAAGTATTGATGGGATTGTTCTTGCTTCCTTAATATATGTCACAATCTGTACCTCAGCATCCCCCAAATTGTCATAGTCCTTGCCTTTGATGGACTCTTCTTACCAGGTCTCCAGAGACTTTTAATGGGGGGAAGTTGTGGCTCTGCAGGAATGAACCTGAACCTTCCCAGTACCAGGAGTAGACAGAAATTGCAAGACACTCAAAGCACGAACGAGCGTTTCCAACTTGGTTACCGAGAAGCAAGCAGGCTGGGGAAGCTGGCCAGCTGCAGGCAGCCAAACGTCCTTCTCTGTAAGCTTTTAGTTTGCAGTGTCTCTCCAGTCAGAAGCTCCGGCAGGAATGATAAAGCAGAGCTTATGGCCAAGGCTTCTGAAAAGTAATCTCTTAAAAGCAGATGAGGAGAGACGCGAGGTCTGGGGCGGCCATCTTGAGATTCCTCTGACTCTCATCCCACCCCGAGCCAGCTTGTCTTTGCTTATCTGTGAGCTTAGCAATGAGACTGGGACAAATTAGACTCAGCATCGGGCTTTTCCTCTTTGAATGCAGTCACCCTTGCTGCTGATGTGTCTGAGCCTCGCGACCCCACCTCCTTATTCTAACCCTCACTCATGCTTTTACTATACTGTGCTTAATGGGAACATGTGCCACAATCTGAGCAGGCCAAGGAAGGCGGGAGATAGGCTAGCTTTTAGATGAAGGAGTGGTACAAGCAGGAAAAGCTAGATACTACCTCCAGAGAAGGGCATGGCTCCTCAGACCCAGCTCATTCCTGACAGGCCTGTATTATTGGCAGGGGTGTTGTTGTCCCCCCCAACCCCCCATGAACACCAGAAATCTGAACATTTGTTGGGCATTTCCTTATTTTAAAGTAATGTAAGTAGAGTCACTAAAGGGATTGTGGGAAATTCCTTTCCATCAAGGGCAGCCATCAGGTGAACTGAAATGGATGCACACAAGTACGTCCAAGAGCCAGGCAGCCTACAGTGACGTGCTTTCTGAGGGTCCACTGCTGGCAATACAGCCAGCTCTCTGCACTGTCCTCCCCACTGTGCTGAATAAAGGCATGCAGCCCTGGTGGCTGCAAACTCCCAGTTCTTAAAAGAGCATCTTAGGGCAAACCTGTCTATCCTTGTTGGGATTCTATAAACCCCACCCCTCAGTTACCTAGCAACAGCCAGTATACCCCCACCCCTCAATTACCCAGCAGTAACCAGGTATGCTCCGCCCCAGTGACCTGACACTATAAAAGGAGCTGCTTGACCCCTTCTCTCTCTTGCTCTTGTGCTCTTGCAGCCTTTCTCTCCACCCCTAGCCCTCCTCATCCCTTCCCTTCCCCCCTCTCCCTCCACATGCTCATGGCCGGCCTCTACTTCTCTATTCCTCTCTCTCTCTCTCTCTCTCTCTCTCTCTCTCTCTCTCTCTCTCTCTTTCTGCCTCTACCACCCTCTTAACTTTCCCATGACCTGAATAAACTATTCTGTACTATACCGTTGTGTGGCTGGTCCCTCAGGGAAGGGATTCCCAACATGGACCCCCAGAGGCATCTCCCTTGCCCTCAGGCCTCGCCGCACCTCCATGGGCCATATGTCCCCCACTCTTTACATCCTTCTCCTAACATTGGTGCCGAAACCCAGGACATCATCTTTTTCTTTCAACCATGGTGTTAAGCAGCTAGTTTGCTGGAACTCTTCAGTCTGCCCTTGATCTGGACCCCACAGTGGGGCTTTGAGTCTCGAGTTCTTACTGGGTGGATAAAGATTTCAGATAGAAAGTCTTCCAGGTTACCCTCACTGGGGCAATGGTTAAAGCTCTCAGAAAGAACCATAGGATGTGGGTAATGCTTGTGAAAATTCATACCTAAAAAACAATTTGTGGCAGTCAAAAGAAGAGAAAAGACTGTGGGATTCTCGAATCTATACACCTCAAAGACTTATAAAGTTTGCAGTTTTCGGTCTCTGCTGAAGACCACGGTGCCTAACAGCTGGGGTTCTGGAATCCAATTAGTTAGATTTTAATTCTGTGCCAACTGTAGATCTTGACTGAATTATCTAATCTTATCATCATCAATTAAAAATTCACCCACCACCATCTTTTGAGAATTAAACGTGCTTACCACAATGCCAGACCTTTAGTAAATGCTGCATAGGATTAACTGTTTCTACTCTATCTGGATTTCCTTTGAAAAGACAAGTGTCTACCCTCAAAACGCAGCCTTACGAGCAGCCGAGCAGCGGTCTTGCTGAAAATCGCCCAGCAACAGGCCCTGCCAAGTGCTGTGGAGCTGCAAGCTCCGTGAAGCAGTGATTGCTTCCCCGCAGCTCACCGGAGGCTAGGAACACAGCCCCTCCCCCACAGGGCATGCCCAGATAGATAGATCCGGCCTTAATTACTAGCAATTAAATCGGCTTCAGCCTGCAGCTTAGGATCCGGTGCTGCTGTAGCCTCCGGAGGGCCTTTCAGGAACATGGCTCAGCCCTTGGGGAACCTTTCGGACCCCACCCCCAACCCTTTATTTAGTCTCCTCAAACTTCCCAGGTGTCAGACGCACCCCAGTTCAAGAAATCTGAGCTCAGTGGGTAGAGTCGTTTTGGCAGCACTAGTGCTCTCTTAATTATAGCCATTCTTGGGGGGCAAACCTGGGCTCCTAGATTCTCTCTCAACAGAGAGAGATTAAAGCCGTGGTCTTTGGCAGGATGTTCCATTTGTCAGGGAAGAAATCAGCAGGAAAGAATGTTCTACAACTGCAAGAAATGATACATTAGCTCAAGTGGAAAACAACAATTCAGAATGGAGAGATACATAGATCATAAATGATAGATAGATGATAGAAATAGAAGATAAATATATAGATGATAGATAAATAGATGATAGAAATAGAGGATAGATAGATAGATAGATAGATAGTAGATAGATAGATAGTAGATAGATAGATAGATAGGTGATTGATAATGCACAGACAGATAAATGTATGCTCTTCTTGTGTGGTAGAAAGAGCAGCTATGGTAGAAGCTTTCAGCAATTTGCAAAAATTTCAGAAAGGACCCCAAGGCAGAACTGAAGACACTCTCAGCATCTCTGGGTCTGACATGCCATGAGCACAGGCAAGAAGGAGTGGCCGAAGAACCAGTAGTCTTTCTGTTTGTGTTTGAGTCTCCATCTCTGACACAGGCTAGCAAAACATCCCAAAGAGTCCTGTTTCCCTGGCCTTTGTTCACAGTGTGAGTCTCAGCAGAACTCTCAGTAGCCTCTGGGGAGAGCGGGCAAGTAGCCTACACCTGCTCTTGGCTCTGGAGCCCTGAGGCCCAATGACATTGGCTCTGGGAGCAGCTGAGTGGCCTCCATCTGAGCCCTGAGGTTTCAGTGAGCCTCTGCAAGGCAAACAGGAACTTCCCTGGTTTCTGTCTCACAGTCAGCTTTATTGTATCTCAGTTGCAATTCACTAGTTACTAATGTCTCTGAGTGCCTGGTGTTACACACACACACACACACACACACACACACACACACACAAAATTTCATAAAAATCAAAAAGAAGATTTAAAGTAGCTTCTTTATTATGCAAATCTTATCTCTTAGATATATCTTTATCTAAATTATACCAGACCAAAACAAAAGCAAAACCACCACAACAAAACAAACAACCCTCCCCAATGTTTGACCAGTGTAACTACCTGTATCAGCAAATTCTTGTCTTTTTATTTTATTTCCCTTTTTAACCTAGTGATGAATTGGTTGATGACCCCTTGCTTCAGATAATGAATTGGTTGATGAACCCTTGCTTCAGTGAACCTCTGCGGGATGCGTTTCCTTGGTGCTTCACCCATCTGTCCTTTCTCCTGTTCAGCAGTGTCACTAGCTGTCACCAAATGATAGATCTACAGTCCCACTAAGCATAGTCAGCCATGGAAGAGAAAGGCAATGTTTGAACATACATTCAAATTCCATACATTCTCTCAAATTCCAGCTTTAGAAACCATGGCAGACCAGTTAGATTCACCATCTCATTAAGAAGCAGGAGAAATCATCTGCAGAGCCTGGGAAGTTTCTCTGAGCTTCTATTTGGGCTCTCTGTTCCACACAAGGGCATGAGATCTTGACTGCAGGTGTTTAGAGTAAATCCGGGGAAGTAGAGGTACATTTCTAGACAAGCCAGAAAATGTTTTGTGGATGTCCTTTCACTGGTGCCACAAATAAGGCCACACTCACCTGGTGGACATTTGTTGTGTTGGCAGTGTTAAGATTAGGCCTACTGAACTAGCTCTTCCTCATTGTTTCGCATCCAGTGGGTTCTGAATCTCTATTACATAGAACTAGTGAGTTGGCTTCATTTGTTTTGGTTTCCTCAGTTGCAGAATTAAGGAGTTATTCTGGATATGTCCTGAAATTCTTTCCAGTCATAAGATACTTAATTTTAAGAAATCTCCCTGGTTCATTGTTTTGATTTTAAGCTCTTCAGATCATCTATCCCTTTTTTCAGATAATTACTCTTAGCATCAATTCTTAGAGAATAAAGTCACCAAGTTAGGCCAACTAACTGGTTGATATTTCAGAACCACGGAGAGCGACTTCACTGTCCCAACTGACAACATCTCTACCCGGTGAAAAATCACTAATATTCTTGTCTACAAATGAAGCCAGCAGTATCACTTCTGTCTAAATTCCTGATAGAGCCTAATTCAATGTACAACAAAACTATCTGCACATGCATGTTTACTTCAGTATTCATAATACGTGAGTTATGGAGTCACCCTAGGTGTCCATCAGAGGTTATGTGGATAATGAAATGTGATGTGTGTGTGCGTATGCGTAGATAATATATACTTATCCATAAAAAAGAATGAAATCATAGCATTTTCAGGAAAATGAATAGAACTGGATGATGCTAAGAAAAGTAAGCCAGATTCAGACAAACATTGTATAATTTCTCTCAGATGAGGAATCTAAATTTTTTTAAAAATGGCATGAAAGTATCAAGGGGACTATTTGGAAGAGGGAGGAACTAGCAACAATGGGGAAGAGAGAGCATGATCAAGGAGGTGATGTAGATGCATAAAAAATATCAAGATATGAGTTGGAGAGATGGCTCAGTGGTTAAGAACACTGACTGTTTTTCCAGAGGTCCTGAGTTCAAATCCCAGCAAACACATGGTGGTTCACAACCATCTGTAATGGGATCTGATTCTCTCTTCTGGTGTGCATAAAAGCAGAGCACTCATTTACATAAAATAATAAATAAATGCTTTTAAAAGCATCAAGATGAGACCCATTATTTTGTATAATAAATACATGCTAATAAAAATTTGCCAATTCATGAATGCAACTCTATGTTCACCTTTATCTTTAACTTAGCTTTCAAGTTACCCCAGAAATACTTTCTTGTGCAGACAGGCTCATAGGTCACTATAGAATACTCCCAATTAGTTTCAGCATCTCCGTAGAATCTTCCTTTTCCACAAAAGCTTTGATGAGTGACCATCAGGCTTTGGTCTGATTATTTAAGGGCACAAGTAATTGGATAATTTCTTGGAGATTATAAATTCTTGATTAGAAAGACCTTACTTCCTTCTAGCTTTGCTTTTTTCAGTTAGCTTTGCTTCTCTGTTTTTTTGTTTTGTTCTTTTTTTGTCTTTGTAGTTATTTATTTATTTATTTATTTTTGAGACAGAATTTCTCTGTGTATCCCTGGCTGTCCTGGGACTCTCATTATAGACCAGGCTGACCTTGAACTCAGAGAGTTCAACTTGCTTCTGCCTTCCTAGTGCTGGGATTAAAGGTGTGTGCTACCACTGCCTGGCTGCCTTAGTTAGCTTTAGTCATTAACTTGACACAGCCTAGAAAGACAAGTACTATTTCTATACATGTGACTGGGTTCCTTTTGAGCAAATATTGATTTAGTATTTTTTGTCATTCTCTAAGGAAACCTTGTGGCCATTAGCAATCAGTTTTGACTTCTGCACCTCCTTCGTCAACTCTTAATCTCTATTTTGTTTCTACAAGTTTGCTTACTCTGGACATTTCATATCAATGAAAATGAACATATCAAGAGAAGAAATGTGTATGCCCCCCCCCACTAAAGCAATTAAAAAGGAACAACACAGAATCTTAATTGGCATAATTTATGTACTTGTATGCATATGCGTCACTTCTGAAAAAAATCTGATGAACTTGTCAAGATGTATACTAAAACCTCTGCTTCTAGTATAAATCTGAGGTAATTCTTCAGTAAAACCTGATCCACTTGTGCCAATGTGTGTGTGGTATTGGTGACCAAACTAAGAGTCTCACAATGCTAGATAGTACTCTGCTGTTGAGGTACACATCTAGTCTTCGCCTGACCTTTTACTAACTTCCAAAAAATGTACACGTGTGTTTTTGTGTGTGTGCACATATGAGTGCTCATGAATACAGAGGTCAGGCATCTACTATGAGTTTCATTCCTCAGGTGTCATCCACTCTAGCTTTGAAATTGGTTCTCTCATGGGCCTGAACTGGCTGATTAGGCTGGACCACTTGGTCAATGAGCCAGTTTCACCTGTCAGTATCTCTCCAGCACTGGAATTGCAAGCACAAGCTACCACCCCTTAAAAATTAATTAAGATGTAATGCAAATGCCATAAAATAGGTACTATTAGAAAGTATGCTTTAGTGGGTTCTATTATTCTCACATGTTGTATAACGATCATTATCCAATTTTATAACATTTCCATCACTCTAAAAGATGTCCAGCTTTGATTCCTGAACCCCCTTTGCTAACCATGAATCTACTTTCTGTCAGTACGGGGTTGTCTATCCTGGGCATTTTATATAAGCAGAATTCTGTAACATGTAGCTTTCGTGTCTGGTTTCTTTTACTGAGCATATGTAGCCAAGGTTCACCCATGTTGTAGCATGTATCAATATAGCCTTCTCTTTGATGGCTGAGGAACATTTTGTTATGTGGAGATGTCAAATTTTGTCTTTTGGTAGTTTTTGTAGTTTGATGGACATTTGGGGTGCTTTACCTTTTTGTTGATGCTAAAGTAGTGGTTCTCATCCTTCCTAATGCTTCAGCTCTTCAAAACAGCTTCTCATGATGTGGCGTTCCCCAACCATAAAATTATTTTTGTTGCTACTTCATAGCTGTAACTTTGTTACTGTTATGAATCATAATATAAATATCTGATATGTAGGATATCTGATGTGTGACCCCTGTGAAAGGGTAATTTGACCCTAGAACGGTAGAAACTCACAGGTTGAGAACCATTGTGTTACAGGTCTCTTTGTGCACGTGTTTGGTGAGACATAAAGTTTCGGTTTACTTGAGTGTATCCTTAGGAATTACTGGGTCAAATGTGTGACGAGCAGATAAAGCCCCTAGTGAGGGTGTAAGGAGGGGATGAAGTCCTGAGGGAATGAGTGTTGTTGACATAGCAACAGCCATGGTGAGGGCCTCAGTATCTCAGACCCATGGACATGGCAAAGCCCTCTCCTGGTGAGACTCAGAAGTAAGGAAAAGGTATCCTCTTGAACAATTGACCAATGTGTGCAAAACTGTGTTCTCTGGGATAGCTGCAACTTGAGACTGCAGGAACCGTCTACCAAGGGTAGCTAGCACTGTCCCCAGGTGCTGTACAAAATACACGTGCTGAAGTTCTGGGCTGTTGACTAGTTGGCGCTACAATACGTTGCAGTAAATATTACAATACCATGCTTATTTCTTTATCTGCCCCTGTGATTTGACTCTGCGGGCACAGTATTAGTGTGGAGCTGAGTGCACAGACTCCGTCACTCGGTCTACGAGCTACACTCTCCACAAGATTCCTTTCCCAGGCGGTTTATTCTACCCACCCTGGTACTTCTGCCCCGGTGTGTTTCTTTACCCCACCGCCCGGCACAAACATGACTCTAAGGCCTGGTAACTTTTCATACAGGTTTATATATTCAATTCTCAATCCACAAACCCTTCATACAATAATATTACATCCAATAGACAAAGACACAAACTGCCCTAATATATGAGATAAAATGACCTACAAAAACCCTTAAAATATTTATATCTACCGATGTTCATTACAGCCACTGGGATCTCCTCCATCTTGATTTCCTCCCCAACCTCTGTTCCTCTTTCATTTTTCCTACCTTTTCTCCGCCTACTTCTCTGTCCAATCATGTATTGACAACCTAAATCTACAACACTATTTTCCAGTTTCACCAGTAAGGTAGAAGATTTTCACTTTTCTTTTCTTGTCGACACTTGTTATTGACCATTTTTTATTGATATGGTTATTGTTCGTTTTAAGTGTAGTGTACATGCGTGTGCATAGGTATTTTCACATGTGTGTATGTGTGTGTGTGAGTGTAAGCACTCACACGTGCACGTGTAGAGGCCTGATATGGACACTGAGCATTTTCCGAAATCACTCTCCTCCACCTTGTGTTTTGAGGCAGGATCTCTCACTGAATCCAGAGCACCCTGATTCAGCGAGTGCAGCTAGCCAAGCTGAGTTGGAGACACTCTTTCTCTGCCCCCTGAGCACTGGGATTATACACATACTGTGGCACACTTGCATGGCAACAAGCACTTTTCACAGAGAGTCATCTCCCAAGCAGTTCATTTGTTCATTTGAGTGGCTTTGAACTGGCATCTCATCGACTCCCCCTGATTCCTTGTGATATTGTGCATCTTTTCATGGGATAACTTTTAACTCCAGTGCACCTCTTCTTTGAAGACATATGTATTCAAACACTTTGCTCATTTGGATGTGATTACTTGTAAGAGCTCATTACATGTTCTGGATACTAGACATGTTATTTGCAAAGAGCGTATGTTGTTTTGTGGATACCTTTTTACAATCTTGTTCTACACAAATGTTTTGAGTTTCTCACAGCGTGTCATTAACATGTTTTTGTTTCATAGCTTATGTTTTATGTGTAGGAAAGCATTGTCTGATTCACAGTCATGTAAATTTGCATTTAATTTTTTTAGGAGTTTGAAATTTTAACTTAAATTGAACTTAAAAGAACCCTATAAGATATTGTGTTCATTTTACAAATTTTGTATGAACCACCTCTTTAAGGCTAAAGGTGGAGGTCATAGAGTTCGAAGAATGTCACAATATCACAATATGAACTCATACCCCTTTCAGAGCTCACAGGGTTAATAGAAGAAGGTCTAGTCTAGTACAGAAATTGCCGTATCCAACTACAAGATTCTGGCTCCACAAGCAAAGAAGTGGGGAGAATTATGAGCACTGTTTGGAATCTTTAGGAGTCTAGTCTTCATGGTGAATGACTTTTTATTGTACCAACAAGGTTGGTACAAGTGATGAGACTCCATTGTGCCTGGCCTTCCAGGCCCCAGATGATGCTTTTGTTAAGGATGGGACTTACTGACCTGATAACTGAGATGGGGTGATCACAAAGAAAGTGACTGGAGAGGCTTGCCAAGGCCCAGGGCTACAAAGTATGTCTGGGCTCTAGCCATTTATCTCCCTGGCACACTCCTAAGAGGGATAGTGGCTAGGCAAAGAGAACCTTGAGAGCAAAAGAATTGTGCTAAGATATGGTGCCACAGTGGGTCTCCCAAGTCAGGTACCCGTGCAATGGGTTCTGATGGCTTCCTGAAGAATACACACAAACTATGGTGATATCAACCAGGAGAGACATTGTCTGTTCCCTGCAATTGACTTTATGAGCTTTAGGAACTTAAATGTATGATTACATCAGTGTCTCTGAACCCCAAAATGGAGGAGATAGAAGTTGTGGTTTTGAGGGCTACCCATAAGAAGAAACCTCATATTTCAATCTTTCCCCCCTTACCTTTAGTTGTGTGTCTCTGCTGGGCAGAGACAGTCAGTCTTGTAGCAAAGACTGAATTAAGAACTAAATTAGTAGCATTACCTTTATCAGCATCTTACTGTTTCATCTAGCGTTGGGGTAGTTGCTCTTAAGATGGGGTCAAGGAAACATGGAATGCAGGGGGGCAGTGAGAAGAGACCTCAGGCTTCAAACCCATGTCTATACAAGGTCTCTGGCTATTAAAACCGATGCATAGGAGATAGGAAGTCAGAAGCCTAATAAGTTTCTGAGAGAATTATATTGTCAAAGAAATCACATGCCTGGCCAGTATAGCATTATTCCATACTCTTGAGAGTACCCAAGAAGGTCATGGTCCTGGTGGGAATGACTATTTACTGTGGGCTATTGTTTGCTTTGGACTTCCCACCTTGACTCATATGTTTGAATGCTTAGCCCACAGGGAGTGGCACTATTAGGAGGTGTGGCCTTGTTGAAGGAAGTGTGTCACTGTGAGGGAAGGCTTTAAGGTCTCCTATGCTCAAGCTGTGCTGGGTATAACACACAGGATCCTTTTGTCACCTGCAGATCAGGCTGTAGAACCCTAGCACCATATCTGTTTATATACCATAATGATAATGAGCTAAACCTCTAGAACTCTAAGGCAGCACTATTAAATTTTTTTCTCTATTAGAATTGACATGCTCACAGTGTCTTTTCATAGCAATAAAACCCCAAATAAGACTCCATATTTGCTCTGAGACTACATATTCAGAGTTAATGGTGAATGCATGATTTCTGGAAACAGATCCCAGGGAATTTCACTTTGGCTCCTGGCAGGATGCTGAGGCGCCTTGATCACAGTCTAAGTGCATAGCGTCGATTTGAAAGACAGCTATGGACAGCTCAGGGTGCTGGTGATCCCAGGATTGGTTCGTTTTTTTCATCCACAGTCATAAAACTTTTACTGGGTACGTGGATGCTCAGAAAACAAACCAAGTTCTTCTCAGTCTACCTGGCAGCCAGCTTTGGGCATGTGACAAAGCTCAGGATGGGCAGAAAAGCTCTGGCCAATGGGATATTAGCAAAAAAGGGATGATGTGGCTCTAAAGATGATGGGTGGTTTTGTAAAATATGGCGGTGTTCCCTTTTATCTCCTTCTTATTCCTCTTGAAATGCTTTAGATGAGCTAGAGTGAGCTATCTCGCACTGCAGTGTGAACTTGGGCAACAGCATGTATTACAGGGTAACACATTAGAAGTCTGAAACCTTGAACCATGAAGAGCCACTGGGCAGAGCCTGGATTCTGTGTTTTGACTTTTATAAACTTCTTTCTCATTGATGCTGATGTAATTAATCATTCAGAATCAAAAGGAATCCTCTCTGCTATGGTAAAGCTTTTGAGTAGCCATATAACTCTTGATAACTGTGTTGAACATTCTTCCATGGTTGGTGAGCATGTGTGCGTGTATACATGTGTGTAGAGGTGTGGCATTCTAGGGAGAATAAAGTTCAAGGAAGTATCTGAGGTTTGCAAAGGAATGGTTTTTCTCCCTGGAAGGGCTTCCACACAAGATAAGACAGAAAAGCCCCAGGCAGAATCACTTTTGAATCAAATAATCTCAGACCCAAGGACAAACTATGAATTGTGCTTAGCTCTATAATTTGCCTTCATCTACCCAACTACTATAGGCCAGTAGGGATTTCCTCAAAAAGAAAAGAAAAGGATAATCCATCCAGGTTTGTAGTCATTCAGTGAATATTTATTGAGCACACTTACTATGGGCCAGTCACCGCCAAAGCAACAGGGATGTGGTCGGAAGAACAAGACAAATGCAGACAGTCTTTGGTTTTTTGGAACTCACATCTGGAGGAGAGTTGTCTTGAGTTTCTATTGCTGTGACAAATACTATGTTCAAAAACAATCTGGGGGAGAGATTACACTTCCACATCATAGTGCATTGTTAAGGGAAGTCAGGGCAAGAACTCAAACAGGAACCTGGAGGCAAGAACTTAAACAGAGACCATGGAAGAATGATGCCTTTTGGCTTGCTCCTCAGGCTCAGTTCAGCTACCTTTTCTGGTACCTCCAGAACCACCTGCCAGGGAATAGCACCACCCACAGTGGGCTGGGCCCTTCCATATCAATCATCAGTGAAGAAAAAGCTCACAGACTTGCCTATGGGCAATCTGATGGAGATTGAACTTCTCTCCTCAAAGAGGTCTCTAGCTCTTGTTAAGCTGACAAAAATCTAACCATCACAACAGGTCAGTGAGGGTCTGAGAGACAGGAGCTAGCAGGGAATTTTTTGCCTTCTCTCTGAATAGCTTCCAGCATTTTTGGTGACCCGAAAGTGCTGCATGTCCCCGAGAAATTGCACATCAGCATGGAAACGCCTTCTTGTTTTTTCATCTCATCATCCTAATGACTGGCAAGTATGTCAGCTCCTGTCCCTCTCTTACAAATAAATTACAAAATGTACAAGTACTTTATGATTACCCAGTAAGAATAAATCAAGAGAAGCTCCCATTTCTAGCTCAGCAAGGGACTAAGAAATAAAAATGATCTTTGTCTTACTCCAGGCATGACAAACCCCGTGTTTTGTTCTTGGAGTGGCAGCGATGTTGGGCTGGTGGAGAAGGAAGTACTGCAGGTCTTATTTGGGTTGTCTCAGAAGCAGATGCCATGACACAATTAGATGTACAGCAGAAAAATAAAGACTTTGTTGCAGAGCGAACACTTATAGAAAGATGGAAAGAAAAAAGAAATATAGGGAGGGAGAAAAAAACCTCCCACAAATCCAGACCTCATCCCAGTGTTCAGAGAGATCCAAGCAGGACAATGGGGGAATTCTCAAGGCTGTGCTGGCACCTGTTTTGGACATGTTCTTGGAAGAAGAGGCCAGCATCTCAGTGGAAAATCTGCCATGGTGCTCTTGGAGCTCTGGAATCAGCTTAGTGAACAAGTGACTTGGGCCTAAGTGTGGTCCCAAGGGGCAGCAATTCAGGCCCATCATCCAACTTTACTGCAGTGGCATATGTGAGTGGGGCATTTTCATGGAAACCGTAATATGACACCTTAGTGTGCTGAGGGGAGCTCCTCACTATTTTGAGTTCCAAAACCCATTGAATAAAGCTGTCTTAGGCTGTGTTTGGCCTTTTAGCAGCAGCCTCTGGTCACACCCGATTTCCCTCTAAAACTGGACAGTTTCTCTATTCCCAGACACAAACAACAGATTAAAAAAAAATAGACCATTTTAAAGGAAGTTTTATGTTCACAGAAACTTGCCTGGAAAATGTGGAATATCCCATATATTTGCCACCTCACAATGTACACGGCATCCTGCATTGACAGCAGCCCCATCAGGGTGGTGCATGTGTTACTATCAATGAATCTGGTATGATAGAGCAGTAATAAAGGCCATTCAGGGTTTCTTCTCAGTGTTCCAGTCATCTGGGTTTCGATTAAGGTACAAAGACACGTAGTTGATATGAGAGTGTCATGCAGAGGAGGTTGACTGACCTGGAAGCCCTTTGTGTCTCCTTCCCCAACCCCCTGATAAATAATCATCGTTTTACTAGGTCCACAGTTTTACCTTTTAAAGAGGCAACTGGCACTTGCTTGTATGTTTGGGTTGTGTTTTGTTGACTTTGGTCTGCAACTCATTCTCAGCGCAGGCCGGCCTCAAACTCTAAACACTCCTGCCTCTGGCTCCCTAAGTGTTGAGAATGCAGGAATGCATCACCATGTACCTTTCAGAGGACACTCTGTCTTTGATTCCAGCCACATTTTCTGTATTTTGAATGGGCTGGAAATGCCCAACATAATTTAGCACTTCTCTGATCTTTTCCAGTCACGGACTTAAAGACCACTGTGTTGCCAAGCCCTTTCGGCCAGAGGATATTTACTTAGCTGCATAAAACGGAGAGTAGCAGCAGGTTTCATTTTCCCCCTTTCCATGTCTCATAGTCGGTAAAGAGTTTTTTCCTAACTACACTCTCCATGGATACTAAAAAAAATAGCATTTATGGGGATACCACTTTGACCACACCAAAGATTCTCCAGTCTGCAATTAAAAAGCTCAGGAGAACCATGGACCCCACAGAGGCTGTAATTTCTGTCACCGTCGAGGAAACCTCATCAGCATCTGGTTTTAGCTTTGCTTAGATGCCCCAAGGAAAGAATGCGATCTTCCATCAATCCTGGCTGGCACCAACCATTTCACAAATGTCTGGATGTTCTCTGGGCAGGACATTGAAGCTGGGGTGTCAGAGACACGTCCTCCCCAGTGGTCGTGACTTTGCACGAATCATGAATATTTTCTAAGAAGCACTTTGAAAACAGTGCTTCTCAACCTCCTGAATACTGAGACCTTTTAATATGGTTCCTCGTGTTGTGATGAGTCTCAGTCATAAAACTATTTCATGGCTACTTAATAACTATAATTTTGGTACTGTTAGGAACCATAATATAAATATCCAATATACAGGATGTCTGATATGCAACTCCCAAAGGGGTCAGGACCCACAGGTTGAGAACCACTGTTCTAAAGGGACCACACAGGGTGGTTTAGATTTAGAAAACACCCATCTCCTGTGTTTACCTTGTCACACTGCCTTTAAACGGGTTAAATAAAAACATTTTGTGCTTAATATTGAGACCAAACAGCTACAGTTTCTATTGGCTCTTGCTGTTTAATGAAGGGAAACCATAGCAACCAGGCATTTCTATTGAACTGTTCTATAGCCTGGTAGGCCTTCTGAGTAGCTAAGATTACAGTCCTGTGTCACCAAGCTGTCACCCAACTTCAGTGCTTTTGAGAGGCTGCTAGGCTAGGCGCATGCATCTAACAAAGTGAAAGCAAATACCCACAATCTCTTATCACATCTTCTTTCCCCTGATTTAATTTTGAGATTTTTTTTTTTTTTTGAGGCAGGGTCTTACTGCAGAGCCCCTGGCTTTGAATTCCTGTCTTAACCTCTTGAATATTGGGACTATAGACGTAAGCTATCACACCAAGTATTTCTCATGATAACCGTGGAGGCTAAATTGAATACTCTGGCTGGTCTCATGTTTGGGTTAAATAAATTTAAAAGGAACTATCCAAGGATAGAAATGAGAACATGTAGGTCATGGGGTGTTCCTCATTGAGACTTGGGATGTCTGGGGAAACAATACAGCACTGGTTTTGTGTACTTGCCACAAGCTGGGAGCCTCAGTTGAGGAAATGCCTCCATAAGATCCAGCTATAAGGCATTTTCTCAGCTAGTGATTAATGGTGGAAGGCCCAGGCCATTGTGGGTGGTGCCATTTCTAGGCTGTAGTTCTGGGTTCCATAAGATGTAGGCTGAGCAAAACCCTGAGGAGCAAGTCAGTAAGCAGCACCCCTCTATGGCCTCTGCATCGGCTCCTGCCTCCAGGTTCCTGTCCTGTTTGAGTTCCTGTCCTGACTTCATTCAGTGATGAACACCTATGTGGAAGTGTGAGCCGAATAAACCTTTTCCTCCCCAGCGTGTTTATTCTTTTTTTTTTTTTTTTTTTTTTTTTTTTTTTTGTCATGGTGTTTTGTCCAAGCAATAGAAATCCTAACTAAGACAAATACCATGATAACTCAGTAGTTCCCCAGACACTTCTACACTTGATGCATCTGGGCCCCACTGTCCCTGCTGTGGAGGGCTAACACCAACTAGAGCTGTTGCATCCAGGAGCTATGAAAAATGCCATCTAGAAAATACTGGGACCCCATCGGATGTGGTCCAATTCACTACCATAGATTTTGTAGAGTCTGAATCTGATTAACGAGTTACCAAAATGCACCCCAGAACATCTTTTAACTTACACTTTTTTTGGCAGAAAGTGATCAAAAGACGCAATGCATGAGTGCATTTAAGTTGACAACACGTTGTGCCTGGGGACATAGCTCACATGATCCAGACATAAGGTCCATTTCCTGGCACTTAAATCTGAAATAAAACCACTACTACCAGATCCCAAAGCATATCGACTCTAATTAACAATTAACATGTGGTCAAAAGAAAGTTACCGCTAGGAATGATCTGGAAGCATTGCTTTGTGCCTGACAGAGGACCAGGAGCTTTCCACACCCCTCAACAAACAAACAAATAAGTAAAAGTTACACATTCTCAAATTGGTGGGTCTTCTTCCTCTTCTTTCTCTTCTTCCTCTTTCTCCTTTTTCTTCTCTTCTCTTTTTCCTCCTCTTCCTGCCCCTTGCTTCTCATATTTCTGGGTAAAGCAGGCCATTCCTAAATATAATCCTGCTGCTTGTACCATATTAAAACATTTTAGTAAAAAACCCTCTTCAGGCGTTAGGTTTTCCACACAGGATCACCTGCAAATATCTTAAGGCTTACGAATTGGAAACATCTGGCCAGACATGCTCTTGTCTTTCCACTGTGTGTCACAGGCTTCTGTCCCCATGGTGATGGCTCAGAACCTGGGTGAGATGGCAGACTGCACAGAGATCCGCTCTGATGTGATCATTTGTCAGGGTGCTCATTAAAGGAACCGAGACGTGTTCAGGAGGCTTCCCTTGAAGAGAAAATGTGACGCAACTGCAGACACAATGCCTGAGATTGCTCAACAGCTGGCTTAATTAAAGCTGCCAGGACACCTCTGGTTGGTGCTCCAGGCCCAGCACTGTAGGTAGGGCTCAGGTGGGAAATGGATGGGTGGTGTACCCAGGATGATGAAAGGGTGAGGACACATGTGGCTGAGTTCACCCCTGGGAGGGCCTCCTGTGAGTCCCTGGTGCAGGCAGATTGAAAGCTAATACTGGAGCTGAACAATATGGTACTACCTTAGACATGAGCGTTCACAATAAACACTTGAACCTTCCCTCCCCATTGCCTTGTGTAGGAGGAACAGCATTTACCTAATCATTTCTTTTCTGTTGTGAGTTTGCAGGTGTAAGAGCTTCATTGGGTGCTATCTGAAGGAGAGGTGGACAGGGCTAACGACTGAAAGAAAAGGGCTCACCCAAGCCGGGCATGGTGGCTCATGCCTGTCTGTTATCTCACAGTGGGGAAAGGCTGAAACAGGCAGGTGTTCAGTTCCAGGTTAGCTTGGCCTATACAGTAGTTGTAGACCAGCCTAGACTCAATAACTAACAAGACACTGTCTTGAAAAACAGGAAATAATAAATCTCCTTATTGTGGGTCCTAGTGGGTAAGCAGACATTCCCTTCACATCCACTCAATGAGCACAAGGCTGATGGTTAGGAAACATAGAACAGTCTGTTCATGGTACACACACACACACACACACTTTCCCTCTGTATCTGTACAGAATTTTTCCTTAGCATTGCGTACATATCCCCCAGTGAATGACAGCATCACTAACAGGAGGCAGGGACCATAGTAATACCTTCCACATCTCTGGTCAGGTAATACTATAAAGTAGGGTAATGATAACAAAATTCTCCCCACAGAGAAGAAAAATCTCATGTGCTTTGAGCAGTGGCTGATGTACATTATGGGTGTTTAACCATGAAAAGTGTTAAAGGGCAGCATATTTTTGGCATCTTCCCATCTAAAAGGGTCTGCTCTATGTGTGTGTGTGTGTGTGTGTGTGTGTGTGTGTGTGTGTGTGTGTGTGTGAAGGTCAGAGGATAACCTTGGGTGTCAGTCTTTAACTTCCACTGTGTTTGAGGCAGGGTCTCTTGTTTTTTATTTGCTGCTTATGCCTGACTAGCTGGCCCAGCAGCTTCCAGAGATCCCCCTGTGTTTATCTCTTATATATCGGTAGGATTACAGATGCTTCTATTACATGTTCAGCTTTAATATGGGTTCTGCGGAGTCAAACTCAGGTCCCCATGATTGCACAGTAAACTCTTTTACTCACTGAGCCTTGCTGCTATCATGTTAGAAACAGTGTGGCGGTGGGAATCAAAATGGCCCCCATGGGCTCATAGGGTCTAGCATCATTTAAAGCCTTAGGGTGTGTGGCCTTGTTGGAGTTGATGTGGCTTTATTGGAGGAATAGTGTCACTGGGGTGGGTTCTCTCTCTCTCTCTCTCTCTCTCTCTCTCTCTCTCTCTCTCTCTCTCTCTCTCTCTCTCTCTCCTGATGCCTGCATATCCAGATATAGAACTCACAGCCTACCTCTCTATCACCATGTCTACCTTCATGTTGGCCCCTGATGGAAGGCTGTCTGTTATAAGAGTTGCTATGGTCATGGTGTCTCTTCACAGCAATACAAGCCAAACTAAGACAGACAGCTTTGATGCTTTCTGTCTGGACAGGAAAAAGAACAAGTTGAAATACTACAAGGGATTTCTTTTTCCTATTTGCTTTATTTATGTAGTTCTTGAGAAACCTCAGATTACTCAAAGGACTCTGTATCATTGGCTTGAAAATGTAGGCATTGTGCTGCCGTGGGGAAGATTTTCCTCTATGCTCTCCGGTTCTGTGTGTGAGCCCCGAGTATAAAAACTGAATGTGTTTTGTTCGTATTTTATCTGCTCATGAAGGTCTTGTAATAGAAGAAGTGGAGACCCAAGGAAGCAGATGGGGCTTCATACTTTAGCACACAATGATGACTTTAGGAGACTAACAAGATGAAGGATAAAGGAGGCTGGAGTGGGCCAGCAACTATGGGTCAGTGACTAGAGTATAGATAGGAAAAGTGATGGAAGATAAGGGTTAGTTGTTTCAGAAAGTTTGCTTTACAGACTTATGTCAGTATTGACTGCTCGTGCCCAGGAATATCCTCCTCTTCCTGGTAAAGCACCTTTTTTAATTGGAAAATTTTCCTCGTTACTTAGAAAGAGGCTAAAGGGCCCTTCAAGTGAGTGCTGTGCCTCAACTGCCTTCACTTTAAAATAACTAATATGCCACAGTTCTAGCACTGCGCACTAACCCTGGTCAATGCTAATCAGGTTGTACTTTTATGTTAGCTCGCCTCAGATTGAGAAAACTTCATCTAGATTTTACAAGCTGCAAAACTGAATTGCGCGTACAATCTCAACCACATTACAAAGGGAATGGGCAATCTGTCTGACCTTGTTTTATCCAAGACTGAACCTTGCTCCTTGGGCAGAGATTTATAACACCAACAGGAGGCTCAGCAGTAATGCTGAAAAGAAGCTAAATATTACTTAAATTGTTTTTCACCATTTTAGTTTTGGAAATGTATTTGCTGAAAATCATGGAGTTTCTAGGCCACTTATAGGCAGCTGAGGGCCATCAATAGCTTGTTTATATCATTTAGATCAAAGGTGTACTGCAAACATAATTTGAAGTAACATGGAAAATATCATTTTTCTGAAGATAGGCCTAGAATCGGAGTGTTGTAGTTTATACTTGTAATCCTAGTACTCCAGAGGCTGAGGCAGGAGGATGGTGGATACCAGGCAAACCTGGGCTGCAAAGAAAGTTCTCGGACTGGCCCGAATTACATAGCAAGTTCCAGGGCAGCCTGGGTTACATGCTACCATTCTGTATCTAAAATAAAATAAAATAAAAACAGTGTGATGGTTTAAATAAGAGTAGCTTCCCATAGGCTCATACATTTAAACGCTTAGTTTCCAGTTAGTGGAACTGTTTGGGAAGGATTAGAAGGTGTGGCCTTGTTGGACAAGGTGTGCTACTGTGGAGTGCGATTTGAGATTTCAAGAGTCTCTTTCTCTCTGCCTACAACTTGTGGATCAGATGTAAGCATTTCCAATGCCATGCTTGCCTGCTTAATACTATGGTATCCCCATGATGATATAGACTAACCCTCTGAAATTATAAGCAAGCCCCAATTAGATTATTTCTTTTATAAGTTGCCTGGTCATGATGCTTCATCTCAGCAATAGACTAGTAACTAAATCAACAGGCTTAGAACTTCTAACCCTGTAAACTTCTGTTTTTCTGAAAACAGGGCTGTTTTATGCCCATTTACTAGGCTCCCATTTACAAGTTTAACCAAAACAATAGGCACAGATTACCCAAGGTGGAAACCAATCAGCCTACCCCTGTTATGCATTGTTTATTGCAACTCAAATCATCTCTACCCAAGGCAAGCTCATAAAATCTTTAGGCTATTCTGCACTCAGTAGCAGCAAGTCCAATATTTGTTGGTTCTTGTCAAAGGTGATTTCATCTCTGAAGTTGGTACATTTTCCAGCTGATGGCATTGAAAATCACTGGCTTCCCCAAGATAGCATCACGTGCTTCATGACTTTTCACCTTGAGCCCCATCCTGCCCTTCAACAGCAACTTGAACCTCCCCAGCTTCCTCTCTCACGGTTGCTCATCCAACCTGGGTTCTGCCACGTTTGGTCCACTCATGACCCCTGGCCTGGGTAAATATTATTTATATTCACACCATTTTCTAGGAGGAGGAGTTTGCTGGAAATAACAGTGCTATTCTAAAGCAATTATCTGGAGGTAATAGAAATAAAACAAGCCAGGGGAAAAAACTAAGAAAGTTATTATGCAAATTTGAGGCTATTCACAGCAATTCAATGCCATCTGCCTTGAACAAATCATGTCAGCTGAGGAGATGTGAAACTTTTCTGCTAGCTAGGGCTGCTCTCCCTCTTTGATTTTATGTGTGCATGAGGCTGGCATTTCTCAAAGCTCCCTCACTAGAAGTCACTCTGCTCTGCACTGTGGCTGTGCCGGAGCTCCCAACATTGTCATGGTACCAACAGCCTCTGAACTCAGAAAAATGGTAAATGGTAATGTCTCTTCACAATTAAAGAAGAGACAGTATTCATACAGGAATAGTGGCAGAGGGGAGGCAATGTCTCTCTCTAGCCTTGTGCCCTTGGGATACTGGAAGGGTAGTTTTCACACTATCTGATGCAACTGTGGCTACCTGGAAATAAATATAAAGTAAATACACAAACACATTCACACACACACACACACACACACACACAGAGAGAGAGAGAGAGAGAGAGAGAGAGAGAGAGAGAGAGAGAGAGAGTGAGAGAGAGAGGAGGTAGTCCTTAAAAATACAAAACAATGACAATACAGCTAGATGGTAATCTTTTCTAAATTAAAAGCTCTATTGAGGTGTGATTTTCATGCCACAGATTCACCCTGGGTATGGGAAGGTATTTAGTTTGAAGACCTGAATATAAGTCCTTAGTGCCCACACGAAAAGTCAGCATGGGTGTTTGAGTGTATAAACCTGACATTGTGGGGAAGATACAGAGGGATGTCAATAACTCATTTGCAAGGCAACTTGATCAAAAAGGAGATACTTCAATTCAGTGAGACAGCTCGTCTCAATAGACAGCAATAGAGAAAGATGCCCATGTCCTGAGTTGTGATCCATGCATGTATGGGTGGGCAAGGGTACCTGCATACTCAAGCCCATATATACAGATCACACACGCACACACACACACACACACACACACACACACACACACACACGTACGCGTGCACACGCGCGCACACACATAAACCTCCTCAATTATACAACTAGATGATTCTCAGTTGGGTCATAGAGTTAAACAACCATCACCATGATCCAATTATAGCTCATTTTCATCATCCCCACAAGAAATGCCACACCCATTTACAGTCTCACTGAGTTCTCTCCTGCAGAAACCTCTGGCCCACCTGTGGTCTCCATAGCTGTACGTATTCCAGACATCTGTAATGGAATCATATGACATAATTCTTTAGCTGTAACATCTTTTGCTAAGCAGCAGGTGCCAGCGATTCATCTGTGGTACAGATGTGTCGCCATTGCATTTCTTGCTATGGTGACATAGTATTTATGCCAATGTCTGGATATTCCGCACTTGCTTATCTCCTCGTCAGCCAGCAGACCTGTGGGTCGTCCCATAGTTTACTTATTGTGAATGCTGCCGTGAGCACTCATAGACAGAGATTAATTTAAATTGTCATCTGAAACTGCCAGATCACTTCTGACAGCCTTAACACTTCTGTCTGACATTTTTTCCCACTATTTGACCCTATTTCTTTCTTGGTGCCTTTGTTCAGTTCGTTTCCTTATGTGTTCTTTTGCAACAGAGTCAGTCTGCGTGGTTATTCTTCCTAACACCTTACACAATCTACTCTGTCCCTGTGCAGAGTTCAGATGCACATCCTAGGAGGCATAGTGCAGAGGTCTGTCACCAGGATGCAGACACACAAAATAAGAACCTCATTCTTTGTGGGGTTTTTGATATAACAATCACAATACAGATAGGGAGGGCTAGCTATGAAGCAAAACCAGCCAGATCATCTCTGCTTTGTAGATAGCTCGGTAGCTTGGACTTACTCAGAAATGATGTTTGGTGGTAGAAGATTCAACTTTAGGTTTCTTTTAATTAATTAACTAGTTAATTACTAAAAATGATGAAGTTTTGCAGTTAGGCAAATGCTCCACCATCAAGCTGCCTCCCTGTGCTCTAGAAGATTCTATTCTATTTTAGTCTGTTCTATTCTATTTTATGTGTAATACTGCATGTGTAATACTGTGCTGTCTTCGAGATACAGGACCTCAGCTGGGCAGTGGTGGTGCACACCTTAATCCCAGCACTTGAAAGGCAGAGGCAGGTGAATTTCTGAGTTTGAGACCATCCTGGACTATAGAGCAAGTTCCAAGATGGCCAGGGCTACACAGAGAAACCCTGTCTCAAAAACCAAAAGGAAAAAAAAAAAAGAAAAAGAAAAGAAGGAAGGACATTAGGAAGGAAGGAAAGAAGGAAGGAAGGAAGGAAGGAGGAGGAAGGCAGGAGGAGATCTGGGATTTCTGGCTCAGGCTGGTCTTGAACTGCTGTTCCCCTGGTCCTCTGTTCCACCTCAGCGTCTCACGTGAGGGGTCTGCAGGCGTGCACCACAGAGCCTAGCTTTCAATCTGTTTTAGAAAGAAAAAACAATTATTCACTCACATCTTCAGTGCACATTTCTGTAAACTAGTGTCGATACCTTCTCTTTTATTTGGACCCTACACTACAGCACACGTTCCCACCCTGTGTCCCCTCCAACAACAGACAAAATGTCTGTGTACAATGGAGACCCAGTAGGTAGTCTCTGGATGCCAAACACCTTGACAGGGACACTTTAGGAAATCGCACTCTATAGCTAAAGGAAAGGTGACCAGGGCAAGCTCTGACAACCATACACAAGAAGCACAGTAAAGCATCACAATTCCTCAAAATCACTACACTCACAAACACTTAAGTGGATTTTTGGAAGAATCCCTTAAGGTTTCCTAAACCAATAAACCAATTTTATCTCCAGTCTCAGGGATAAATCTTCAAGGTCCCACGGCTATGTGGGAAAGGGAGGAGGGGGCTGGATACACAAAGCTCTGAGTACTGAGAATAAACCTGGGTGTGAGCTTCAAGCTTGAGAAGGTTCGGGATATTTTCTCCAGGTCATCCCCTATTCCCTGTAGACTTCCACTTCCTGTAGAGTCAGTGGATATGTTCCAGAAGATGATTCTTCCCCCCCCCCCAGCAACTTACCAGAGCCCAGTTCCTACCAATTAAAAGGGTGTGGTGTCCCCAAGTCTCTTAGGTCTCTAATTAGCTCCTTCAAGGGATGAGGTTGGTCATTAACAGAGTGAGTTTCTCCTTTCCAGAGTTTCTGGCTCATGCAGAATTGTACGCCGAGGGAAAGAGGAAAGTCTAATTTCTCCATCTAGTCTGGTGGCTCTCAACCTTCTAATGCTGAGACCCTTTAATCACAGTTCTTCATGTTGTGGTGACCCTCCCCCCTCAACTAGAAAATCACTTTTGTTGCCATTTCATAATTGTAAGCTCACTACTGTGTGAATCATAATATAAATAGCTGTGTTCTCTTATGGTCTTAGGAGACCCCTGTGAAAGGGTTCAACCCCTAGGGGTTGTGACCCAAAGGTTGAGAACCACTGATCTAGCCCCTCCCTCTCACCAACCCTTTGTGGCCAGAAAGATCATGGCTGGGAAGGCATGCGGTGCGAGCAGGAGGTCTGTTGGGCACACGGCATCTATAACCAAGATACAGAAAACCATCAGGACGTGAAGCTATGCCCTCGAACTTCAAAGACCTCCCACCAGGGACCCAGCTCTTCAAGTAAAGCCCCATTGCCTAAAGGTTCTACAACCTTCCCAAACCATCACCACTGGTAGGGTTCAAACACAAGAACCTATGGCGGACATTTTACAGGTAAGCCAAAATGGTTTGCCATAAAGCGAGTGAGTCCTCATAGCCCATGTGAGAACCCAATGCTAAAGTGTGATATTTGAAGATGAGGACTTTGGGAACCCTCGGGGTAGGATTAGTACTGTTTTGAAGAGGAGATACTGGAAAGCTTTAGTTCCTCTCCCTGTTCTTGTCAGATGGGGACACAATATGTAGCTATTGGCAAACCAGGTGGGGATGAATATGGCCACCTGCAAACCAGGGCCCTCAGCAAACACTGTGGTGACATACGGAGCTTGAGTCCCCACGTTACCAGAGCCGTGAGAATGGAATGCCTGCTATCTCAGTATATAGCATTCTGTCTGAGGAACCCTGAGCTAAGAAGGGGAGCAGGGATCTGGTCAGTTTTCCAAGGCTAGTGAGCTATTAGCTGAGGGAATAACGGAGTCTCATGTGGCTGTTACTTGATGCTTAGGAGAGACTGGTATGAACTCAGGAAGCATGCCGAGGGAAGCTGGGGACTAGCGAAGGTATAAAAGGGTTGTAACACCAAGCTCCTCAAACGTGCTAAAGCTCAGGTGGCCAAAGCTCAGGCATGAACAATCAATACGTCAGCTCTGCTTGCTTCCTCTTCGCCCTCTGCGTTCTCCGGGGGGAATTTACTGCAGTTTTTCCTCGGTCTCATTGATTTTGTGATCTAGTTCCTTTAGGAATGTCCATGACTTACCAAAGTCCTTGTTAAATAAACTCCAGTCCGGACAAAAAAAAATATTGATGGGGTAATTGCTTCCTAACCTGTCCTTGATCAGATACAGGTGTGTGGACTGCTTTACTCTTACCCATGGGTTTTGTTACTCACTAGGTAGGTTTGCTTTGGGAAGACGCAGACTGCCAGGCCAAGAGAATTATGGGAAAGTTTTACTGCTGACCTAGGGAGTTTTACTGATCTCTCATTCTTGCTTCAGAAGAGAAGCTGAGAGCATTCGTCCTGTAAAGCACATTCACAGCTTGCAGGCTATAGTCAAGGAAGAGCTGGAAGTCTGAACACTGTGACGTATCTTTTCTCTTGTTCCCTTAGACCAAGGTCTCGTTGAATATTGCCATCTGACCAACTGTCCCCAAAGTAAGAGTAAGTGTCAATGACAGCCAGGCTGTGGGACAGCATCATGTATCCGGCAGATACTTTTAGGGCAGGCCATGAAAAATCCCCACTTGAAAACAATTTACGTTTATTGTACGTGTCCTGGGTGAGGGTCGGGGTGGGCAGGGCAGTCGTGCTGTGCCTTGTGGACACCAGAGGAAAGTTTGAGATACTGGTTCTCTCCTAGGGATTGTCAGGCTTGGTGACAGACACTTTAATTCCCTGAGTCATCTTGCTGGCCCCGTGTGTTGTGTCTTTTTGGGTCATTATGGACCTTACTTCAGGAAACAAAAGTTGTTTGCTGGCGGAAGAGCTGAAGCAGGCGCTTTTGGCTCGGCGCGGTGCAATCCGTGGAGGAACGCACTGACCAAGCCACCATCATTCTTGGACACCTACAGAAAGGCTTTGGCTGCGTGGTCACCAACCGATTCGACCAGCTATTTGACGACGAATGGGACCCTTTCGAGGTACTGAAGGCAGCAGAGAACAAGGAAAAAGAAGCCGGTGGGGGTGGAGTTGGGGGCCCCCCCGGGGCCAAGAGCGCAGCTCAGGACGCGGCCCAGACCAACTCCAAGGTGTAGAGTCCCAGAAAGACCGCAAGAACCCGCTGCCCCCCAGCGTTGACAAAAAGGAGGAAACAGCTCCGGTGGCACTTAAGAAAGAAGGAATAAGGCGCAATAAAAGAAGACCCGATCAGCAACTTCAGGGTGATGGGAAATAATTGATAAGAGACCAGAAAGGCGACCAATTTGTGAAAGAGGATTTGAAAAGCCACTTGAAGATAAAGATGAAGGAGGTGAATTTTCAGTTGATAGACCGATTATCCAACGGCCTATCCGAGGCCGAGGTGGTCTTGGAAGGGGTCGAGGAGGCCGTGGACGTGGAATGGGGCGAGGTGATGGATTTGATTCTCGGGACAAGCGAGAATTTGATAGGCATAGTGGAAGTGATCAATCTGGCCTGAAGCATGAGGACAGACGCGGAGGTGGCGGATCTCACAACTGGGGAACTGTCAAAGAGGAATGAACTGATTCGGGTCAATCAAATGTGACTGAAGAAATACGTGAAGGTGAAGAGCACCCAGCGGCAGACACTGGAGATAAGGAGAAGGAAGTTGAAGAGGTTAAGGAAGAGGGTCCAAAAGAGACGACTTTGGATGAGTGGAAAGCTATTCAAAATAAAGACGGAGCAGAAGTAGAATTTAATATCCGAAAACCAAATGAAGGTGCTGGTGGACAGTGGAAAAAGGGATTTGTTCTGCATAAATCAAAAAGTGAAGAGGCTCACGCTGAAGATTCAGTTACGGACCATCATTTCCGGAAGCCAGCAAATGATATAACGTCTCAACTGGAGATCAATTATGGAGACCTAGGCCGCCCAGGACGTGGTGGCAGAGGAGGACGTGGTGGACGTGGGCGTGGTGGTCGTCCAAACCGTGGCAGCAGGACTGATAAGTCAAGGGCTTCTGCTCCTGATGTAGATGACCCAGAGGTATCCCCAGCTCTGGCCTAACTGGATGCCACAATACAACACTGGTTCCTTTGTGGACCCTCCTGTTCAAAGCTTTTGTGTGCTTAAGGATCCCAAACAACTAAGAATTAAAAAAAAAAAAAAAAAAAAAAAAAGACTGTCATTCATACCATTCACACCTAAAGACTGACTTTTATCTGTTTTGAAAATGAACTTCTCTAGCTACACAGAGGTTACAAATATATTAGGCAGTTTTGTATTTAGAAATGTATTGGTAGCAGAGATGTCTTCTTAATTTTCAGAGATTATGCATTCTTCATGAATACTTTTGTAATGCTGCTTGCAAATATGCATTTCCAAACTTGAAATATAGGTGTGAACAATGTGTATCAAAAAAAAATTGTTTGCTGGAAAATGCGCTCTGTCTCCCAGTAGACTGTGGGAGGCTCAGCCTTTCCTTCCCCTTCAGTCCCCAGAGTCTTATGGGACACATGCCTGTGCTAGCTCAGGTCAGGGGTCCAGCCTTTCTGAAAATAGACCAGAGATTGTTTATTTTCCCTAAAGAAAAATCTCTCTCTCTCTCTCTCTCTCTCTCTCTCTCTATCTATCTATCTATTTATATATATATCTCCCTCTCCTTCCCTTCTACCCTCCCTCCCTCTCTCTCTCCCCCCCTTTCCCCTTTCCTCTTTCTCTCCTTCCTTCCTTTCCCCCTCTCTCTCCTGTACTCTCCCATCTCCCATCTTTCCTCCTCCACCCCCCCAGTGTGTGTATATGCCTGAGTGTGCTTGTGTGTGTGTGTGTGTGTGTGTGAGTGTGTGTGTATGTGTGTGTATGTGTGTGAGTGTGTATGTGTGTGTGTGAGTGTGTGTGTGTGTATGTGCCTGAGTGTGCTTGTGTGTGTGTGTGTGTGTGAGTGTGTGTGTATGTGTGTGTATGTGTGTGAGTGTGTATGTGTGTGTGTGAGTGTGTGTGTGTGTATGTGCCTGAGTGTGCTTGTGTGTGTGTGTGTGTGTGAGTGTGTGTGTGTGTGTGTATGTGTATGTGTGTGTGTATGTGTGTGTGTGTGTGTGTGTGTGTGTGTGTGTGTGTATGTTCATTCATTCCAAATATCCTTTTTAGGACGAGCACTTATTTGGCTTGTTTTCCCAGGAGAGGTGGCTAAAGAAATCAGACTCATCTTATTTTGTTAATTTGGGACAGCGTCTCATTATATAGCCCAGGTTGGCCTCAAACGTGTTCTTAGCATAGGCTAGCCTTGATCTTGAAACACTCCTAACTCATCATCTATTGTGCTGGCATTACTGGCGATGCCACCCACTAGCCGTGGAAGTCGGTTCACCTCACAGCAAGAGTGATTTAGATAAACTACCAGGCATAGCCTTACCCGCCCCCCTGCCTGAGGGGGCATTTTCTATATTGCCTGCAGGTGGGAAAATGAACGATTCTGAGTTTCTGTCGGCTTCTGGCATACAGCTCTGCAATTTCTTTCTGGATATGGTTTCTATTTTTAGAGCAGCAGAAAGATTTGATTTCAAAGACAGATAGGAGAATGCATGTGGGGGAAGCAATGTGTTGGGAATTCTTAATATGAGGTCCCTGGGTGCTTACCCGAGGCAGGGGTCTGTGCATATCTATTTGGGAGGGAGCATTCACAGTCAACATCAACCTCACAGGATAGCTTGTGATTAAAAAACAAACCCTAAAGAAACCCAGGAAGGAGTCATTGCTTTGAATGAAGACTTTGTTTGAACATGAAATGACCTAATGCATCCCAGCTGTGCTGGTCTAGGGTAGCTCTGGGAGACCATTAGCCGTCCTTGAATCGGGTTCTTCCACTGGGCTCATTCTTTCAAGAACAGGGAATTTGACTTGAAACTCCTCCTTAATAGTGACAAAGGGTCGGATAAATATATTAGGCTCTCTCTTGGGTGCTTCCTCGGAAATAGATGAGCTGTTTTACTCATGTGCAGATGCCAGAAGTCACCAGCTTTTGGCCCCAGAACAGTAAGAGAGAGTTGATAGCCAGAGGTCATCAGCCTCTGGGCTGCCTGTCTGTGTCCCTCCTCAGGACCTAACTGCCAGGGCAGGACCCTGGCAAGCAGAAACTCTGAGCCTGGCCCGGGTGAGCCTAAACAGCCAGTGTCTGGAGCTGACTTGTAGGCAGGGTTCTAGGCTGTGCCTATTATCCATAGCCTGGTTCCCTCCATTTATAATTAGTTTCCTTAGATTGTCAACATCACATGACCGGGTGGCTGGCCTCCTCCTCTTTGCTGAGAGTGGGTTCGTGCCAGAACTGTGTATATTTTACTTCTTCCTTACACTGCCCTTTAAAAAGGAGGTTTATTTTATTTCCAATTGTATGTGTGAGGCTGCCCCAGAAGCCAGAAGAGGACACGGGATCTGCTGGTGCTGTAGTTACAGGTGATTGTGATTGTTCAGTGTGGATCCTAGAACCAAACCCGGGTTTTCTGCAGGAATAGTATGCATCTTCTAGCCACTGAGTCACATCTTCATTACCCCTGCTTTTGTTGTGTAGCAACACTGTGGATATAGATTCTTCAGCCAATAGCAAACACCTACTTCATGGGTAGGGTAATGCTGGATACTTCGATTTAACTAAAAAAAAGTTTGAGAGGCAGTGAGAACAAGGGGAGAGGACTTAGGGATTCATGTTTTTACCTAATTCACCTGTAGGTTAAATGCCCTAGAAAATATCAGAGTTATAATTAATCTTTAAAAAATTCTATATGATAATAATAATAATTAAAAAAAAATAATTATTATTATTGAGACATGTTCTCACCATGTAGCCCTGGTTGCCCTGGTACTTTTCCTGTAGGATATATGGGAGAGTAAAAGAGAGAAAGAAAGAGAGAGAGGTGAATGATCAATATGAATGACTATAACAACAGAAACCTCAGTTTTCCGTGTTTGGGAGGAAAATTCCATTCTGAGTCACCCAGCCAGCAGCTTTGGGCTTGCTCCCACCTCATAAGCTGGGGCAGTCCAGGCTCTTCCTCCTCTCCTGGCTGCTTGGAGCTGCTGGAGGCCACAGGGCCTTCATATTCACGCGGACCCTCTCTTTTAAACTCCTTGTCCCCTCTTACATTGTCACCCATCTTCTGAGTCCCGTCATCTGTTTTCCAATTCATTGTCTTTGTGGCCCCAAAGATCTCTAATGCAGAGCAAAACTTCCCCCCTTTCTATATCAAGCTGTAGGAAGCCAGTTCCCAAACCCACTGTCCTCTGGCTCAGCCACTAGGGGTACGGACTAGAGGCAATGGAACACACACATCGGCTGCACCCGCACACGATCCACTTGTTTGCACAGCCAGCCCACTCTGCTTGTTTTGGATAACGGAGTCTAGGGAGACTTGAATCTCCATCCTGAAGCCGTAGAGCCTCAGTTTCCAGATTGGTCTGCGTATCTGGAGTGCTTGCTACAAGACGCAGTGTAATACGCAGGTAGTCATCATAGTTGAACTCAGGCCGGGGCGGAATTAGAGTTCTCCAACTGCATGATTTCAGGGCTGCCTAGTGACAATCATGATTGTCATGTACACAATGCACAGAAATGTGACTTTCATACAGGAACACATCTCCTGAAACCCACACTGGAGGCCAGTGGTGAGGGTGTGGGACATGGGAGGAATCACAGGTAAACTCGGGGAGGGGGGAGTCCAAGAAAATTGCTGTTGGGTTTCTAGAATCTATACTCTTTATCCTATGTAAAAGGAGCCAGCAACCTAGCAGCTTAGAGGTATCAGAAGTGGGGTGAGGAAGAAGAGAAAAGGGCTTGTAGTCAGGACATGGCCTCTCCACCAACTACCTCAACACAGGACATGAAGCATTTCTCGCCTTGAGAGATTCTCCTGCTCTCTAATATTTCTGACAGGTGTCCTGCGGGTCCTTCTGGAGTGGCAATCTGTCCCTTTCTTCTGTTATGCAAATGTACTCGCCCTATTTTCGTCGTCAGAGAGAGGATCAGAGAAGCAAACTTCTTTCACAGCTGTATTAAAAAGATGGGAGCATCTCAGAGGGACAGCTACGCGTGAAGCCTGCTTTCCTCAGCCTTCTTCCTGCTGCATTTTTTTTCCTTAGAGGCTCCAGCTGCCTCCCTTGCTGAGGCGGCCATTGCGTTCTTTTGTGTTTCTGAGTTCTCTGCCTTTTGATAGCTGGCCTTTGCCCAGATCAAAAGCACTTGAAAAAGCTGGACTGCCCCATGAAGCTGGGAGGTGTGAGGGCAAGTATTCCACAGTGTTTCATTTCTCACACAGTCTGTGTTGTTTCTTTCAAAGAAGAGACCAGGGGCTAGACTTGTAGCTCAGTGGTGGAGCCTGGCTTAGCCCCACAGTAGCTCTAACACCAAAACCAACCAAACAATACCAAATTTCAGCTGTACACAATTATACTATTTTTCTCAGAGCTATCGAACAATAAAGTGGATTTTAAAAGAGAGAGAGAGAGAGATTTGTAGAAAAGCCAGGAGGTTGGAAAGGGAGAGAGGTGTGTGTTGATCACCAGAGTTAGTTTTGTCTCTGTACAAACCTGCCAATATTCTCCTCACATTCAAACCACACTCCTCTGCTGCTGCTGCTCCTGGTGATGCTAACCCACTCTGAGAGGAGAGGGAAGCCAGGCTTTACTGCAGATGACTAATATAGACGCACAAGGAGCAGAGATGGAATGGCAAATGGCTTGGAAAAATGTGGCCCAAGGGGAGAGGAAGCTGTTAGGGCAAGACGCTACAGCTCACTACTGTCTGCCGAGAGCATCCTGACTATCCTGAATTCACGCTGCCAGTTCTCAGGGTTAGGGGGAATCCTGGTCCCCATGCCCATCCTTCATTCCTCTGCCTCTTTTCCATTCTGCTAGGAAACACTCAAGCTGAGGAAGCTCTGGCTGTTATAAAGGGCTTGCCAATGAAGGACACTGTCATCAGTTAGCTGCCACCCTTTCAGACAGGTCTCCAGGTCTCAAGAAGATGGGTGGCTGGGGGGAGTAGAGAGGTTCTTATTAATGGCAGCCTCTGACCACCTGGCATCATGTCTGACTATAACAAATGGCATGTCCCTTTCTGGCTCTCTGGAGGACATACCTCTTCCCTGATTCTAAACCCCCAATACCCTGGTGTTCCTAGTGGAGTTTCTGACTGAGCACCAACATTAACACATCTACACTCATGTCATTACCGGTGTGTAGGAAAAACCCAGAACCCTACTTCTGATCTGCTGGCTTACATTATGCACTACTCTTATCAGTGTGTATTAGTGGTACAAAACAATGAGTTTCACTGTACAAACACACACACACACACACACACACACACACATACACACACACACTATTTGGTGATTCTTGGTGTTTCATTTGGTGTCTTGGAACATGAGCATATTACCGTTGTTGAGAACCAGAAAACCCACCCAGATAACTGGCCTTCCACTGTGATGGGAGACTTTTCAAAGAGGAAAGACTAGAAAGACAGATGAGCACTTTGAGAACATTCTCTAGAGACCTGGGGAGGAGCCCTGATATAGACTCCCAGAGTAGGAGGTGAGCTTGAGGAAGGATATATGTATGTATGTATGTATGTATGTATGTATATATGATGTATGTATAAATGTGTACATATGTATATGTATATGTGTATGTGTATATATATGTATGAACTTATGAATATAGTATATATACTAATAATATTCAAGAACATGGTATCTTCTGGGACTGTACACAACACTTTATACACAGCTTCCATAGTATGGGTTGTTTCAGTTGTAAATATCCTGAAACCTTATATATAAACGGACAAGGTGTGTCATTGAGGTGAGAAGTGAAAGGTGACTCTAGAACCCAAGGACAAAATGAGTGCCTGGAGGTAGATACAGATGACTATCGCCCGAGAGTTTAGGTGGCTCACAGAGCTGACACTGCAATTTCCCTAAGTCTCATGATTGACAGTTGAACACACACCGCCCAACCATGGAAAGACTATAACCTAGCTGTTGGGGAGATGGTGTTTATGAGCCATGCACCTTTGATAAAACTCCCCAGCCTTCATTGTCTCGTCTTCCCAGTGAGAACGTGCTGATGGTAGATGTGATGTGCCCTCTTACCAATAAACATGCTGGCCCAGTTGCTCAAAGCCTCAAGGTGTTGATAAATAACTCTATTCCTTCAATGATGATTTGTTGGTTGGACAGATTGAGCCAACTGTGGCCCTCTACAGTTAGATATGAACACGGACGTATGCAATCCTTACTCTGTACCCTTCTATGTCACCTGGGAAGATGGAAGAGAGGGGAGGGACCTGGGGATCACCTGATGCTCTTGACCTTCCCAGGAGTCAGGCCAGGGGGCTGCCTCCTTATCTAGCTAGGCATATGATCCTATGTAGTGCCTATTGTTGGACTCCATTTGGACGAGACTTTAGGATGTTTGCAGCTGAAACAAGCCACACTTTGGAAGCTATGTATAAAGTGCTATATGCAGTCCCCAGCTAATACCATGGTCTTGAAAAATGCTAGCCATTATTATTATATATAGAATACACTATGCATAGAGATCTAGCCTACAGAGAGATTCCTCCCAGGTAACTGTAACCAAGCAACAGGAAATAGTTTCTCTCTCTTTTTTCACTCCTAACCCCACTTAATTTATGGGAAAAGAAACTAATAAAACCAGCTGATTTTTCCCCCTGAAATGGTTGACTAACTCTCATCAGCAGAATCTTCAGGCAAAACCCAGCTCAGGGTACTTCTGACCTTCCTCTCTTGCTTGAGCCTGGTGTCTGTACACTAAGTGACATGGTATGGCAGTCTGGGGACAAAGGCACGCCACATGCCACATCCCCTTTTGTTCATTTGCTTTCTTTCTTTCTTTCTTTTTTTTTTAAAGAAACATCAAAACACACAGGAAAAAAGAAGAGATAAAGATGGGTTTAAATGCTTGTAATTCCATGTCTTTGCATTTACTTCGTTTTATTGAAATAAAAATGACAGGAAAATATTTTGAAAATTTTCTCTAAGGGCCATATTTAACTAGTCTTTAAAAATCATTTTATTTTACTATATGTACTTGTGTTTTGCATGTATGCCTGAGTAGCATGTGTATGCCTGGAGCCAAGGAAGCCAGAAGGAGAAGCCATCTGATGCCCTAGAACAGGATTAGAGACCTGTGAGCTACCCTATGGGAGCTGGGAGTTGAACCCGGATCCTCTAGAGGAGCAGCCAGACTCCTAACCACTGAGCTATTTATCTAGCTCCTTCAACCTGGTTCTCGTTCATATTTTTATAGCCACTTTAATTCGTGACTTCGCGGCAAGAGTACATTATTTCATCAGTGTTTTAAAAACTTACTATAGCTATGAGAAGTCTCCAGATTTGCAAAATGATACATATGGAAGAAAATATAAAGAAATCTGATTCCAAAGAATAGTTAATTAATTAAACTGATGTGTATGGCTGTGTTTGCTTGATGTATGTCTGTGTACCATGTGTGTGCTTGACATCTAAGGAGACCAGAAGGCACCTGCTCCCTTGGAGCTAGGCTTAGAGACCATAGTGTGTGCTGGGAATTAAACTCTGGTCCTTTAGGAGAGTAGTCGGTACTCTTAGCTGTGGAGTCACCTCTTTAGGCCTGAGAAATAAGATTTTAGTGCTTTCGGTTTGGATGACAGAAGAATGATCGGGAAGTACGCCTGAGGCTCTTTGGTCTTACTCTGAGCTGCTGGACTGTCAGTCATTCCCCATTAAGCTGTGAGTAATGCAAGCCGGTGGCCAGTGGGGAGACTTGGAGGAAGGCCAAGTGTCTGCAGCCTGGTCTCTCTGCTTTGCTTATTCCACCTAAGAAGGCTACCTTTAAGGGCCGATTGTGTCTGCAAGTCTCTTCTCAACACTTTTTTAGTGTACATTGATTCATTCCTTCTCCATAGCTAGTATGCTGTGAGCACCACTGTTATTCAGATTTTTCGATGTACAAACTACAGCTCAGAGAGTTTTTATGTCTGGCTCGGGTCACAAAGCAGGTAAGTAGTCAGCTAGCCATAGGCAATGGGTAGCAAGACCTTCAAATAGGCTCCTAACTGTGTCTCTTTGGCTTAACACTCAGCAAGCTTTGAAAATCACATGCAACATGTATAACGGCTGTTACAGATCACAGTCTACCTGGATGGCATCACAAAGTTGAGGGAAAAAACCCAAATAAATGTAGTTTTTTCTTTTTAATGAGATGGCCTGAAGATGATCCTTCTTTACATCCTTTTCCCCACACTCCTTTTCTTCTTTTCTTCCTCTGCCCTCTTCATTTTCTTAACTACTTCCTACTCCTTTGCTGCCTTCTCCTCTTCTTTCTTTTTTGTGACTGTGTCTCGTGTTGCTGAGGCTGGTCTCAAACTTGCTATGTAGCCAAGGATGGCCTTGAGCTCCTGTTTCTCCTGTTTTAGCCTCTCAGCATACTCTTCTTTTAATAAATGTAGATAATGAGTTGAAAAAGGTTAAACAAATTATACCCTACTATTTCTTCATCTGCAAAAGCCATTGGAAGCCCCCCTTTCCCTGCAAGCCTAGGGTATAATGGTATTCCTCCCAACTAAAACCTTTTGTCCATTGCCAGCATTCAAGAGGCTGAGGCTGGAGGATCTCTGTGAGTTAGATGCCAGCCTGGTCTTTATAGAAAGTTTTGAACAAACTAGAGCTACAAAGTGAGATGGTGTTTTAAAAACAACAACAAAACAAAACATTCCACACCACAGGGGATTTCTTTAAGATTCAAAACATTCTAAAGAGGGGCTCATTAAGACACAAGAATTAAACAACTCAGAAGGCTCAGAAACTCCCTGAAGCTTACCAGATAGATTCATCCATCCCCAAGGTTATATAACCAGCAAGGACTTGTGAGGAGAGGAGACTTGTACAGTTGCCTGTAAATGGTGCAGAGAGTGTCAGATTTCATGAGATGTCACCCATGGTACAATAGGCTGCCAGTGACATGAGATGTCACCCATGGTACAATAGGCTGTCAGTGATGCTGCTGCATTTGAGTCATCATGTTCTTACTTTTGTCTGTTTTCAGTTCCCCATGTGAGGTGAATAAACATTTGTTCACATCTCCCAAGAATAGTGTTACACAACAGATGGTCCCTTAGATTATACTTCATTTGCCTAAATTTTTTTTGCCAAGATCTTTTTATGGTTATATCAGCCCTATGAGACCCAAAGCCCCATGGCTGGTACTTTCTGATACCTTTTTATGGGTTTAACATGATGTTTTATTGTATAAAGGAACATACAAATAATTGGTCATTTCTATATGTGCTTTGGTTTGGATGTTTCAAACCGAAGATGTGCAGGTAAAGTTTCCTACTGCTGATGACATTCAGTTTTAAAGAATGAAGGATTAAATGGGGATTATATGGGGGAGGATTTCTTTGCAAAGGGCCTATCTCACATGAGGGCTGGTGCGGTATATTTGGGGATCTGTTACCTGTCACTGTGTCTCCAGAAGGGAGTGTAGGTAGCATGCTAATGAAACTGAAGAGGTACCCAGGGGCCACACTGCAAAGCTTTATGCACCACATAGAAGAGCTGAACTTGAAGGGGAGTCAAGGAAGAACAGGGGTTTGTATTGGAAGCACATGGGCTCTGTTTCCGGTCCTTAGACTCTGCTACAGGGACAATGTTGGGATCAGTGTCCTGAAGCACCACTGGTGGTGGCCATAGGGTAGTTAGAAGGCTTCTTCAGAGTCCCAACCTGCATTCACAACACTGAGATTGCAAGCTTCCAGGTGGTTTCGTAGATAAAGAACCCAGAGAGAATAATTTTTCCCAATTCAGTAAAAAATATTTAATGAATGTCAGCGTAAGGTAAGGACAATAGTTCCAGTTTCTGAATGGTGCTAAATAGACCACAAATTTATACTAAGTATTCATGCAAAGCAGACTTCTCAGCATTGACAATTATAAAATCAAGACAGTAATTGATTCTGTAAAAAACTGAAGATGCTTTGAAGTATCAGTGATTCAGTCAAGATTTAATGCTTTATGTAAAAATAAACAAGCACACCCACCTCATTAATATGCAAAATTGCACATGAGCTAGAGCACGTGCACACACTGAAATTCATTCAATTACAGGAACTGAAGTAGCCAGTCACTTAACAGAGACAAGACACATTCAATTATGACCTGTTAGAAAGTCCAGATGCACCAACATGACAAAAAGGTGTGATGGCTTCAGGTTAGACTGGGGTAGAGAAAGGTGTGCGAGAAAAAGCTGGGGACTCAGTTGGGTCACCTGGAGACACATGGGACTGACCAGTGTGAAAGAGCCTTGAACTGTGAAATGTGAAGAGAAGTTCTTAGGGGAAAGTAGAAATGACTCTTTCAGGGGCACTCTTCCAGAAACACTCTGCGCTCTTGTGGAATGGCAGAGAGTGGCGGTAAGAAAGGAGAGGAAGATATGAGGACAGAGATGAGTGTAGCTGAGCAGCAGGCAGCAGGCCTGGGATAACAGGGGTGTCTTTGAGAAAGAAAAAACATGGAATAAATAACATCTTTTCCTGGAGGGAGAGAGGGAGGGAGGGGAGGAGGGAGGGATGGAGGGAGAGTATACACACAATGATAACATGCAAATCTATGATTAGGGTGACCACTATCTTACTTTGCCCAGAACAATACTTTAGACTTATATGTGAGGACCACTCCAGATCATCTAGGACATGTTGGTCATCTTACACAAAGTGAACCCCTCATTTTTGTTAAATATATACCATAACATGGCTACTACCTATGTAAGTCTTAGTAGGTATCTTCTTGTCTATCAGTCAACACACCTTTCCTAAAGTAACCACTTGTCATGGTTTGGACATGAAGTATCCCCTAAAAGGTTCATTTACTGAACAGAAGGGTTGGTCCCCAGAGGATGGTGATGTTTTGGGAGGATATTAGAATTTGGTCCCATTTGGCAAAATACATCACTGAAGGCTTGTCCTTGACGTTGTACCTTGCCCCGGGCTCCCCTGTCTGTCTCTTTGCCTCTGCCGTGAGAAAAGAAGTATCTACCACTATGACTCTTTGCCACACCACAGACTCAGAGTCAGTGGCTCTAAGGAATGTGGACTGAACCCCCTGGAACCTGAGCTGAAATATTTTTCTCCCTTTAAGTTGGTCTGTCAGGTTCTTTGTTATAGCATGGGAAGGCTAAGATACTACTTTTTAGAAATGTCCCACCATAGATTAGTATTGCTTGTTTTGAACTTTATGTAAGTAATATTACAAAATGTTTTCTCTTTAAAGCTTAGCTTTTTTTATTTGTTCTGTTTCTCATCTTAAGATACTGCTATAATTTATTCTGTTTTCCAAACTGTATCATGTTACATTTCCAACAGCAACTACAAGCTGGTTTGTGTTGTTTGCTGTGTTGGAATCTGCTATAGGGTCTCAGACACAATAAGAAAGGAGCTTTTGTCTGCCCATGTTCACACAAACACCCAGGATTGTCTGTCTTTTATACTTTATCAGTCTCCTGAGTATGGAGCGATATTTGATAGCTTTAATTTGCATCTAAGAACTGATGCTGAGAATCATTGTGGACCATCCACAGATCTTTTCAAGTGTTGTCCATGCTCTTTGCCCACTTCAAAGTTGGGTTGTTTTCTCTCTATGGTTCTTATGGAGTGACTTATCGATTCCTGACATAGTCCTTTCTCCCATTCATTCATTCATTCATACATATATTATATACATAATATATATAGTTACAAAACATTTGTAATATATTTATGTATGTATTATACATTTTTTCTCCTTTTTTCCAGCTTGCCTTCTATTTTTTTTAAAGAGAACTATTTTTATCTTTATGTGCATGTGTGTGTATATTATGGGGGCCAGGAGAAGGTGCTGGATCCTCTAGAACTGGAGTTACAATGGTTGTGAGCTGCTAGACCTGGGTTCCAGAAACTGAACTCAGATCCTCCAGAAGAGCAGCAGGCTCTCTTAACTACCAAGCCATTTGTCCAGCCTGGTAATTTTCTTAAGGGTCTTTTTAGAAGCAGAGGCAGTTTTAATTTAGAGATACAAGTTATTGACTTCCCTGTTATTAAGTATTTTTGTGTCTTTTTAAGAAGTGATTGTTTAACATATAGATGTATAAATACTTATTTTATTCTGGAAACTTTGTATTTTTCTCTTTTGCATTTTGATACATGATCTACTGCAAATAGAATGTTATTATGATTTTCAAAAGATATTGAGATTCATACCCTAGTAGGTATTTTGTTATTTCTGCACAACTTGTTTATAATTGAATTACCATGCAACTTAATTATAAATTCAATAGATCACATATTTGTGAGTCTACTTTTTGCCTATTAGTTGTAAGTATTTATGTCAGTACCACAACCAACGGATTGTTCAGGGAACATAAGTTTTATAGATTTGTTTTTCTTTTTCTTTTTTTTTCAAATTTGTTTAGGTCACCCTGTATTCTATGTAAATTTAGTGTTTTGTTAAATTTTTTAAAATAATTCTCCAGTTTTTGCTGGAATTGCATTTAATGTGTACTTAATTTAACTTGTATAAAATTAATATTCTAAAAATAAAATAGAATCTTCCAACTTATCATTTTCTGTCTTCATAGATGTAAATTTAAAAATAACTTTCACAATAACTAATGGAACAGTTAGGGAAAGGGATCATTTAAGGAGGCAGAAGTTTAAGCAGCATAATTCAACAACTTGCCCTAATTGAACAGTGCACCAAAAGAATTGAGGAATATAGTCTTGTCAACTGCATAGAGAACATTTACCAAATACCATGTGTCAGACTGTGCAGCAAAGAGACATCACTACAGAGCCTACAGACACTAAAACAAAATAAAAGTATGTTCTAAAAATTGACTCTTAAGAGGACTGGTGTCTGGTGTGTGTGTGTGTGTGTGTGTGTGTGTGTTTTGATGGGATAAAAACTAGGGTCTTGTACATACTGGGATAGTGTTTTACCACTAGGATACACTTCAAGTCCCTAGTTGGTTGGAGAGTGAATAAGATGGATGCAAGAACCAGTCCACGAAGGTGTTACTTCTCTAAAGTAATTTAGTGAAATGTAACAGTGGCTTACCAAAATGGGTAAGTGGGTTGAATAAAGGATCAAACGGAAGGAGGAGGAAGAAAGAAGAGTGAAGGCTCAACAATAAGCAACACTGTAAAGCACTGGTTAAAGTCATTATTGAATATTGTATATGATGTCAGTGGATATAATATCAACACAGATATGAATCCTGGCTTGCTAATAATGCTCACCTGTGATTAATATCAGAGACAAAGCTATATCTGAGAGGCCATCCTCTAGTTTGGATATAATACAGCCAGATTGTGCAGTTGTGACCTCTGTTATATGGCTTGATTTAACTGGTGCATCTGACATCAGCACAAATATCCTTGTATCTGCTGTTTTTTGAGCCACTGTGATGTCAAGATTCTTCCAGGCAGCAATTATTGATTTAAAAATTTATAAGCTTAAGCTGAACCTTCATGAATTTTCTTAGTTTGGCTCAAAGTCATAGACATTAGAAGATGACTATTGCAAAAATCAATATACTGTCCCCCCCTTTTTTTAAAAGGAGCAGAGTTCTTCATCACAGTGTCATCTGTAATGTTAGGCATTAGCATCTTCTGCCCAAGGTATATGACAAAGTTTGACAGACACAGCTTTCCCAGGCCTTCTTATAATCACCACTATCAAAAGCAAAAACTGTGCAAAGTCTGAAGATCTCTATTAATCTGATTTGCTTCTAATTCTCCATCTGGAACAATGGAATGTTGGAGCTAGAACATTTGAATGACCTTGGACATCTCCTGAGAGCCCTTTTTATAATGGGAAGGGGACACAGTGCACAGAGGCACCTGGAGACTTAGGTGGAGTTGGAGACATTACTGAGCTAGAAGGAAGAAAAAGAAGTGTGGGATTGGAGGCAGTTGGGAGGTGGAAATGGAAATTTCCCAGGCATAAGTATTCTACAATATCAACGTGAGTTCACTCTGTCATCTGAGGCACCGACATCCTAATCCTGTACCCTCACACTGAAACATTACCATCCTGGGTGTCAGCAACAAAGACCGAAGGAGAAGGGCTGTTATTAAACCAGCGAGCATCTATCTAGTTGTATTGCACAGAAGAATTACAAGACTAAGAGCAACCAAACCTTGCTACAGCCTTTGTTATAGGGGTTGTTTTAAAAACCCTCCAAGAAAGGACTGAGGACAGTGAAGCTATTTCAAATAATCCCACAGTGGTGGGTACACATTTGTCCAAACACACATTTGTATATTACCGGAGGTGAACCCTAGTATGAATGAGAATGGCCTTCATAGGCCCATATGTTTGAATGCTTAGTCTTTGTATAATGGAATTCTTATCACTTTTCGGCCTTTTGGCTAAGGTCAAGTGTATAATGGAATTCTTTGGGAAAGAGTCGGAGGTACAGCTTTGTTGGAGAAAGTATGTTACCGGGAGTGGGTTTTGAGGTTTTAAAAGTCTACACTAGATCCATTCTCTGTCTGTCTGTCTCCATCTCTTTTTCTCTTTCTGCAGATCAAGATGTAAGGCTCTCAGCTTCTGCTCCAACATTATGCCAGTCTGCTTCCCACCATGATGGCAATAGACTAACCTTCTGAAACTGTAAGCAAGGCTCCAACTAAATTCTTCCTTTCATAAGAGTTGTCTCGGTCATAGTGTCTCCTCATTGCAATGAAACACTGAGACGCTTGTGCCAACCATAGGCTGTGAGTAGGGACTGTGTGCCAATATATTTGCTCAGTGGCAGCTACTTAATTATGAAGAGGAATCTTAGTGAGGAAGAGAGAGTTGATGTATGTATGGGGACAGGATGGGGGGATTATGGGAAATCTGTGAACTAAAGCTTGATATGTACTTAAAAGGTACTCTAAAAATAGTTCATAAAAAGTCTGATCGAGTGTGAGCGCATGCATGCGTGTGTGTGTGTGTGTGTGTGTGTGTGTGTGTGTGTGTGTGTTGCCTTGAAGATCAACTGGGAGTTACCACAGTAAGTTGACGGAGAGGTTGTATGGTAGGATAGCTCTGACTTAGGCTCCCTCAGTAAATGATCCCTGACTTCCAGGTCCTCATTTGTAAACAGAAGGTCTGAAAGACTGTTTCTGCACACACACGCACACACACACACACACACACACACACACACACACACACACACGACTCCCAGGGCCTACTGGTGATGTGACTCTTCCCTAGGGCAGTAAATCCCTGGTGTGGCTCCTACAGCCCAGCTCCTCACCACAAAGGCTGGGCACTGAGCTTAGTGTATGTTAGCATTTAGAATCGACAGGTCATTTGACCTTGGTCTCTTTGGCTGTCCTGCTTTAAGCCCACCCAGATGCAGTACTAGGCTCTCACTGATTTCCTAGATCCTTGCTTCCTTTTGTTAACTCCAGTAGATAAGTACTCTACCCCAAGCAGAATGTTTTAACATCAACTGTGGGTTCTCAGTCTGTCACCGCCTGTCCCAGGCTTGCCCTTTTCACTTGTCAGATTGTAGGGCCTCTTCAAGAGAATGACAGGTGGCAGCCGGGCTGTATGTCTAGATCGGATCTCTTACACTCCTTTTGAATTCCGGAGAGTGTTTTGTTTGTTTTTCTTGCCAGACCTTAGTGTCTGCTGGAGGAGTCAGAGAGCTCTGGCAGTCCCTGAGCCTTTAATCAGCAAAAACATCGGATGAGACAGAGAAAGTCTTCAAGGTTTTCTCCTGCTTACATAGCAAAGCATAGCTGGGACTTCCATTCCGGGCTCTGCAGAGCTGCAGCCTGTCTGCTCTGAGTCTATGCTTGCTGCAGAGGGCAAACCTATGTCGTTGGGGCTTCCTGCCATTGGAGGAGTGGTGGAGTCTGGATAGTGAGGCCCTAGAGCACTAGATGAATCTGTGGAGGATTGGTCAGGCTTGATCATTTTATTCTCTGGTCTAGTCCATGTCATGAGAAAGAAAAGAGCTGTAGTTCAAAAACATGTAAGGGGTCATTAGCTAGAGGACCATTAATCAGAGGTATGAGGGTGTGCGCATCTATGTGTGTGCACGTGTGCATGTGTGCATGTGTGCATGGATAAACTGTCTGCTCCGAGTGTGTGTTAGTTGTACCTGTGTGCCTTTGGGAGAGTGCCTGAAATGTGTGTAGCTTTCCTTTCAGGCTGACTAATGCATGAAAACATTCTCTTAGCTCATTCTCATACACTGGCAAGCCACGGGCCCTCATTTGCACAGGTACACACATTTCCTGCAGGGAAAACGGTGCTTCTTTTTGTTGTATATCATATAGAGGCTCCTGGTGTTTCTAGTTCAGTGTCGTATTTCTATTAAGAGCCAGTTGAGAGCTGGTTATGGTGGCATACACCATTAATGCCAGCCAACACTTGGGAAGACAGAAGCAGGCTGATCTCTGAGATTCAGAAGAAAGTTCTTCAGGCAGGGCAAAAATGATAGCATCTTTAGAAACTGTCTTCTGCACCACAGCTGGCCTCCAGCCTTGGCCTCTTCACGCTGTTCTGAACCTCTGCTCCCTGTCCACAGAGTCAGCCAAACAGTGCTCAGAAAGCCAGTCATCTCCAACTTAGTATGAGTTTAGGCTGATGTTTTATCTCTCCCGGGATATTTGCATTGTAAGCTTTAAGTCCAGTGTCTAAGTAAGGCATTTCTCCGTACAAAGGAATAGCACATCACACAGATAGGAGAGAAACTGCAGGCACAAGAGTAGCTTTTAGTTTGGAACTATTCTAATCTCCATCTTGCTCAGATGAGGAATGCGTGTTTCCAGAGATACCTTTCCAGAAACCTTTCCCCTGAGTCTTAGTAACTGAGACACTTACCATCCAAGCTTCACCATCCAACAGTCACCATCTGTCCCTGAAGGTTAAATCGTCTCCCCTGAAACCACTGTTCTCAGAACATGCCCCTGGGGGAGGGGCAATGTGGGAGCTGGAGACTGCTCGGTTCCGCTCAACACCTTACAGACCTGGACCACAGCTTGAGTTAATTTTAAAGCCAGGAGAGGAAAGACACAGGGTGTAGAGGACAGAGACTTAAATTTAAATTCTGAAGACCTGAGGGAGAGGGAGGGAGGGAGGAAGAGAGGGAGGGAGGGAAGGAGGGAGAAAGGGAGGAGGAGAGAGAAGGCAAAAGAACTTTTAAGACTGCTAATCTCACAAACGTAAAGGCCATGGTAGCATTTGAATTTGTGAAACACCCGGTCTCCACTGGAGACTGAACACTGGCTTGCAATTTAGATACCTGCCACTAGAGGCGCAGTATTCTTATTAGCCTGCATCGGCAGGAGGTCCAGATGAGTTCTGGGAGCTGATGACTTACAACAGTTGCTTAGAGCAGTGCTTCTTTACCTTGGTCATGACCCCTTTGGGGATGCACGCCAGGTATCCTGCATATCATTACATTGTGACTCATAACAGTAGCAACATTACAGTTATGAAATAGCAATAAAATAATTCTATGGTTGGGGTCACCACAACAAATGGAACTGTATTAAAGGTCACAACATGGGGAAGCTCGACAGCCACTGGCTTAGAGGCGTCCGTGTATGTCAAGACCCCACCCTCAGCCGACATCCCTTTGCGATAAACCTGAGCTTTGTTTGCTCCACACCAGGAACCTGGAGCTAGGCATCTGCTTCCTTAGAACCATTCGCTCACTGGAAGTGGTTAAAGAGCCCACGAGTCCTTTTTTTTTTATTTTTGGTAAACCAATCACAGACTCTTCCTGACGCCACCTGGGTAAATCGGGGTTGCAAGCATCCAGAAAAGCAGTTTTCTGAAATCATCCTGGTCTTGGCTTTCTCATCCTGGGTGAGCATGTATCATAGCTCAGACTGTCTGGAAGCTTTTCCTGAGTCATCCAATAGTCCAGACTGGCCTGATGAATCCCACACTTCAACAACACGGGTCATTGCATTTGTCGCTTTGGCAGTGCTCGTGTGTCACTGAAAAGAGACATTGTCTCTTCCGGAGCACCCGTGCAACCAAGCTAGGCCCTCCCAGAGCTGCGTCTTTGCGCAGGCAATCAGCTCCCGTAGCAGATCCACCACACACATCTGAGCGTTAATAAAGGCAGGAACGGCCATGCTTAAAACCGAAAAGCAGGAGGCTGTCCAATCCTGGAGAAGGGAAACCAGAAACACAGGCCAAGATGCAAGGACTTCAAAAGCAGAATTCACCAATTTACTTAGGTCTTACAGATATATACATGCGCATGCGCGCTGCCTCGAAGTCAGTGTGTTCCTAACACACTCGTCCACAGTCCCAAATCCTCACTGAACACCTACTGGGTGCCAGACATCTTGACCAAGACCAGGCACAAGCCTTGCCTTAGTAGAACCAAGAGTCCCGTGCGGGAAAGCGGATCCTTACCGCCAGTTCACACCAATAGCTCAGTGATCACACCCTGTGAGAAGCACAACCCGGCAAGGCCCAGGGGATCCACAGAAGCTCAGTCTGATGGCTGATCTTGACTGTCAGCTGGATTAGACCGAGGGATGCCTAGGAAGATGGTAAAACACGTTCCCGGGTGTGTCTCAGACGGCATAATACAATGTTGGTTTAAAATTGGAATACATTGTCTGGAGGTAGCAGGACAATGGAACGTGAGGTGGTTGGGACAGGGGTGAGCAGGGCTATGTCCTTGGGGACTGTGCCTTTGATTCAGCTATTCCTCCACAAACCCCAAGTCAGGAAAACCCTCCTTTCTTGCTCTAAGTTATTCACTTGATCTCAGTGACAATAAAAGCAACAGGGGAATGTGTTAGTAGTGTACGTTGATCACCAGACACTGATTATTTAATTTCTAGCAAGGCTGTGCACGTCAGCTGTTTGCAAACGTTAAATGGGCTCACCATTAACTCAGTTCTATTAAAAAATGAGAAAGAAATATCTAGAGCTCACTGCTACCCAGCTTTACAGTCTATGATGCAGAGAGTGGTTTTGTTCTTTTTATCTGTGTGGGTGACAGAAATCCTGTTTTGTCTTCCCAGCTCCATGGGACATCCTGCTGATAGTTCCGAGCTGGCCAGAGTGGATGTGCTCACACCACAGATAAGCAGGGAAGCCGGCTATGGATTAGTGCTATTTTTATCCCAAAGAGCTGAGGGTGAAATGTTTGCCAGCATCGCACCACCTGGGGCCAATTAACAGGGGGCTGGGGTTAGGCTGGAAGCAGGAGACCTCTGCAGGAAGGAAGGCTGAGCAGTGGTCACCCGTCCTCTCCTCTCCTCATTCAGATCTTGCTTCTGAAGCGTAGCCATTGTTCTGACATGGAAGCCGCTGGCTCAGCTAAACGATTATATATCCCAGCTTCCTTGGTGCTCAGGGTTGAAGGCACTGGGAAAGGTGGCTTGACACCCCTCACCCCCTTTACACACACACACACACACACACACACACACACACAAAGGCTTGAGACCCACAGGTTGAGAACCAATGTACTAAGACATAACCATTGTCTTGAGGGGGTGGCTTTTGAGTGTATCTGACAGGAAGATGCTGGAGTCAACCTTCAGAGGAGCAGAACATCTAGTTTATGCTAACGGAGCAGGTTGATAGTGTTAACGCTCAGATTCACAGGCCTTGAACTCTTGCCATTCCCTGCTTTAAAGTGCCTGGGCTTTGCCAGATGAAAGAGAAGACCCTGGTGGGCGGGGTCTTGCAGAGGCAGGGGCAGTACTGTGTCTGTATCAGTCTCCAGAACATGCAGGAGTGGTGTGGGCTTCTGACTAGCTATGGAATGCAGCCAGGTGAAAACTGGTCAGTCTGGTGCCTAAACTGAAGCCTTTCTTCCTCTCCCTATTCTAGTCCATGAATAGCTCTCAAATCTTACTTCCACATTCTTAGGTCCTGGGTTGAGAAGCAGCTTTCTCAGGGAGAGGCCTTTTGAATGGAAGCACAGACAATGAATGATGAAACCCTTTAGCTGGTTGCTGGCATTCTATGTACCCTGATTTCCTACGAGAGATGCTTGTCTCTATAGAAACTGCAACGTCACAGTGCTCCAGACAGTGAAGGCTTCTCGCAGAACAAGCCTCCTATTGGACACTGGGATCCGGAAGCAAACGGACCCTGGAGCTATCTGTGGCTTTACTCATCTCCTCACCTTCTTTCTTCTCTCCCCCCCACCCCTGTCTTTCTCTTTCCCTCCCTCTCTTCTTTCCTCTCCCTCTGCACAACAAACAGGAAACAACCTCAGCTATGCAGAACATTTATGTCGTCTTTTTACTTTCTCTCTTACATGAGGAAAGGTCTGGGTTTGTCACACCCTAACCTCACCCCAACACCTCTACACCTGTACCCCCCCACCTGTACCCCACAAACATCTATACCCTCTGCTCTGCTCCCATGCAGAAAGTACAGAAGGGGATCACTTGTCTGAACTCCCTAAAATTCATGCTACTTATGAAGACTCAAGGCTTGCTCAGGCCAGCCTTCCTCAAGCCCCTCAGGTTCCTCTAAGAGAATTGATGAGAGGTTTGGGGGTACAGGAAACCCATACTGTCAGAGAGCCTTACACTTTACTTATTGTCTGATTCTTAGAGGTCAGTTCAAGGTCACACACAAGAGAAGGGTCTCTCCTCTTCCTCCTCTTCTTTCTCTTTCTTCTCCTTCTCTTCCTCCTCTTTCTTCTCTGAAATACAGATCGTGTCTGCTTTAGAAATAACTGGCATCCTCGGATCAAAGCATTTTTGAGAGGAGCCCTTAGAGTGTATACCAGAGCAGTTCCAGCATACCAGGGTCTTCAGGCTGCTCTGACTTTTGAAGGCTCCCCTCAGATCTCATAGACACAGGCTTTCCAGAGAACACTAGAAAATGAAATGGCTTCCAATACCTTATCTCCCCCCCCCTTCACTCTGCAACTGAAGAAACCGGAAGGTTTTGGATAATGTGTGGGCTCAGAAGTGAAGAACTAAATTGTGTCAAAAGACTAGAGATGTTCAAGGAGACCCCCTATCAGTGTGGTGTTTGTGCCTATGTCCCTGTGGGACAGTTGCTGGCTGGCAGCAGTGTTTACAGCTAGGCTTAGGACACAGTCACTAGCACACTCCTTAAGCATGCCAAACCCCGTCTCACAGTGTTCTTTTACAGCTGAGCCACTCCTCCAATGTCTGGCTCCTCCTGCTTGGTACACAGCCAGACCTTTGTCTCCTTGTAAATTCAGGCTGGGGACAAGCACAGAGGCTTCAGATCACCTCAGTCCTGGGGTAAGGGTGTCAGAGTCACAGAGGGAAGAAGCTTCTGTCTCCAATCGGTTGCAGTTCCATAAGGCAAAGTCCTCTGGTTGTTCTCTCTTTTGGGGGGTAAATCACAGCGTAATCATGATTGTCAATTGGTCCGAATAAACTTTCGTGACAGGAAACCCTTTCATATTTTTTTTTGTGAAGTATTCTTTCAGAATATTGATGATATGTTTGGCTTAGAAGGGATTGGTAGGATTAGGCACCCAAAGATACCTTGGCAGGTCTGGGCCAAGGTATGCTGCAATCCCACAGATCTAGCATAAGAGGTTTATTGGGGGTGGGGGTAACGAAAGGCCATCTTGGAGTGGGGACATAGGAGAGAAAGAGATGGAGAGAGACAGACATATTTGTCAATTAGTATCTGTGACCCCTGCCCCCATATTTTTAGTATAGACAACAGTGTCCTCATACTCTCTCCAACGGTCACCTGTTTTGTTCCAATCACTGCACGGCATCTATGAACTATAAAATGCTTTCAAAAGTGAAGAGCTGTGACTATGTGTTTTCTTTTCTAATGAAGAATTCTACTTTAGGTTAATACATGTCTGACCCCTGAATTCTTACAGATAGCAAGAACCCATGGCTGTGAGCACATCCAGAAAGAAACTCAGTCATAGCGAGGGTCCATTAAGGACCAGTCAACAGTGAACAGCAAGCTCAGCTTGGTTTGGTGTGTCACACACTAAGTAGTTTGAAGCAAGAGGCTGTAGACGTTCAGAAATGTCTCTCAACCCATGGGTCATGACGGATTCATAACAGTAGCACAATTACTGTTACAAAATAGCAACAAAAATAATTTTATGGTTGGGAGCTACTACAGCATAAGAGACTGTATTAAAGGATTTCAGAATTAGGACCCTTTAGGGCAGGACGATTGCCATGGAGGGTCTTATTGACCCAAAGTCGCCCTGTATGTGGTTTGCTCTAACAGTAGTGGGGGAAATGGAAGCACAAACTTTTCTAAACTCTTCCAGCTCCATTTCTCCCTTTTTGTCAGAGTTACAGGAGGCAGGATGGTCAGTAAGTCCTGGTGTCTGTCAGTCTGCACCTGCCCATTCCTGTGGGCAGAAATCTGTTTGCCCCGTGAAGAGCAGGCCCGCATCATCCAAAAGAAAAGGAACCCTATATGAGAGCGATGAGAAACAGAGGTTACTGCATCAAGTGGTGTTTCCTTGGTGAAGACTAACTGTGAACATTGATGGTTTCTCTGTTGCCAGTCCTACCAAACCAGATAGTTCTGTGGTTTCTGTGGGCACAGCAAGGAGTTTGCCAGCTTAAGGTCTTTCCATCATTTAAAAATCAGTGCCTCGCTTTCCCTAAAGTGGAAACCTCTATCCAACTTGGCAGAGAAGGCTGAGTATGTTTGCAGCTTCACTGTGTACCTCGGGCTTGTTTTGCTAAAAGCTTCTGTTATTAAAATGCCATTAACAGTGTTCCCGGGTCTTTGCAAGCGTAGGGATCTGATCCACACCGTGACTCAGAAGCAGAGACAGGCTGTGACCGTTTTCTGGGACGGCATCACAGCTTGTTGAGATACAAACCCAAGTTACAAAGTAGAAGTCAACGGTTTCACTGGAATAGACCCACTTAATAATAGAAGAAGACGGAAGCATTAACATAGAAGCATAAAGACAGACTTCTGCATAAGGGGCAGGATGCAGACTTCTGTTCACTCGCCCCTCCCTCCACCATGACTGGGCACCGAGCTCTGGGCTTTTCACATTCTCAGCAAGTGATGTACCACATGCCTGGCCCTCCTAACTAATTAAAAAAAAATCACATCTATTCTGTTACAGGTTAGGGAAGAATTATGTTTCTTTTAATTAAATGTTTTATATTAGTTTTTTTTTGGTAGGGCTGTAAACATCACGTGAATGAACTCATTTAATGACCCCATCACTGTAAGTAAAACACGGGTTATTCCCCTTGTTGCTTATATATAAATTGAAGCCTCAGTTCACTCTGTATGTGGAGAAATATTTGCTGCCACTAAAGGCCCAATGGTTCTGTCCAGTCCTTTGCTCCCCAGAGCGTGTGGAGCACAAGTGGGAGAAGAAATTCGGGAGAGCAAAATGGGGACTCACTGTCCTGGCCAACTTGTCATCCGCCCTTGACACTCAAGATTTATGTTTCATAATCATGACCACCAGTCTACTGTGGGTGAAAAGTAGAGAAAACTCTGTTAGAGCCAAGCCGAGTAGGAGAGGTTGTTTCCAGACGAGAAGCATATCAGCCTCTTCGAGTGACACATTGTTTAGGCGATCTGACCGTTCTGAGACTATGGCTGCTTGGTAGAAGGGGTCCCAGTTAAGAGTGGAGAGTTACAATCAAACCTGGTTTAAATGTGTGCTGAACACATAGACGTTTACAAATATTTTAATTAATTAATTTTATTTTATTTTATTTTACTTTATTTTATTTTATTTTATGTGTATGGGTGTTTTGCCTGCGTGTACGTCAGTATACCATGTGCATGCAGTGCCTGGAGAAACCAAAAGCGGAAGTCTGGTCCCCTGGGCTGGACTTCCAGACAGCTGTTAGCCACCATGTAGGTACTGAGAATCAAACCCAGGTCCTCTGAAAGAACATCATCTTAACTGATAAACTATCTATTCATCCTCCGAATATATAGATTGCAAAACTGTTTCATAACATTAAAGTCAACTTTTATATTTGTCTCATTTTGGTTGTTATAGCAAAATGCCTGAGGCTGGACAATGTATAAGAGGAAGAAGGTTTTTTTTTCACTCACTGTTACAATCTGAAAGCCCACTACTGTATGGTCATCTCAGACTGTGCTGAGTACTTCTGGCCACCCAGTAGAATGGTGGATTACTCTTTAGAGCAAATACAAGTGAATCACATGTGGATCAGAAAGCAAGTTCAGGTGAGGTGCCTGTTTTCTCTCATGATAATCTTCCTTTGTGGCCACTAATGAGAACAACCAGGTCGGTTCTTTCTAGTGGCATTGCCCCATGACCTAATTAGCATCTGCTGGAGTTGGACTATGGGGCCTGGAGAGATGCTGAGTGGTTAACAGCACTGGCAAAGTACCCATATACATTTTCTAAATGTACTACTTTTAAGTGCCACAGCCCTGAAGATCATTCCCTACAGTATGAACCTTTGTGGAGACACTCAGACTATATCCAGATTATAGCATCTCCTGACTCATCCTCTGCCTGAGCTGCAGAGTCTGAATTGCACATTCCTTCATCCGTGAGCACTGTAGCATCCTTCCACAGGAGTCAGCCCAAGTAGCCGTATCTGTTCTTTGTGATGCATGCCACCAGCTTTCAGGCTGCAGTTTCTGAGACCAAGCTTTATCCTCTGTGGAAATCCTACATATATACGCTGAAAGAAATGGCATTTTTTTATATATACAATAGCAAAAGACTTGTGACAACCTATGCTAGGATTCTCCAAACTCCACCCCACAGTTACCTGGCAACAGCTGGGTATGTGCCATCCCACAGTTACCTGGCACTATAAAAGAGGCTGCTTGCCCCTCCCCCCTTGGCTTTTTGTTCTCTTGCTTTCTTGCTCTCTCTTCTCTTACCCCCTTCATCCCTCCTCTCCCCATTTCCTTCCCTTCTCCCTCTCCACATGCTTATGACCGGCCTCTACTTCTCTATTCCTCTTCTTCTCTTCTTTCTCTCTGCCCCTACTACCTTCTTAACTCCCCTCCCCATACCCTGAATAAACTTTATTCTATACTATACTGTCCTGTGACTGGTCCCTCAGGGAAAAGGGATGCCTCAACATGAGTTTACCAGAGGCATCTTTGCCCCCATACCTCACCACACCTCCACAGAACATACCCCCCCCTCCACTCTCTTTATCTTTTTCTTAACAACCTAGAGGACCATTCTCACCAGGAGAGTGGGCAGGAGACAGTTAAGCTCCTTTGCACAGCATCACACTATGTAGAACTTACAGTGAGTGGCAGAAGCAAGAGATTGGCACCGTGGTCCCACTTACAGACATGGCAAGAGTACAGTACAGTGCAAAGCCATATGGTTATAGTGTGGAGGCTTTTCTGAAGTTTGAAAGCATGCAAGCAAAATCAGATTTTATTAACACGTAAACATGTTTGTAGTAAAAGACAAAGGAAGGCCTAAAACACTGCACAGTTAGGATCCTTGTTAACTCGTTTAAGGTAGGGGACTGGACTGGAGAGATGGCTCAGCCATTAAAGGCTAGGCTCATAACCAAAAATGTAAGGTTGGGGATTATCTAGTTTTTTTTTTCTTTGCTTGAATTGAATACTTAAATATAAATGCCTAATATATTATTCTCTACATTTTAATAAAAATGTATTGATATAATCCAAAAGAAAAGTACATTAAAATATCCGTAGCAGCTAATTCTGAGAGAGAGAATTATAGACAAATTTTTCCTACTCTTCATGTAAAGTTCCCTCCTTGTCCATTATTATATTTATGGCAGAAGAAAAAAGATCATTGACATATGAGAAAAATGCATATTTGAAAAACTCTTTAATCAACAACAAAATCATTTCCCGTGTAACGAGGTGCAAAGATTAATAGTGCCCCTACATGAGGAGTTTCTATACTATATGCATACTATATCTAAGTGTGCATACACTGGCTGTATCTCTTACCAAATTATAACTGATTGACATGTGACCCAGGAGCCCCTGCCAATGAAGGAGAAACAGAATCAGGAAGATGGTGCAGATGTGGGAAGGACAGGGGTAGAAGACAAAGTAAAGAAGAGAACAAAACACAACTTTATCCAAATCAGGGGGAACTGGAGCACATGTGTCACGTGGGACTCACAAGCCCAGGAATCTCTCTCATGAGGGCAAGACTTTCTGTCCCACCATGGAGGTGCTCGGTCCCTGAGGTGCTACTTTGTAGTGAGAAAACAAAGACCTGGGTGATGCTGGGTTGCTGTTCCTGCCTCTGAGAACAAGAGCAACAAAGGCTGTTTGTCTTCTGAGTTCTTCTTGTTACTCAGCCTGCCTGGAGCCTGGGGCGTCTCATTAGGATTTAGCTGGTTCTCTGGAATCTTCAGGAACAAATGCTGGTTCTGCCACACCTTTGCAAACCTCAATGCTTGACTTTTAATTAATGGAAGCAATGCATTTGTTTAACACTCACGGAGGCAAAAGATTGATTTATGCCTTTTCCACACACATAGGGACTGCTTAATTGAATGGAACTGAAGAAGGCGGGGTGGGGGTCTTGGTGAGGCCCATCTGGCCCTGCTCCTGTCTAGCACGGATCACTTCCCACTTATGACAGGGATGCTAATTGTGAGTACTCCTTCCAAACACCATAGGATGTCATTATACTGTTCATAAAAGAATTCCAAACCCGGCTCCGGTTTAAATCTGATAGGATGTAACAAGAAAGCTGTGTGGCAGATGACAACATCCTCTTTTCAATTAATGGGATACTTGCTTGAGTCATCCTCGGAACCATTAGGCACCGATTAGAAAGATTTATGGCTCCAAAATGACCTAAAACAAACATTCTCCAGCTCAAAAGAGTGTGGCAAGATGATCTCTGAGCATTTGGGAGGTCACTCGCTCAAATGAAATGTGCACAGGCAAAGGAATCCTCTAGAATATTTTCCATCCAAATCTGAAAGGCAAATTGCTCCAGTACAAATTTCACTGGGCCATTGTGTAGAGTGTTTTCTTCCTTCCTTCCATAGGCAGCCGTTCATTAAAGCACCCGAGAGGTAAGTATGGATTGTTGTGTGCAAGGTATAGGGTCTGGCCGTGTTAAGCTTCAGTGATAAATCAGAAAGGGACATTTCTCCCAAGCAGACTCTGCCTATCAGCAGAAGAGTAAATATGAAGCCAGCTATGTGACTTTGGAGGAATCACTTAACCTCTCTGTGTCCCAGAGTCCTAAAAATAAAAGAATTAATTTCTGCTGTCCAAACCTCATAACGTTGCTCTGTGTAAATCATGCTCACCAACTACAGAGAGCTGCGTAAACTCGGAGATTAAGACCCTGGCTGAGAAGGAAGATGTAAAGCAGGCAGAGATACCTATTGTTCTGGCAGAAAGCCAATTTTATTTTGATAGAGGTACACGTTTATTTATTGGCTCTGAACATCTATTGAGTCCTAATAAGGTCCAGATGATGTGCTCAAATGAAATGCACAGTTGTTCAGAAGACACATATGCTAGTCTTTAAATGTTCAAGCATTGTTACCAGCCAGGCTCTCCTTCCTGCCGGCTATTCTGGGCTTCAGTGTGGATGCTTTGTTTCCGTTTCATTTCATTACAAGGATCTGCCATTGCTCTAGGAAAACACTCCCAGACTCTCACCCTGATCCTCCTGCAGAGAACTGGAGGGGACAGTCTTTGGAGGCACACAGGCCTGCTTGGACCCTCCCTGTCTTAGAGGGAACCACACGAACCTTACAGTGTCCTTGTGGGATAAATGTGTCTTAGATAAAGCTTTGGTGTGTCAAACACTCTCTGGAAACCATAGCCATCATTATCTCAAAGACCATCATAATCTCCCTGCCTCATTTTCTCCATGAATGGGAATGACTTGAGTTCTGAGAAGGGGTTTGATTCAGTGGAATATTCTCTCTCTCTCTCTCTCTCTCTCTCTCTCTCTCTCCCTCCCTATCCCCCCCTTTGTTACTGATTTGGGAGAAGAAAGAGCATAGTTAAAATGTCCCAGCAGCCTTCAAGCTCAGAAGATACAGGCAAGAACACAGACAATTCTAGGCAGGATACTACATCTGCCCTTTCTTGGTCTGTAGACTCTGAGAAAGACTCCCCCTGTCTCTAGGACCTGTCTTTAGCCTTACATGTTAGCTTTACACTTTTCTCATCAAAGGATGTCACCCTTTAGATTTAATAGTTTAATTTCCAGTTGTGAAAGAAAGCAAAATATTTAGATTTAGCCAACTCAAGACCTTCTCCCTGGACACTTAAGTATTAGCCCAACTTATTATAATACTAGAAATAGCTATTTGTGTTAATTACTACTTACAATGCAAAGATTCTTTCCAAAGAGCTATTGAGTCTTGCCTGAAGGAGGTTGCAGGGATAGACCATAGGATAGAATCAGGAGTTGGTGGGCCTGATCCTTTGTACTGTCTTTGAATCCCCATACAGTACTATGCTTGTCAGCAGAACCTCCTGGAACCCAGAGTCAGAGTCTCAGAGTCATGGGAGGACCACAATGTTTATTTAGTATCAAATCATCATGGGTCTCAGAACAGCACGCTCAGTGGCACCAATGACTTGGGACTTTTTTTTTTTTTTTTTTTTTTTTTGGACTTCTGTTATGTGTTCTTGTCAGGTTTCATGCAGCCCGTATTTGCAGTCTTCCTAAAACTCTGCTTTGATTTACAGTTCATTGGATTCTTTAATTGATTCTGTGAACACGGGCATCTGAAACTGGAAACCGTTGGTCCTTCGCAGGGTAGAATTCAATGCTCCCCAGCCTCTATACTGGCTCCGTTTGCTCTTACCATGTGTACACATCCTCATGATGATTCCTGATGTCTTGTTTGGTGGGGACAATCTCCAGTGTCAAGGCATGAACTGACCCACATAAACAACTCCACTAGATGGAGAGTTGTGTGTCTGTGTTACCGTATTCCAATAAGAAGTGTGAATGAATGAAGGATTTCACAACTTTCCCACACATGGTACTAGCTGCTTATTTTTATAGGAAAAGCATTTCAAATTACTCACTTTCCCCCACGGAGGAGGTTGTTGGAGTGAGCTATCTCACATAAAAGATCAGACCAAAAACCCAGAGTAAGGATGCAGGCTGAGAGAGACTGTTGCTAAGGTTATGTCCAGTTAAGCTCAGCTAGAATCAAGGGCTAGCATAAGGTTTAACAAAGGCTTTGTCCACATTGAACAATTTGTGATGCTGCATTGGTGATGATGAGGCCAGACACAGAGTATAGTAAGGGGTGGAGTTTGCACCAACTGCTTACCCACTAGCATTGGCCATGTCAGTCCTTATGACCTGAACCCTCAGGTCATTCTCATGAGCCTGAACACATAGACTCTGATGCTCTTAGGACTCACCTTTCCCAAGTGTGTGACTTTCTCTCCTCCACCACATCCCACTCCCTGAAATGGTCCTGGGTCCCCTTATAACTTACAATCTCCACTTTTTCTTCCTTATGTTCTTTTCTACTCAACAAACTCATCCTGGCTGGTGAATTCTGACTCTGGACACGTCATTCAACCATCCGATCACCAAACAGTTATTGATGTCTCCATTTGCTTAGCTTTTGAGTACGCTCTGAGCCCACAGAGATAAAGGCAGTTTTTAACCTGTGTGAGCTCAGTGACCAGTGAGAGAGACAGACAAGCAGAGCAAATATATTATAGCCACTTCCATTTTTCTACCACAGTTGTCCACTAAATACCTAACTATTCCACAAGAACTTTCAATAGGATTCTTGAATCCAAAGGATGACCTTCCCAGGATTTCAGGCAAGATGAAAACTATGTGGAAGATGAATTTAAAATTAATTTTAAGCTAGTAACATGAGACAAATAAGTTGACCAGGTTGGGTCAAAGCCAACGTTATTAATCTGGTATCTCCACACTCTTAGACAGTGGGAAAGACAACAGGAAAATGCAATTTAACCTGAGATTCCAGGCAACCACTGCCAGTGGCTAAATAATGTGCTCCAAAGAGTGTCTGCAGGAGCACTGGCTGGGTGTGGCTGAAGGAGGTGATGTGCCCTGCCTCGTTTATATCCTGTACTTTGTCCATGATGTCTGAAACATCCTCTCTCAGCTCTGAGGGGTCCGCAATAGGGACTGATATGATAAATAAAGAGCAGTTCTTCCATCTTTCATGTAAGCTGTAAAGTGCAGTGTATCAAATTCTTTTCATGACTTCCTGTAGAAACCAAGGGGAGATCTGCCCTCATGGGTTCCAGACAGACAGCTAAAAGATGAGAGTCAGACCAGTCTCCTTGAAATTTAAGGTTCGGGAGCACAGGTTCAGTTATTAGCCTCTCCTCTGAGGGAAAGCTTCCAATCACAGCAGAGAACCTGCACTCTATCTGACAAGTTTAGAACTTGGAACTATGGAGACACATAGGCAGAGCTGTGCACTTGAGGGTCTCTCCACTGCAGTTACTCATATTCCCTTGAAATTCCAAAAACGCCCAGAAAACAGGCACCTGGAAGCCCCACCCATTCACCTCCACACCTTGCAATGAAGGACTTTATTAATTTACTAGTTTTGTTTAGTAGAGGGAAAGGGTAGCTATTTCCTGTGTCCTCCTGTGTCACACTGGATAACTGAAGAGGATGCAAGCAGAATGAAATGGATGCAAACTCTGGTGCGAGGCTGTCAGCTCTACCAGGGTAGCAGAAAAGGAGACCTGAGTGGGAGGAGGCTTAGACTCCAGCCAAACTCTTAGCCAAGACAGCATGGAGCTCCAGAGCGAAGATTTCCCAGCAAAGGATGCCAGGTTGGACAGGTGTGGCTCTAGGAATATGGTCAGCCTATGGAGAGTAGAGCTTCAGCACAAATGCCAAATTTCATCCAGATGTGCACAGCTGGAGGCTCCAGATCCACTCTGCTCACAGTAGGCTCTCCTGAGAGATCTGTGTGGCACACATCCATAGCTGTGGTGGTTTGAATAAGAATGGCCTCCATAGGCTCCTATAGTCAAATGCGTAGTCATCAGGGAGTGGAACTGTTTAAGAAGGACTGGGAGGTGTGGCCTTGTTGGAGAAAGTGTATTATTGGGTATAATTTGATGTCTAAAAGCCCTTGCAAGGCCCAGTGTTGTTCTCTCTATGTCTCTGTCTCTCTCTCATCTCTGTCTTTGTCTCTGTCTTCCTGTCTCTGTTTGTCTCAGTCTGTCTCTGTCTGTCTGTGTCTCTATCTCTGTCTCTCTGTCTCTCTGTCTCTCTATCTGTCTGTCTCTCTGTCTCTCTGTCTCTCTGTCTCTCTCTCTCTCTCTCTCTCTCTCTCTCTCTCTCTCTGTGTGTGTGTGTGTGTACACCTATGGATCAGAATGTAAAGCTCTCCAGCACCATGCCTGCCTGAGAGCTGCCATGCTCTCTGCCATGTTAATAATGGACTAAGCGTTTGAAACTGTAAGCAGGCTCCAATTAAATGCTTTTTAGTAAGAGTTGTCTTGGTCATGGTATCTCTTCAAGGTAATAGAACAGTAACTAAGACAATGTTTACTTCCTCTACTTCCAGTGCCACAAAGATCCTTTTCCCCACACATGTGCTTTAAGTAGCTCCCTTTCAGGTCCTGTGGGCTTCTCTTCCCAAAAGAAGCTGAGAGAAGAGGTGGATGGACTCAATTGCATTTCAACAGTTTGTCACTGTTTCCATCTAATTTGCTCCTTCTCAGTGTCACCTCAGTAGATCATGATAGGCACCCAGTGGTTTGGCTCAATACTCTTTTTTTATTGGATATTTTCTTTATTTACATTTCAAATGTTATCCCCTTTCCCAGTTTCCCCTCCAAAAACCACCTATCCCATCACCCTCCTCTTGCTTCTATGAGGGTGACCCCCCTACCCATCTACCAACTCCCTCCCACCTCCCTGCCCTGGCATTCCCTTACACTGGGGCATTGAGCCTTCACAGAACCAAAGGCCTCTCCTCCCACTGATGCCCAAGAAGGCTATTATATGTGGCTGGAGCCATGGGTCCCCCTATGTGTACTCTTTGGTTGGTGGTTTAGACCCTGGGAGCTCTTAGTGGGGGTGTTTCTTGGTTGATATTATTGTTCTTCCTATGGGGTTGCAAAACCCTTCATCTCCTTTAGTATTTTCTAATACTCCTTTATTAGGGACCTTATTCTCAGTCCAATGGTTGGCTGATAACATCTACCTCTGTATCTGTAAGGCTTTGTCAGAGCCTCTCGGGAGACAGCTATATCAGGCTCCTGTCAGCATAAACTTCTTGGCATATACAATGGTATCTGGGTTTGGTGACTGTATATGGAATTAATCCCCAGAATCCAAAGAAGATCTCAGAAGATGGGACATTCTCCCATGCTCATGGATTGGCAGGATTAATATAATAAAAATGACCATCTTTCTGAAAGCAATCTACAGATTCAGTGCAATTCCATCAAAATTCTAGCTCAATTCTTCATAAAGTTAGAAAGAGCAATTTGCAAATTCACTTGGAATAACTAAAAACCCAAGATAGCAAAAACTATTCTCAACAATAAAAAAAAAACTTCTGGGGAAATCACCATCCCTGAGTAATAGTGATAAAACCTACATGGTATTGGTACAGAGACAGGCAAGTAGAGCAATGGAATAGAATTAAAGACCCAGAAATGAACCCACACACCTATGGCCAATCTTTGACAAAGCAGCTAAGGCCATCCAGTGAAAAAATTACATTTTCAACAAATGATGGTGGTTCGACTGGAGGCCAGCATGCAGAAGAGTGCAAATTGATCCTTTCTTATCTCCTTGCACAAAGCTAAAGTCCAACGGAATCAAGGGCCTCCACAGTAAACCAGATGCACTGTAACTAATAGAAGAGAAAGTGGGGAAAAGCCTGGAACACACGGGCACAGACATAATTACTTAGTGGAACCCAAAGGTATTTTAGGCTTTGTTGACTAATTTGCTTTTAAGTATAAATTTTTGACATTATCCAGCCAGATAAACAAGTGCCGAGGTCTCCCTTTGGTGGACAGCAAGGTTTTGTTAAGAAAAACTGTACATTTACACATCTACATGTAACATTCTAGTCCTCTGGTACATTAGTTTGTGTAACACATGGAGTCCAATTTCTCCTGTCACAAAACTAAAACTGTCTTCAGGTCTTGCTTGGGTTTATGTAAGGCCAGAAACCTTACCATATGGAGTATGAGGGTAGATGGATGACATAATCTGAATTAATGTTACAAACCTCCAAAAAGTGCTGCTCAAGGTGGGTCATTCAAGGTGAGCCAGGTAAGGCTCAGAGGTTCAGTCCATTATTATCAAGGCAGGAGGATGGCAGCATTCAGGCAGACATGGTGCAGGCAGAGCTGAGAGTTCTATGTCTTCATCTGAAGGCTGCTAGTGGAAGACTCAACATTCTTCTTAAGTGGTCTGAACCCATAGTACATCTGGAGAAAGAATACTAAAAATTTGATTAGTTGGTTTTCCCCCACTCTTGCTCCTATTTCTTCTTGCTACCATTGTATAAAGTAGTTTTCTTTCCTGATAACCAGGGACAATTATCTCTGCCTCTTCCGGGTTGCTGATCTCTTGGAAACAGAGGTCCAAAGCTGCTCAATGGCAACTCTAACCTGTGGCAAGAGTTGCCTCCAGACTAGAACCTCTGACCCTGGAGAGCTCAGAATTGTAAGATAAAGAACAAAGGCCCTGTGTGCTATTGGAAAGGTCTTTAGTTCCTGGACAGTTCATCTATTCAGACTGTGTGACTGCACTGAATGGGGCAATTAACACAGGCCTGAGACAAAGCCAGGTAAATGATGTTATCTAGTCTGTGTAAACGCAAAGGTCTCTTAGAATACTTTTTAGTTTGAACAGAAAAAAAAAAAAAGCCAAATTAGTAGTCACATATGAGTATCCCCCAAACTCTACTGAGTGATAGGGAGATACTGTGTCCAACACTTGTAAACAGGTCTACTGGCCTTTGGTGGTCTGTGGACATCTTTCTCAATGCATCTGTATCTTCAGAGGCCAAACTAATAGCTCAGATGGAGATAGGCTAAGAACACTAACCACTCTTGCATCTTTTAGGTCTTATTTGAGGGTCCCTGTCTCTAACAGTCATATTTCTGCCACCTCTCATCCCTCTAAAATCCAACTTATCATGCAATACTATTAGTATTTATGGTATTTCTGGTGCATCTCCTTCAGATGCTTCTATGTGTTTTTTTTTCCATTATGATAATTCTTACTCAAGGGTCAGGCAACTAATGAGGGTCACTCCAAATGCCAAAAGTGGGTCCCTGGGATCAATGAACAATAAGCCAGAACAGTAAGCAAGATCCCTGTTAGTTAGGTTTCATGCAGAAATAGTGAATGTACTGTCAACTCAGGTCCTACATTTTACTGTGTGAAATGCCGCAATGTTATTGGTTTCCACTAGAACTAATTGCCCAAGTAGATGGTCACAGGCCCTGAGAAAAGACCAAGTTCTTCTTTCAAGGGACCTGGCCATCTCTTCCATCAGTGGATTTGATGACCACATGAACATGACCTTCAACCTAAGTGACTTTCTTCAGCCTCTTTCTCTATCCCTACCTTCTTCATTTTGTCCTCAGCTCCGTTTCCCCTGGATCATTTTACACTGACCATAGCTATAATTTCCTGTGCCCAAGAGTCTGTGGCTGCTCTCCCTCTGATATTACCAGTCATCGTGGTCTTTATGGCCACCTGGCCTCAATGACTGCAATTTTCCTGCTTGCTGTCCCTAGCTCTTCTTGCAAGCAAATGCTTCAACAGTCCTTTGTCACTTGCCTTAACAAATGCTGTTTCTTCTGAGATCTCTTTGCAATGCAGTCCTCAGCTAGGACTTCTGACCTCACATACAACCTTGACTACGGCCTTCTTGTCTGCTTCTGCCTTTCTTCCTCGGCCACCTACCAGGATAGCTCAGGAGAGCCCCCTTCCATTATTAACCATCACTTTCTTGTAGTCTTAGCTATGAATTTCCCCTCATATGCTGAGGTACTTGTCCATATCCTACAGAAGTCCACAGTCAGTGAATTAGCCACAGCTATTTCTTACCCTCTCTGATCTCATGGCCTATCATCCGGTCGAATCACACTATTGCGAAGGTCAAACAAGAAACCTAGCAATTTCACAAAAGTCTGGCAGCCTGTGAGAAATCTGCACTTGCCTAGGTTAAGCTTCTGTTTTAATAGGTGGCTTGTGTCTTCCTTAATCTCTTGAAACTTGCCAAGTGTATTTTTTAAACGATGTTGGCATAGGAACTAGCCATTGAAGACTATGGGCTCTGAGGCATCCTTTTTGTTGCCTCTCCTAAAGCATTTGCCCAGACCAAACCAGGCCTCCAGAATCCTACGTAAGACATGTAATCAAAAGAATCCTGCTTTGCACAGACATGAAATATGGCCCCCAGGGATTTTTCTACCCGGGCCGTTTTTCAGTTCAGTCAGCACATCTTGGTCCATGGGGAAGCCCAAATATCAACACATTACTTCCTAAACAGGTGGGCTGGCCTGTCTTCACAAGCTAAAAACTCCTACCAGGTGGCAAGATGGTCCATAGAGAACTGGAGGAAGACTGGCATTCTGAGCCCCTTTAAGTCAGGGAGGAACTTGTGATGGCAGTGTTTTAACTTAGCGTATAGGAATTTTATTTATACACCTGATGTATAGTCTAGAAGTAACCTTCACAAGGCCAGGGGTATTTCTGTCTATATAAATTATATCCCTGGAATAGTGCCTAATCTATAGCAGATCCTCAAGAATTTTTTTTAGTTTCTTTTTATTTTAAGAATTAAAAAATAATGTGCATTACTAAAATGCACAGATCTCAGATGCATGATTAATTTTGGGCAAATGTATAGATGCATCTAATTCAAATGCAAATCAAGATGAGATTATTTCTATCACTCGACATGTTTTCTAAGGTCACGGCTGATCTCTGTATTCCTTCAGACAAAGCTGCAGCTAAGATTTCTATTACTGTGGATTAGTGTGGAGTTTATATAAATTGAAATGAAATGTGTACACCTGCATTTATTTATGACTTTGTCTAACTTGACATTTATGATCTGCATCTGTTTGGTTGTGGGTTTCAAGGATTCATTTCTTCTCATGGTGAGCAGGTTATGTTTGTGAAAATATGACAGCTTGTTGGTTTACTGACTTCATTGATCCTGATTAAAGCAGTCAGAAATATTCTTGGACACGCATGACTACAAGCTAATGTTTTCCTTCTCTGGTGAAGAACTAGAGATAGATTTGCTGGCCATAGGATAGTTGAACATTTATAGTTTGATGAGAAAAGGACAGGGGTTTTTACAATAGGAGTTATCCTAGTAACATTTATTCTCAGTAATTTTTGGTGATGTTAATCATTCTAATTTTAACCCTTGTATAGTGTGTGAAATATACGCAGTGTGGTTTTAATCAGTATCCCTGATCAGTGATATTGAAATTATTTTCATCTGCATGGATGGATTTTCTGGATCTTGTTTTGTGGGGTGTCTGCTCAGTTCTGGCCAGTTTTTATGTAATTTGAATTTTAATTATTTCCCTATCTTTTATTTAATAAAAATCTGAGAACTTCATACACGGGCACTGCATCTACATTGCTCCGTCTCCCCTCCCTCTCCTCTTCATCTCATTCCACTTCCCTGCACATTCATGCTCTCTCCAAAATATACTTCAACACACACAAATGTATGTATAAACAACTGACTCCATTCAACTTTGCTCATATGTATATGTGCCCAGAGCGGAGCACTTGGGATTGGAAACCTGTGGGAGCATGTGCCTGGAGGAGACAGAATCTCCCTTTCTCAGCAAACATTACCACCTGTAGCTCTTCATCTAGGGGTGGGGTTGTGCAACCCCCCCCATCCACTTTAGCATGTCAACTGGTATTGTCATTGTTCTGGTGTTGTCCAGGCAACCATATAGATGAGAACTCATGGGCACATCTTGTCATCTCTAGAAGACACCGTTTCACAGCAGAGGTCCTGGTCTTCTGGCTCTTCCAGGTTTTTTGATCCCTCTTCTATGATTCTCTGAGTCTTAGGGAAAATGGCCAAATATGTCCATTTTATTTATTGCTATCAATGAGCTCCTTGGATACTATCATTATCAATCTATTCTCAAAAATCAAATATGGTGCATTGTATCAAATGTGGAGAAAGCATAACAGAAGTTTTTGATGTTAAGGTCCACTTATAAATTAATTTTTAATAGTTAATGCTTATGTAACCTTTAGAAATAGAACAAAGTCCTCTCTGGTCACCAAGAGAGTCCCTGTGATTTCTCAATTTCAGATTTAAGCTTAGTTTTATGTTTTAGCTAGAGTCAATTCTTCTGCATGGGGTGAAGTAGAAGCTAATGTGCATTTTTGCTGGACAATTGATTAGCTATTCCAGCATCGTTTGTGAGCAAGGCTTTTCTTTTCCTACTTTCCGTACAGATACAGATGCACATCTGGACTCCTGTCTTCACGCTGTTCTGTCTATTCTTATTAAATACCAACTGTGTTAGTGTATCTAACTTGCTTAATGTTTTTCAAGATTGTTCTATATTCTAACCTTTGTATTTGCTCTAAAGATTAATATTAACAATTTCTACCAGGAAAATCAATCTACTAGGTTTTAATAGGGATTACTTGAATGCTCAACTGGGGAGATGGTACTTTAATGTGTCGAGTGTCATCACCTAGGAATACGATGCATCTTTCCAAGTCTCCATTCTTTTGTCTAGTGTTACTGCTAACATAGATGTTGGGATAAATTTCTTGGCTCTCGTCCAGACAAACCACACCAAACCAACAGGGTTCCACATGGAGAGGTTTAATAGAATGATGGGACAGGGGTCAGGGTTGAGAGAGGAGGAGGAAGAGGAGGAGGAGGAGGAGGAGGAGGAGGGGAGAGAGAGAGAGAGAGAGAGAGAGAGAGAGAGAGAGAGAGAGAGAGAGAGAGAGAGAGAGAGAGAGAGATGGGGAGGAGGGTTGATATTTTATGGGTTAGTGATGTCACTTGCTCTCAGGTGTGAGTGAGTACCTGAACTGCTGTATCTTGGGAATGTTGGCTGTTTCCATGGTGATGGATGCTCCAGGTTCTTGTCACCTGAGGGTTTTGAGGGTGGCGCCATCACTAGGGGTAAAAGCCATCCTAATGCCAGCATTCCTCCCTTTTACTTATTATAAAAAGAAGGAAAAGGGGAGGTGGATGGTGAAAGGGGAATGGGGTGCCAAGTCTCTTAGGCTACTTCCTGCTGTCTTGAGGTGTCATAAATTTCGGGATGTAGCTGGTTTTCACCATCAGGGTCCGCTTGGTAAACATTCACATCAGGCTCCTCTGGGGACAGTGGCTGGTAATCCTGTAACAGAAACTGATTCACAGTTTGGTTAGAAATGTTTTGTATCTGTCTAGAAACAAGTGAATAGTAACACCAGGAAGGTGACTAGGAAAGGCTTCTGAAGGGGAGCATCCACTTCCATATAGGGTTTTCAAAAGCCTACCTTGGCTCCCGGTACTAGTCCACTTAATCTTGCTGCACCGTCTTCTTTACATACTGGTTCCACTCACTGCAATGTTGAGATGAATCTCTCTGTCTAGGATTATGAGGAGTTCTGATCGATCTGTAATTTCTTTCTTTGTGTTCTCACCAGCCTTGATGTGGTATTATGAAATATTTCCTTCTCATTCCTATTCTGACAGCTGATGTGAGGATAATATTATTTCTTGGTTAAATATTGAATAGATGTCACCAAGGAAACCAGCCCTACGAGGGTTTATTTTTTTTCTGAAGATTATGATGAACTAAGTTTATTTAATAGGTAGATGACATATTTTATCCTTCTCCTTGCATTACTTTTGTTATATACTTCAATAAATTTGACTATATCAGCCAGATTACTGAATTTATTTATAACTTTTATTGTCCTTGGATGTCTATAGGAACTATAGATTTCCTAATACTAATCCAACATTGGTTTTCTGAAACAGTTCATTGAAATTGTAAGTAGTTACATTATTTCCCCTTTCCTTTCCTCCTTCCAAACCCTCCAATGTACTTCTCCCTGCTCTCTTTCAAATTCAGTGTTTTTCTTTAAATGTTGTTTTACACACACACACACACACACACACACACACACACACACACACACACACACACACATTCTTAAATACATAAAGAGAACCTGCTTAGTCTATATAACATTACTTGTATGTATGTTTTCTGGGCTCACCATTCAGTATTAGACAACCAGTTGGCGTGCCCTTCCCTGGTAAAGACCATTTCTCCCACTTCTCCCATTCATAGTTGTTTGTAGTCCTTTGTCTATAGTTGAGGCCCCATAAGTGCCTCCCGTCCCATACCAGGATGCTTAATGGTGTCCTTGGCCGGTCATGTCAGGGTAGTTACAGCTGTGAGGCGTCACGGGTGTAACTTCTGCCATTTCTAGAAGACATAAATTCACAACCAACTCTCATTCCTTAGGCTCTTACAATCTTTCCTGTTCTTCCACAAAGATCCCTCAACCGTAGATATATTGTAGATGCAATCATTGGGACTAGGTTCCAGAACTCTGCACTTTGATTGGCTGTGGTTGTCTGTAATGATCTCTGACTATGGCAGAAGTAAGTTTTCATGAGGAAGAGTGAGGACCACACTTATCTGGCTAGACTCTCAAGAGAGTTGTTTATATTTTTGACCCATTAAAAAAATTTTTTTTTGTTTATCTTTTGATCCATGGGCAATTTAGAAAATGTGTTAATGAATTTTCAAATAATTAAGGATTTCTGTAGATACATTTTTATTGTTAATTATTAACTTCATATCAAGACAATGTACATACAACCACCTAAACTGAGATGGGTTTTGTAATGCATTCTTCTACGGGCATCTGAAAAGAAGGTGAACTCTGCATTTTTCTTCTTTTTTTGGTGTTTAATAGTAACTAGGTCAAGTTGCTTGCCTGGGGTATTCAGATTTCTTATACCTGCCTGGGACAATGGGAAGCAGTCTCTCTCATCTTCATGTGTCACAGACTCTCTGTAACAGCCGTCATTGACTGTGCAAACACAAACGCATATGGCCAGAGGGCTCCACGGGTTCCCCGGGTTGAATTTTGCATATGTCAGTGCTGAGTGTTCTGAACTTTCGATCTACTTGTTACTTCAGTTACTGGGAGAGGAAGTGTTAAAACTCATACACAGAGTTATCGGTACTTAGCTTTTAATTTGGTCATGTCAGTTTTGGGGGCTTACTTCTGCCTTCTTAATGAACTGGTTATTTTCATCATTATGAAACATCTTTTGTCATTTCCTCCTTGTTCTTCACATGGGACTTATTTTGTGTGTTATAAAGCCATACCAGCTTTCTCACAACTAAATTTCATATAGCATTGCAATCTTACTCTTAAGCTCCAACCCCAGCCCCCATTATATTTAAAGCATACATCTTATAAACAACATATGGCTGCCTATTTTCCTTTTATTCAACCTGACATTTTTGTATTATACTTGGAGTATTTAATCCATTTATATTCTATCAATATGGTTGGGCTAACGTATACCATCTTGCCGATTTTTTATTTATTTGTGCTCTTTTGCTTCTTTCTGCTTTTATTCCCCTGACTTCTCTTAGATTAATAACTTAAAAACTATTTCTTTAGTCCTTTTCAATTGGCTTAAGAAAACAAACCCTATGTACAGGCTGGTGGGATGGCTCAATAGGTAAAGGTGCTTGCTGCCCGAACTGAGGACCAGAATTCAACCCCAGCTCCCACACAGTGGAAGAAAAAAACCAGCTCCTGGAAGCTGCCCGTGCGTATGCCTACATGCAAATACATCCATCAATCAAAACGATCAACCAACCAATGGAATGTAAATTTTAAAAGCCCTTGTTCTATATTGTTGTCTACACTGTTGCTATGGTAGGGAACACATCATCAGCTCAGTTTATTCTGAATTAATGTTCTTCTACCTCTGACTGCAGTGAAGTTCCTCATGAGAGTGAAGATTTGAGTTCTTTAAAAAATGGAGAGCAAGGAGGGATTAGATATGCAGTAGGATGGGCTGGTGAGGTGGCTTGGTGTGATCAGGCGCTTGCCACTGAGCTGGACAACCTGTGTTTGATCCTCAGACCCACACCATGTAAGGAGAGAACCAACCCCCAACTATTGTCCTCTGACCTCCATATATGTGCAGTGACAGAAATACTCCTCTATGTAAGTAATAAATGCATAAGTGTAAAACCAATCTTTTATAGAAGTTAGGCAGAGGATTTACTTACATTGTGAGCATCTATGAAGGATAAAGGCTAAGAGAACACGAGGAAGAGGAGACACCCTCGGGCTGCAGTACAGGCTTGACTTCTGCAACATGAGAGAGACGAGAAAAGTTTGCAGCAGAGCTTCAAGGAAGTCTGGATTGAGCTGAAGGAGCCAGCTAGCAAAGGTGTGATTCAATGTGTTTGGCATTGGGTCAAAATGAACTTCTTATGACAATTCCCAAGATGCTTAGCTGAGGGCTGGCAGCGGCCAGGGAAGCTATAGCTAAACAGGACGATATGGTGAATACCGAGGAGTGGTGATTGGAAGTTGTCAATCTTTCCACAACAGCCTCTTTTACAAGGACAGCCAAGGAGTGTCCCTCCATGGCCACCATAGAACATTCATTACACTGTAGAGAGCCAGTTTTCTGTGTGTGTTCCAGAAGCAACTACAGGCCCCTTTCTCTAAGAGAAAACAGAAGGTAGGGTTTAATTAAGTGGAAACAACAGCCAGTTGCTGTAGGTGCTAACAAACCGCATGTGGTATATTCATCCTGTCCGTCCGTTGAAGAGCACGAGGGACTGCGCTACCAGACAGGTGTAAGACTGGTGAAGTGGGCGTGTCCAAACCCCACGAATCTCGGATATCCGAGATTGATGGAGTGGAGCTGCCCCTCCCAGCCTTCAGTGCCTGCTCTGGAACACATAATCACAACCACCAACTGAAAGGACCACAGGCACTCAGTCATCTACCTTAGCTCCTGGAGTTCTCCACGTATCTAGATAGCCTTAGCCTTCAGCCAATGACCTTCCCTCCCTGGATAGTGTCCCACACACACCTGAAATTATATAATTCCTCGTTTGCCCTGAATAGTGTATGTGTTCACATCGACCCTCGATAAAGAAATATTAACTAGCAAAGGTTGTCTCTGTGACCTGCTTCACTAGAGATCACCATGGGGAAGGCCTTCACCTAAAAGAGCCAAGACACTGCCATTAAGACTCCTGAAGAGGGCCTTTTCTCTTTTCCTGCCCCTCTACTACTTGGCACGTGCTCCCAATCAGACCGGATTCTGCCCCTCTCCAGTTCTACTTTCCCCTTCCGGCCTGGTGGGCAGATGCCCCAAGGAGAAACATAGACCGAGGACCTCTGTTCCTGACTTCCTTTCCAGGTGTGAACTAGTGGTACCCAGGAATACAAGAGGAGACTAGGAACCACAGCATTTGTCCCAGACCCTGCTTTCCCCTTCCGGTCTGGCATGTAGTGGCATCTGACACGCTGAAGGAAAAAGTGGACCTCGCACTCCACCATCTCCTCTCTGAGCCGGTGAATTGGTGATACTCAAACACTGCTGGCGAAGCGAGGCAGAACCTGGGACCCAGCAATGAGCCCATGCTACCACAGTTCTTCACTCTCAGCCTTAGTTTTCCTTTCTCAGCTAGCCTTTTTGCAGAAGAGGGTAATTTACTCTTGAAGTGGTCAGCCCATTACTGAGGAGTTGGAGAGTTTTCAAGCCACGTTCAGTGCATGTGTCCATTCGTAATAAAACTGACTTCTAGGAGGTGCCAAGTCGGTCAGCTGGTTTCCACAATGCTCTCCTCATGCTCGATTATGAGAGAACATCCCCACCTTCTTATAGATCATGGCTCCTTTTCCTGCTGTTCTATGGTCACCAAGCACAAGCAATAGCCACAACATAGAAATTAGCTGGACATATGCTTGGTGCCTAACAAGACAACACTGTGCTGACTGTGGTGCTCCGTTGTGGAGTGTGAAGCATCAAGTGGCAAATGGAGCCACCTTTCTCTCTCTCTCTCTCTCTCTCTCTCTCTCTCTCTCTCTCTCTCTCTTTCTTTCTTTCTTTTCCTAGCTTTGGTCTCCAGACTCAGATAGTCTTCCATATGGTCCTATATAGGTCTCTGATTTAGTGCAGACATGGAAGTCTATGGAGCAATACCCATGGAGTACAACCTTGTGCAACCTTGACTCTAAACTGATCCAGGTATGACATCATGAGGTCTTCCTTTGAGGGAGTGTGACTGTACGGCTGGATATGTTACACCATCTGAGCTCACAAACATAGAATCTATTACTAGGGAGTGGATTCCCTAACAGCTGTTCTGTGTGGGTCTCCAAACTTGTGTGAAGCATCCCACAACCATGTAGTCATTCTCTGAATCATGGGGCTGACAGAATCGAGGCAGCCAGGAAATGTATGCCCATAACGGAATAAACATCCGGGAAGTTACTGTCTCTTTCAAGATGGAAGAATCTCAAAGTAGGAACCCTTTCAACAAGTGACCAGTTAGTCTCTTCTATTGATGCTACTTTGTCACTGGCTGATGTGGGCTTTTGCATTGAGAGGCAGCAGTAGTAATTAGACTGGTCTCATCCGGTAGGTATACATAATATGATTTTAGTGGTGCTGTCAGGAGTCATTCCTGTGTCCTGTGAGGCCACTGTGTGCTGTACACTTCCTAATGTGGCACATGACATTGCCAGTGATTGCTATGGTCAAGGGCCCATTTCCACCAATTGTTTCCTGTGAAATGGGTTCCAAAAGCAGAAGCCCCGCCTCTGCCACCATGACAACTGTGTTTATGCCCTCATGTTTCCAGTGATGAGGGGTAGGTAATATCAACTGACTAAATAATTTTGTTCACATTGTTACTCAACGGTCCTTCTGTTGAATGCTTTCTGGCAGGTGTGGAAACATGATACACAAACTTCACACATTGTTCTCAATTCCAGGCATCCATCCACAAGTCTCTACTCTGGTCTTGTCTCTGACTTTGTATTTAAAGATTTTATAGCTTATATATTATGATATAAGACACAGCATATTTAACATATACTGTAAGAATATCTACGTGTTTACTATAAAGAACATATATTTATGTATTCTTAGCTCAGGCTATTCCTTCCATTCAAAATAAATGAGTAAAGTGGCCACTTATTGAGACATTTCTTCCTGCTTTAAAGTCACCCCTGCAGATTTATGTGCTATAGCCCCGTTTCCAGCTAGCTCCCTCACCCTCATGATCAACCAACCCAGCTATACATCAAGTAAGCCTTCTTCCTGCTTCTCCAGCTGACATCCTCCTTGTAGCCAGCGTGTGAACCGAGAGATAGATGTTGCAACTCAATTGGATACAATGAGTCAGCTTGTGCCCTCTGGTTCTACTTATGTATGGAGCTGCAACATTCCCATCCTAGACCCCACCTGAGCCTGTCCAACTCTGTAGCTTGACACAATGGATCTTTGTAGCTTTAGAGGGTCAATGAGTTCTCAAACAAACAAATGGACAAATGAATGACAGAGAGCTAAACAAAACTCCCAAACAAATCGCTCTTTGCCAGATTGTGTACAAGCTCATGCATGAGTTGCCTTTCAGTAGGACTAGGATTCTTGGCTATGGACTTGACATTGTGACAGGAACCCAGAGGCCTGTGCTGTGGCTGTCCTAAAGGGAAGTGTGATGAATCCTCGGCAAACTCAATCTTGCTATTGATTCCTGCTTGGTTAGATGGTCCAAAAGACGGCATCTCATAAGGAAGGCAGGAAGGCTTTCCAAGGCGTACTTCCAAAAGCTTCTCCAGCTCTCTGGGCCTTCTCTTTTCATAGGCACCATGAGGTCTCCTGTGTACAAGCGCAGATATGTTTTCCAAGTATGAGCTTTTGTGTGATTCCCATGGATGTTTTTGCATGGATGTATCACCGGGGGATCTTTTCTCTGCATTCGAGTTGCTAGACAAGCTCTCAAAGTCTCATTCATGCGGTGTGCACAACTCTAAGGTATTGTAACCCTCACTCAGAATGATTTTGGCACCATCACCTCTTAAAGGTTTCACCTCCTAGTGTCATAACAACGAAGTTGGGATTTCAATATTTAGTCCATATTTCCTATCACTCAGGTCAAACAGTGGATCAGGCCCTATGATGTTGGAGGTGTTAGTGGTAGGTAAGGATCCAGAATCACATATCTAATGTATCAGAATGCATTCTTATTATTAATTATTTACCGCACTTCACTATGCACAGCATGTGTTTTTTGAACAAAATTATAGTAGACAGAGATATAAACAATTTCACATATAATTGAAGCAATTATCTATCCCATTTAGCCTAGACACAAAAAAGAAATGTCAATAAAAACAGCTAGTCCCACCCCTTAAAACCTGCCAATAAAACAAATCACATGGTTTCTATTATGTATTAGTATGCTGTCAGATTTTAATCCAAAATCACTAGACAGACAAACAAGTAAGAACGCATCACAAACATTCAGGAAAAAAAAAAAACCAGAATTTAATAAAAACTTAATCCATGTGAGCAGAGATGTCAAGCTGAGCAACGCTGAGAAAGCAGGTTTCTTTAAATGTATTTTTAAAAATTAAAGAAACATTTGCATAAAGGAAATATGCTACTAATAATGAATGGAGCAGACATATACTCTAATATAGAAATGTCTTAAAAGTAAAAACAATCTAATTCTTTTTAATTTTTATTACAGTTTTTGAGACAGGGTTTTGCCATGTAGCCTACCCTGGTCTAGAACTCGTGGTCTTCCTGCCCCACCCTCCTGAGTACTGGGGCTACAGATGTGTACCACATAATGGCCCTGACAAAGTCTTAAATTAATGCCTAACTTCCCTCTGAAAATTCACAGTCCAGCCTTCTGTCATTTGCGTTGCTCACACAAGTCTCTCCTGAGCAACCTCAGAGGTCACTAAGCTTTAAGCACTCAACAGCTTTTCCAGCCTAAAGGTTCAAGTTCTTTTCACAGTGCTCCCCAAAACAATTGGGTCACGTCAGTCAGAAATACCCAACTCCTGGTACCAATTTCGCTCTTAATTAGTTTTTGTTTTTATTTCTGTGATAAATCACCACTGAGCAAAACAAGTTGGGGAAGAAAGTTTATTGCCGTTTCGAAGTCCTAGTTAAGGGGTGCTGAGGGAGGAACACAAGCAAGGTCTTAGGAGCAGGAAGTGGTGCAGAGACTGTGGAGGAACACTGCTTACTGGCCGGTTCCTCCCAGCTCTCATAGTGTGGTTTAAAGAAATATACTCCAAGAACCTCTTTCCAGGGGTAACACCAACCGTAATGGGCTAGGTCCTTTCATATCAAACCTTAACCCCAAAATACTCTATAGGCTTTATCTGCAGGCCAATCTTATGGGGACATTTTTTCAGTTGAGATTCCTTCTTCTCAGATGTTTCTAGCTTGCCTTAAATTGAAAAATAAATACTCACTACCCTGACTAAAATGAAATTTTTAACGTGTGGCTTTGGCAGCAAATTTAAGCCTGCAAAGAAAAGAAAAGAAAAAAAAAACCCGTGAACTTGAAAAAAAAGAGAGAAGAAAAGCTGACATAAATCTATAGTGAAATATAAAATATTTCATCTTTACATTTTTAGAGTTTCAGAAAGACAAAGAGGCAGAAATATACTGGAACAGATAACAACAGAACCACACTTTTGCCAACCCTGAAGAAAACTTTAAATTTCTGACCCAAAATTGTCACCACATCCCAGTTAGAATAGGCACAAAAGATGACCTTAGCCAGGAGCAGCTCACCCAAGCTGCTTAAAGCCAAAAACGGGGAGAAAATCTCCAAAGAAGAGGCTCGTGGCAGCAACGTCTGAGGCAATATCCACATGATCATGACTAGAACCTAAAAAACACTGGACAGAGTGCAAAAACAACGATCTGAAAATTCTATAGATAGTGAAATTATATTTCAAAAATAAAATGAACGTTAAAACATGTATCTTGAAACCAGCAAAGCATGAAGTCAGTGCTGACAGACCTGTGATACAAGAAACGTCCAAGGATGTCGTCTGGCTGAAAGGATGGCATGTAAGACACAGGAGCACAAAGGATGCACTGAGGCATGCTAAAGGCACAGATTATACACATTAGCGATTAACTCCGAGTCACCAGTAATGCACCGATGTTGCATTAAGGAAAGAAATAAAAGCACTCCCCTTGGAGTCGTTTAACCAAGTGCGCGTCTAGGTCTGGATTCTCAGCTTCACGGTCCTTGTGTCTGCTCGCCTTGCCTGTCTGTTGTACGAGTCTGAATCTGTGTCTGCTCCAAGGCTGTCTTGTGAATCTGTCGCTGTGTATATGCCTTTCTGTCATTATGTATGCCTGTTCCACCACCCCCAACCCGTGTGTGTGTGTGTGTGTGTGTGTGTGTGTGTGTGTGTGTCTGTCTGTCTGTCTGTCTGTGTGGTTGTGTGTGTCTGTCTCTAACAGAGTTTTTCTCTGTATTTATTCAACAGCACAGAAAGCATCACATAGGGAAAGGAATGGGATATAGTATCTTTAATAGAACTTTGCAAGGGATCAAGTCAGTGTCTCCAACTGACCCTTACAGACCCAGTTAACAAATAACATTGTTTTCTAACCAATATCCATAAATGGTTGCTTTCAACATTTATAGTAGATCTTAGGAAGTTTCTTTCAACTTTCTATGTTTGCTGCTTTTCAGCAAATGATGCCCAGGCATTGTTCTGGGTCTGGGGCTTGGAAGAGCGTGTAACTTAAGATTACAGCTGTGCATTAGAATCAGTTGTAAAGTTAACTATATGGGGAGTTCAAGGCAAGTAAGGTTGGCTGTTATTTTGTTCTCTTAAAGTCAGGTTAAACAAACAGTTTGAGTACACAGGAGGATGACAGTCTTAAGTCTTCAGTGGCCTCAAGGTATATCATTAACTCTGGCTGTGAGGTCCAATGAGAGATGTATTTTCAGAACATTGCATTGACACATTAAAAAACACACCGATATGGACTTGGCCGATGATAACGTAAAGATAGGAACTTTAGGGTGGGAGAGGTGGCCGTGTGGTTAAAAGTGCTTGCTGCATAACCATAAAGACCTGATTCCGATTGTCACATCCATGTGACAAACCAGGGCTGGTTGTTTACGCTTCCCCATAACCCTAATACTTGAGGAAGGCACAGAGATAGAAATCACTGGGGTTTATGGGCTACCAACCTGTAAAAAAAACATACAAGTACCAGGCTCAGCAAGAGTCCCTGCCTCAAATGAATAAGGTGAAGGGGACGCGTCCTCTGGCCTCCACATGCATGCACACACCCACACAAAAACTCATTCATGAATATAAAAAATTATTTGAAAAATGCACAGTTTAATCTCTAGAGTAAACACCAAAAATACTTCAGAGATAATATAGCCAAAAGTAGGAAGATGAATGGAAAGAGTATATGATAAAGTTATTTATGCAATATAAAGCCAAGTTGCAAAGAAGAGACAAAAGCAAAAGCTTCATTTAAATCCAAAGTATCTTCTATTGCATGATCTATGAATGCATTGTGCCGTCAAAAGAGGCAGTGGATGTACCGGATCTTAAAGGACATGTAACACTAATTGCCAACAGTCTTTCAGGCCAAGAGAAGTATTCTAGAACTGAATTATGGGGATGGCTGCATAAAGTATATGTTTTTCTAAAACTCATCAAACCATATACTTAAAAGCAATGTGTATTAGCATGCATGAACTATATAAGTATATATTCGTTTATATGAGTATGCTAGCCTATGCCAGTGGATAATATATGTTAACGCTAATGTATGTAACCTGTAGTGATGACGCTTGTATGTCTCATATTAAATGTCTTATATTAAAAGAAGCATACTCCGACTTATTCTACATATGTAATTTAGATGTTAGAAGAAACTATGATGAGACTAAAACAAGACACACGTGGATCTGATTGGAATGTGCTGCCTTCACTAGGGCATGTCTGGGCAAGCGTGTTCTTCCTACTGGAACAGCTTTCACAGGAAAGCGGCTCCGTTTACATTTCTTGCAGCTCTGGATTGCAGTGCCCTCCCCGCCAGCACCAACCATCATTTTGCTGGTCTGGCGAGAGTTCCTTTCTCAGCACATTTTATTAACCTTATCCTTTACATCTGTCCAAGATGAGGACATATTTGCTATTAACCATAAGGCCCGCTTCCAAATCTGTGCTTTCACATTTCATCAGAGGCTGCCGGGGCAAGCTGGGCTCACACCCTGTTCTGCACAGATGGAGTTGATGGGGTGCCTGTTTCTCCACGGGCCACCCAGCCATCAGTGTCCCAGCATGCTCCGCTGTGAGCCACAGTTTCCTGCCTCTGTAGCCAAGACTTAGAGGGGCAGAATCAGGGTCCTCCCGAGGTCTGGAGGTAGCGAGGAGAAGGTGGCTGCTTATGGAAGGAGGAGCACCCTATCCTCCTACAAAAAGATCTGTTCCAGAGGCTGGGAAGCACTGGCTTGATTTAGAAAGGATTTTTATAGAGCCGAGTAATCAAGCTCCGTAAAGCAGCTTCCTGGTATAAGGTCCCTGATTACACAGAACATTTTCTTTCATTCTGAGCTGGGCTACAGGAAACGGTGTTGGGAATAAGAGAGACCGAGGCTCAGTGAAGAGGAAAGAGGAGACAAGAACTAGGAAGGAGAGAGGGGTGGCAATTCTTTGAACCTACGAAAGGAATATATTATAACGTGACAAAATGTCTGGAGAGAGAGAGAGAAAAAAAAAAGCTCATGTGTGTCACTGTGGACAACCTTGAAGCAGAGAAACTATCGTGGACACTGTTGCCAAGAGCCAGTATGGGGCTCTGCCGGGCCTGAGTCACATGGGCCAATCCCAAGGGCGGGCTCTGGTTACCTTTTGTTCTTCTGCTTTGAGGTGCTGAGGAGAGAAAGGAGTGAGTATTGGATGAACTGCCCTGGCTCCACTGACTCCCCTGGAGAGTGCTGAGCTCTGCAGTGAAGGAGCGAGTTCAGTCTTCCTGTTGTTTCCCCGTTTCCCTCTGTAAACTCGAACGTAGCATCTGTAGCCTGCGACACATTCCGAACCCGTGCTACGTCCTCTGATTACTTCATAGTGGTATCAATTTGCCATCTGTCCTTGTTTTAGAGATTAACACATTTTTTATCCTGGCTCTATCTCATCCTAGAGAAGTTTCTGGAAGATTAACAGGGTATTTTAGGCATTTAAACTTGCGCGTGTGCTGTGAGGCAAGGTGTGGACACGGGGACTCCAGCCGTTGAAAGGGATGAACAGCAATTATACCTATTGAACAGACTTTATTTTTCACAGTGGCTACGCTGCCCCTGGTGATAAGCTAACGACTTAGGAAGGCGGTTTTCACTGTACTCTCCCCACTGGGTTTCTTGTGCCTTTGTGCTTTTGTCTGTGCGGGGTCCTTGTAGGAAACTTGCTCCTGTCTGCTCCAGTTACCAGCCATTAGCTGGCTGGATACTTGCAGCTGGCATTTAAGCATTTGGGTTAGGAGATATAAAATAATTAGATGTTGCTATGAAAAATCTGGAAGCTTGGTAAAGAAGGAAAGGACACAGGGACTCAAGACATGTACATACATACATGTAAGGGGGCAGGGTCTGGCACAAGAAACTCAGTGGGGAGAGCACAGTGAAAATGCCCTTTTAAGTGGTTAGCTTATGTCAGGGGCTTAACCAGCAGGAAAAAATAGTCTACTGAACTGGGGTGGGGAGCAGGGCGAGCAAGAGAGGGGGGTGGTGGGGGAGGGAGAGAGAGAGTAGAGGGGGGTAAGGATAAAGATTTGAACATAAAGTTCATATTCTCTCTCTCTCTCTCTCTCTCTCTCTCTCTCTCTCTCTCTCTCTCTCTCTCTCGTGTGTGTGTGTGTGGGGGGGGTGGAGTGCTGTGAGGACTAGGTATATAGTACAGCTGGTGGAGTGCTTGCCTAGCATGTGTGAAGCCCTGGGTTCTACCCAGGGATTCATACAAAGTGTGGTAGGGCACACATGTGGAACCAACTTTGGGCTAGCTCAGGGAAGGTGTAAGGGACAGAACTCTGGAAAGGGCAGATAAAATCTGGCTCAAATGAGCTAACATGAAGATTAAAAGTGAAATAATAGATATGTGAAATATCAGCTAGGGATAGAACTGCAGAGAAAGCAAGAGCAGGAGAGAAGGGAATGGAGGAGAGACTAGTTTGGATGGTTCTGATTACCTCCTTGAAGAAGAGCCTCTGAGCAGCCACGGGGGCCAGAGGATTGACAGCTTATTTGACAACAGACGTCTCCCTTATTGCAGAGAGTAGAGACAGGCCCTGATACCCACCATGTCTGAGCTAGCCAGCCATTACCCGGAAGTCTGGGGCCAAAAATCTATGAATGAGTTAAGGGAGAGAGTAAAAGGGGAGGAGTGGAGGATTGGGGGTGAGATCAGACCACAGTAGGCATGGAAGACCACCATCAGTGTTCAGTGAGGACTGTTACAGTCACTTCCTTTTGGGCTTGTCTGGATAGGGCTGTGGTAGTCAATAGCTTTCATTGTGAATTGGCCACAATCCCCATAGGGTGAAGATATTGGTGAGACAGTGTAGCATGCGTTAGGGATCTGGGGAACGGCATGAAACTGAGCCTATGCTCAGGAAGCTCACAGGTTAGGAAGAGAAATAAGATGGGGACACAAAAGCGTCTGAGATGGTCAGACTAAGGACCGCGAGTCTGGAGACTCAGTCTTCTGATTGCAGTACAGACACTGGAATTCTTCAAAGTTGATGTCATTGTCAACTACACGAGAGCAAGTGTGGCCTTTCTCCCCTTTTATCACACTATCTTAGCCTAACACTCATGAGGTGGCAGGTTTCCAAGTCATAATGGCTGAATGTTGCTATCAGCTGATTGGTTCAAAGCATCCATGCATGAAAAGACCGTGGCCAATTGGTCCTAACATTACTGGTTTCTCCAGTGCTTCATGTGCTCGTGTAGCTGTATGTATCCATGTAGTTTTAAGATTCACTCTGACCAAGAACCATTATTCTTAGTACAGATTCGGAGCTGGGGTTAACACAAAAGAGTACACAGTGCCCTGTTCCCTCCCGAAACCCATGAGCCTGCTTCTGATCTAAGCAGTAGATGAATTCTTCCTGAGCTGGGGGAGTAGTTCAGATGAGAGTGAAGGAAGAGGAGACCAATCCCAGACAACCAGCAGCCAGCCTTGTTGCTAGGAAACAAGGAGCAAGGGCTACCACTGATTGCTGGGGCTGAAGTCTAGGTAAGAGAAAGGCAGGAGAGCAGATGGAGTGTAAAGGATTTCAGGGATCCAAGAAAGGAGGGGCGCTGTCAAAATGGAAAGCTTGCTGGTTTTTTAAGTCAGCAATGCTGAAATAAAAATGGAAAAAGAGAAGAATATGAAACACATGTATTAGTTTTGGTTGGTTTTTAAAAGCTGTTTCGTGACTAACAAGATGTTTTAGCTGTAATATCTCCAGGATCCACATGGTCGGAGAGAAAGTAGTTCTGAAATTTGCCCTCTGATCTCCACACATGCATAGTAGAATAAGGCACCCTCCACACACACACACACACACACACACACACACACGCACACACACTAATTAAATATATGTAATAAAACAATAATAGTTGTGTTGTGCTCCCTCGTGGTTCTGTGTTAATTTTGAATTTTAATCTTCTATTACACCATAGAAAGTATTCTGAGGTTAAGGACTTCCCATTTGAAGCCCAAGTCTGTCTGTCTTTATTTTGTGTGGCTTGAAAAAGCACACATGGAAGTTAGCACTTGAATTTATTTTGAGGACGGAAACCTTTACTCTTTTCTTTCCAGAGAAGAGCTACATTGAATCACCTACTACTCTTTTTAGGGAGGCTTCTCCTGTTCACTCACCATGAATAGCGGCTACGCCTGTGGGGCTGGGGTGTGTGGAGAGTCACCCTTCTGTCATCAGCTGTTCCTGTTGTCAACTGCAGACAGGCACGGCCTCTGTGAAAAGGTGAAGCGGATCCGTTGTGTTCGTGACAGCCATTGGCCCAGGTGCAGACCAGGCTGCTCTTTGATGATATATGACTTATTTTGTTTCCAAGACCATCTTGGAACAGAAGGAACTTAGTATTTTGATGTGCTAAGATCCAATTTAATTGTAACACTTTACCTTGACAAGAACTTGAATTACCAATTGGTTATTTAGGACTAGTGCTATAGTTCAGTCAGTACGGAGCTTGCCTCACATACATAAAGCCCTAGGTTCAACTCCCAGCAGCACCTACACAGAGCAAACCTATAATTTCAGCAGTCAGAAGGTAGAGGTGAGAGAATTGGAGGTTCAAAGTCCTCAGTTTGGTCTCAAGTGTTGCTTCCCGTATGCTCTGTAAGCTAGCTGGGTGGACACAAATCGAAAATCCTGACCTTCCTAACTGCATTCTAAATATTTATGCCTATATCCTGCTCCTCACTGGCTACAGCATTCAGGGAAGTGGGCCTTGCACCTCACCCGGGCAGCAAAGTAGAGCCGCCCTGAGTAGGTCAGGCTGACCAACTCGGTTACCACACAGGCTCACCCCCAAATCTACATCATCTGTGAACTGTTGGGGGTGTGTAAAAAGGGCAGTCCTGCTGTTCCAAAGCTTCAGGGTCTCCATGGCACACAGCATCAACAGGATGACTGGCAGAAGTCCTGGTGAGGATCCGATTTTGATAATGTCACAGAAGCCAGAGTCCTTGAACCAGACCAATGGCTCATTACAATGAACATTTGCAAGTGACGGTGTGTGGACAGAGGGACACACTGTGACACACTGTGACACACTACAGCTTGCATGATGATATGTTCTCTATGCTTTGTTTGGTTTATTTTTTGTTTGGTTTGTTTATATGTTTCTGTTGGGGGTTGGGGGAATTGCAAGGTTGGAGGACAGATGTGAGAGGATGGGTAGATGAGACTGGGCTGCATAGTGGGAAACTCACAAGGAATCAATGCAAAATAACTCTGGATATTATAGGAATAGATAGTGTGTGAACATAGTCCTCATATACAAAATTCTCCAAAAACAAAATAAAGGGAAAGAAAAGAAGTTCAAGGTCATTTTTGGCTATAGTGAGTCTAAGGACAACCTGGAATTCATGAGACAAGTCTCTCAAATAATGTTATTTACAAGTGGGGTGTAGGAAGAGGAATGATGGTAGAAGAGAGGAGAAGAGAGGAGAGGAGAAGAAGGGAAGGGAGGGAAGGGGGGAGGGGGAGAGACATAAAGAAACAAAACAGGCATTTGAAAAGACATACGAAACTTGAGCATCAGATTTTTTTTTTTTTAAGTTCAAAACAGCATTGCAGCTGAGCCCTTGGGTTTGTCACACCACCGTCTTCTCCTACTCTCTCTAAAGCACCTGTCTCCTGCCATCCCATAGCAAAGAACCCAGACAGCCCTGCTGTGAGAAGTTAGGTGACCAGCTCTGGAGCCTCGGGTCTCTTAGTTGATTTACATAGAGGAAAAGATACGTTGCCGCCATGAAGAGATGCTGGACGCCAGAGCAAAAGACCAACCTGAACCTCATCTCCCTCACAGACCTCAAGCTCCATCCTTTGCTTACATGGCCAGGAGCCCTCTCAGCTGAAGTACAGCTGTATTTATCTATATCTCCTTAAAAACAAAAGACCAAGAGTCCCAGGCTAGCATAGTGTTGGTGCCAGCGAACAGCTACACCTTCTCAATGTCTGGCTTGAGGTTATTTCCTCTAAAGGAAACAGTGGCTCGGTAAGGTTGGGCGTGAGTAGTGAGCACACTTCTTCATGCGCTGTATTTGACCGACAGTTCCTGGAACTTTATGCAAGGGATTTGAGGCAGCCAGTGCTAGTGGGGGTCGGGAGCACAGTGTTAAAAAAATCACAACTTTGGAGAATCACAGTGGGTTCCAGGTCTGCTGATGTGGGATCTGGTCTGATCAAAGATCTAGGTTGAACACCCATAATCCAAAAATCCTCAATCTAAAACGCTCCACAATCTGAAACACTGAGTGCTGGAACGTGTTAAGTCCCAGCATGGTGCTACAGTAGGGAATTGTACACTATTAAACTTAACAAAGGTACAAGGGATATTGGTTAAAAACACATCCAGGCTGTAAGTGTAATGGGCTTATGGTACCGCAGTGTAATGGGCTTATGGTACCGCAGGCAGACAAATCTTGGGGTTGAACTCTAGGTCTTTCCCCAAGATCTCACTAAATATGGTAAAATATTTCAAAATATGCAAAAAAATTAAAAGTCCAAAGCACTCTGGTCCCAAGCATTTTAGATGCCAGATTGTAAGCAGAGAGTTCAGTGTTGGAGACTGACGGCTGTTAGAACTGATACACCGAGCTGGTAGGCATTGCATTGAAGCCTAAGTCCCATTGCTGGGTCCGAGAAGCCGGGAGAATATATGTGCAGAACTGCTTATTATGAATGCCAGCCCAGGACTAGAAGCACCTTGATGAGGGGAGATGAACTCTTCCCGCCAGGTGTCATTCGGTCCGTCGTTCCGTTCCAGCACGGTATGTTCTGCATTCAGATTCCTCTCTTCAGTGATAAGCCAGATGCATTATCTATCCGGGGTATGTCCTGAGATCCTGCACAGCATTGCCTCTATGAGAATAAAAAGTTGTTAATTCCAGGAGCTGATTTGCACATTGATGGAGAATGACCCAGTTACAACCTGGGGACGCTTCATCCCTATAAATTGGTCTCTGTAGCCAGCATCTGGGAGCTGGCTGGACAATGCATTTAGTGAGTCTCCCTGGTCATTTGGGGAAGGACAGAGAAGTTCTAGAAAAGGTGTGTCGGGCTGAGGGATGGAAGTGTGGAGGAACAGAGAGCCAAGCAATATTCTGAACACAGAGTCGGTACCCAGCCAATAGTAGTGGTCAGATCCAGCCCCACGGAAGATTGAGATGATGTAACTGATTTCACGGGAAATCTTTGGATGCCTTCTGAGTGGACACAGTGCTCTGCTTGGTGATGTGCCCAGTAGGTTTATAAAGAACACTTTTCGCTGGGCAGCTTTGATAAGGCCCTATTTTCCCCTCAGAGCTTGGGAGTTAGAAACTGAAGTTCTAGATCTCAGCCAAAATCAAACATTTCACAGAGGGTCCTATCTACATGGGCTTCACAAATTAATTGGACGACTGTGTACTGACTCGAAAAGACCTAGAGGGCTGTCAGAGAAACAAAGGAAGAATGGTTAGTTTTCTATCAAGCTTCTGTAGGGAAATAGAGATTTGGAATGGGAAGCTCCCAGGGCTTCCTGAGAAATGTGGGACCAAGTGTGAGCAAAGTGAGCCACAAACTGTCAAGAGGCACATCAGAGGGGCTGGGGACATAGTTCAGCTGGTAGAGCATGTACCCGGACCTCGGTTCCATTCCTAGTAAAACCTAGGAAACTATGCCTTGGTGGCATACAGCTATGACCCCAGAACTTAGGAGAGAGGGGCAGGAGAGAGACAGACAGAGAGAGAGAGACAGACGGACGGACAGAGACACAGACAGAGAGACACAGAGAGAAACAGACAAAGACAGGGACAGAGAAACAAAAAAAGACAAAGACAGACAAAAAGAGACAGAGAGGAGAGGCAGAGATAGACAGAGCCAGCCAACTAGAGGCAGACAGAGATAGGAACAGAGAGAGACAGAGAGACAGAGTAAGAGAGAGATACAGAGAGACAAAGAGACAGAAGGACAGAGACAGAGGGTATGTGCTAGTTGTTGGCCCAATCCTTCTGCCCTGAAATAAAGCACTTTCCCAAAGGAATAATGACCGCTATCCAGTTCTTTCAGAAACTCATTCATTCATTCGACAAGCATTCATTTGTTGTTCAGCATGCCCTAGGTTTCTCCTACTTAGCAGGGGTCTCAGGAGGCACACCGAGGACTTGGAGATGGGTCCCATTTCTGGGGGTCTTTGAAGGTACAGAGGAGGACAGTCATAGGAGGGCAATGGGTACAGAAGTCAGCCACGATGCAGTCTCATTGCTCACAGAGCAGAGAAGAGCAGGCCTGGCCGTCCAAAAAGAGAGGACGGGAAGTTCATCCAATCTTGCATGAGAAAGCATTCAAAGATGAACTCAGCAAGCCACTCCAAATGTACACCCACACACTCTGCCAAGCATACAACTGTACCCCGCAACACACTCGATGACCACACTGGGGTCTGTACCCTGCAGAACAGGGAACGCAGCATTAGGAGTGATCACAAGGGCAGCCCAAGGGCAGCCCACAGAGACAGGAGCCCAGAGCCCTCACATGGACAGCGAGGCTGAGTGAGATTGGGACAGATGGCACAGCCACTGTAACTGTGTCTGTCAAGGCTGATCTGATCTGTGTCTCCACCGCTTCCCACACAATCTGACTGAAGACGCTGGCAGGGCAGCCTCAGATGAGGAACGGCAATGTTTGGCCTGGGGCTGAGGCAAATGCTGCAAAGCAGGGTTGAAATGAAGTTTCCAGAAGGGCTCTGACCTTCCCTGGACTTGGGCATCTTTATCTGAAAAGTGGGGAGCCCATGGTTCCAACTCTCAGAGATGATTTGTTACAGGTAGCGTAAAAGGTCTCCTGTACCAGGCGTATGCATCACTAGTGGCCAGCATGCATTCCTGCTTCTGCTGTTGTCAGTGACAACAGAGAAACCTATTGCTTGATGTTGGGGAGAGCATCCATTCCTGGGTGTCAGTGGATTGTAGGGTGAGCTTTTAGTTGAGGGGAAAAAATATGTTTCTCTTCCCAACACGCACACACACACCTGAGCCCTGAATAATTAAGCAAAAGCTGCCATGGTTCACATTATACCCTGTCCTGCTCATCCCTCAGTCCCCTCCTACCCTTGTGAGCCAGTTTCAAGGATGCTGTGATAGAAACTGAGGGACAGTAAGCAGTCAAAAAGTCTGCCAATGAAGGGAAAGGGCATATTTCTAGTATGAGGGAGAAGACAAGGTTGAAGTCTATTCAAAAACGTTTTGACAAACCTATATAATAAAGAAAGATACAGAATGAGCCCCTGAAGTCTCTGAGGGGAGGGGAAACTGAGGCTGAAAACTAAACCGACACATAGGTGAGTGAAGGGAATCCAGTTTGTTGGCTGGCAGGAACTGTGTCCTGGCAGGGCCTATGCACTGTTCCCAGAAGGAGCTGCAGAAGCCAGCCAAGAGTTGTCCGGAATGTTGAAGAAGGAATGGCCAGGGGTAGTTTGGAAAGGAATAGGAAGGGTTCCGAAGGCTTTCAGAGATGTGGGCCAAGACTGAGTGAGGGGAGGACATGGAAAACGGAAGGCAAGTGACAGCATCCGTCCTTGTAGGGGACAGAATGTCTGGGAGACAAAGCCTACTCTGAGTCAGAGGGGTGGAAAATTCATCCATATTAGTTATTTTGGAGATGTTCATCTGAATTGGTTGATTTGAATAAAGATCCCCAGAAAGGCTGGAAACTAACATCAGATTTTCACAGCTTGAGTGTTTTTATGTCTCTGAATTTCACATGTGGAAACCTTAACATCCCTGCCCTCATATTATTATTATTAGGAGGTGGCATGACTGTCTAAATTATAGGATGGGGACCTTCATGACCAAGATGTGGAGCTGCCTTGCCTCTCCCTACCATGTGAGAACAGAGCAAGGAAGCTCCCACCAGACACTGACTTGCTGGCTGTATGTCTTGGCCTTCCTAGCCTCTGGGCCCCCAAACCACACATTTCAGCTATTTATATACTAACTACTTTAGAGTGTTTGAGTTTAGCTGCCCACTCGAATTAAGACTGAAGTACTAGAGTCAAGATATAAAAACCAATTCAGACAGCATCTCAAATCACTGTCTAATAACTTCTTGTCTCCACTCCTTCTGGGGCCTGGAAAGAACTCCTGAAGGCCAATACCAAGACTGCCTTCCAAAAGTAGCAACCATGGTTACTGCCTGCCCTTGAGAGGAGAAAAGGAAGCTGGTGTTTGATCTATAGGCCTCATCAGGAAGACCTGAAAGTTAGAAACAAGAGCTTTTGATCGAACTTAATGCGCCTTGTGCTGATCCGAAGATCCCACTGTGGTCAAGGTGGGTGGGTGGTCAGAACACCAGAAAGAAGTTAGATGACAGCGAACAGTAGAAAGACCAAAGAAAGCAAACAAGTGCTCTGAACAGTTCTTTTAACCAAGTCCCTCAAATTCCTAGTTTCTTTCTTCATCCAAAGATTATCAACCAAGGTACACATCTTAGAGATTTATAGACTAGACCTTTTAATCAAGTTATAATGATCAAAGAGAAACACCATGGAATCCTCCGATTCTTGCTGCACCCTAATCTCCCCGAATCCATCCTTAATCCTAGGTCTGGGTAAAGGCTGCAGCCAAAGCTCTACTGCCTTGGAAATATTTTGATATAAAGGCTTGGAGGTATATTGAATTCTTCTAGAATTTATTCACACTGTCAATAGTCCATAGTCATGCTTCTATATATGGCATAGCTAAGGTAGGCCTCAGACAGTGAGTTTGGAATGCTCTGGAGACGCTCAGTTCAACAAATTTAGCATAGAATATTTTTTCTTCTGTTTTGTGGTGTATAGAATACATTGAGAAAAAAGCCCCAGGCCAGTTATTGAGCTCTCATATCTTATCAACAACTTCTACATCCCCTTTGTCATATTTGAGTAGTTTGGAACCATATGGGTCCCCACAGACCCATAGAAAGTGGCACCATTAGGAGGTGTGGCCTTGTTGGGATAGGCGTGGTGTTATTGGAGAAGGTATGTCACTAGGGGGCAGGCTTTGAGGTCTCAGAAGCTCAAGCCAGGTCTACTAGCTCATAATCTCTTCCTGCTGCCTACTGATCCAGGTATGATTTCTCAGCTCCTGTTCCAGTAACATGTCTGCCTGCGTGCCACCATGCTTCTCTCAATACCAATAATGGACTAAACCTCTGAACTATAAGCCAGTCCTAATTAAATATTTTTTCTTTATAGGAGTTGTTCTTCACAGCAATAGAAACCCTAATTAAGACAGCCCCCATACCGTTTACATACATCTAGCCCAGAGAATGTATAGTCAGCATACATCCTTAACTTGGTTAACATTAACTAATATAATCTAGTACATAGACATTCTGGCCCATTTGGGAGTCTTAGGTATCAGGAAAGGAAGCAGTAAGGTACCTGGATGGTGAGGTTTTCCAAATATTATTTCTTACCTCTGACACCAAGATACTCAGAATAGCAGAGAGTTGTTAGTGTATTCAAAAATGAGCAAAAAAATAATAATTTTGGTAGAGATTTTCATGCTCACACATCTTAAACTATTCTGCGACACAAATGATATTTCTGAAAGTATAATTCAAAATATTCCACTTATTTTAACCGAGCAAGATGCTTCAGGATCATGTTGGGGAGGTGCATTATCAGAAAATACTCCAGGCCAAGAACATGCTGGAGAACGTCCCCCGACCCCAGCAGAAGATGAGGCACCTCAGACACCCACAGACGGCGAGCAATAAAGCATAAATAATTGAGAGCTCCCGATAGTACCCTGCCATAACGCATCTTCAATAATTCATTCAACTTCATCTTTTAAAGAAGAACTCTCTCTTCGTAACTTACATCTTTCTGTCTTCTTGGTGACAATGGGGGCTCATTGCCTGTTCACAGTGGGGCATAGTTTCTATTTAGGATTGGCCCCTCCCACAGAGCAGAGTTGGTTGGTCGCCAGCTGTATTCTTCTGCACATGCTCAGTGAACTCCGCCTCTCTGGCAATTCTCCCACAGGTGCTCAGTGTTCTAGAACTGCCTTAGTGTTTCCTATCTGCTGACATAATCCCCACAGTGACCGTATTCTTCCTGTAACGTCTTGATTTTACAGATGAAGAAATGACTCAGGAACTTGAATAAAGGGGCCCAGCCATACGACACCAACAGTACCATTGCCCAGCCTACCGAACATAAAAACAAGGTTGTAAATAATTCATTTCCTGTTGTTGAAGTGGAATGTTTTGTGTAAACGAAGAAATCTTTATTATAAAAGGAGATTGTCCCTTTAAATATCTGATCACCAAGTCCTGTTAAATCATTCATACCCAGAAAGCCTTAGGGGATGGGGAAAGGAAAGTGTCATGGTATTTGAGAACTAGCTAAGGACTAGGGATGTCAGATGCTTCCAACATAGAAGGTGAAGGACACCAGTTCCGGAAGATTTAGAGACTGAGGCAAAGGGACTCGAGGATGCTCACTATGCTGTAGGAACAGGCATTATTCCAGAAGATTGGAATGAGAGCTTACTATAAACAGAAAGCAGAAATCTCTCAGCCTCCTCTTAAAAATCAGATCAGAGAGACATACAACCCTGAGATTTCAAGTCATTTATCAATAGCAAGTGGCCTTTTTAAAATGCCCGAGAAGAGATCAAAGCAGAGGCATTACAGATTAAAATCTTATACAGTGTGCATGTGCTATAAAAATTGTCTTCTAGCTGGACAGTGATGGCTCATGCCTTTAATCCCAGCCCTCACGAGGCAGAGACAGGGACATCTCTGAGTTTGATGGCAGTCTGATCTACAGAGTGAGTTCTAAAGCTACACTGAAAATTCTGTCTCGAAAAAAAATTTTTTAAATTGTATTCTAAGCGGAGCATGGTTGGCTTATGCCAATCTCAGTACTTGGGAAGGAGACTCAGGCTGATCTCTGTGAGTTCTAGGCCATCTTAGTCTACATACTGGGTTCTGAGACAGCCAGAGAAATTGTAAGGCCCTGTCTCAAAAAGTTATGCTCTATTTCTATCCCTGCTTTAGGTTCATGTCATATAACTTGCCCATAAATCTTAAGTGTATAGGTTAATAAATTTAAGCTTTTCATTGGGTAAGTTAGGTTTGTCTGGCTTGCCACTGAGCCCCAAGGAGATGTACCTGTCTCTACTGCTCAGTGTGGGATTTTAAGTCCACACGACTGTCCTTAGGGACAGAAGTATAGACCAAGTGCACATGATAACTCATAGGAGAACACTGGAATAGAATAATAAGGGGAAATCCTTCATCGAGAAATCTTTAGGTATGGTCGATGACACTGTGTGATGGGAGAAATGACAAATAGACAGTGGCCAGTGGCTTACAAGTTGGGCAAGGATGGATTCAGAACAAGAAAAACTGAAAGGTCAGGAATAAGGAAGTCCTAGGGAGAGGAATTATGAGGGAGAAGCATGGTGTATGAATGTCCTAGTGTGCATGCAACACCTGCCAGAGAGTCTCACCATTGTTAGAGCCTTTTAAAAGCTATTTAGACAATAAGGATCAAATGCACCCTTTAGCCAGTGATGAAGTCTGATCTTGTTAGAGCTGCTATTGGATATCTAAACTGCTAGCAATGGGGTCCACTTATAATCTCCTTATATGGCATCATGTCTAAAACAGGTCAGCTTGTCACGTGCTGGAAAGTTGAATGAGTTAGACCTTTTCCACTCAACAAGGTTTCTTTTGGCAATAACAGGTAAGTATTTAGATATAGGTTTGTCCCTCTCACCCAAATAATCTAACTCAATTCCATTACCAAGGAAGATTCCCAAAGTGAGTACCCACTTTAAAGCAAAGATAGGCGTGTGACTTCGGAGTCCACTGGTTCTGTCAAACCATGTAATCTAGGGTCAGCCGGCTCAGAAGAGATGGAATGCTCTGTCAAAGGTCATCATTCTGAAGTGTCTGTTTGTAAGCAGCATCTTGGAAGGGTTGCACACACATGATAAACTTCATCCCATGCCATATAGTCAAAACACTGAACATATCGGTCCAGGAACCAAAGGGTGGAAGAGTTGGGGCCTTATCTAACTAACTTGACTCATTTCTGTATCTGGGCCTCTGTGGTTAAGAGATCCTGTGTCCAAGAAGGGAACATTTCTGATAGGGGACACAGTGAGAATACCTTTGAGCAATGGCTACTGGCTGGGAATTTTAGGCTCTTTCTGCCAAGAGACCAGCAAGCAGAGAGATAAACAAATAGACAAGCACTGTATTGACAAACACAATTTACCAGATTCTCGGGACAGTAACCAGCTCCCTCTTTATGTACCTGTGCCTGCTTTTGTTGCCAAGAGGGCAAGAGGAGGAATGCAGAGATAGCTTAGCCAGTAAAGTTCTGGCCATGAAAACATAAAGACCTGGTTTGGATTCAAAGAACTATGTCAAAAAGTTGGGTATGGTGGTATACACTCGCAGTCCTACCACTGAACAGCAGAGAGGGATCACCAGGGTTCCAAGACCAGCCAGCCTTGTCTAATTGGGCAGTTGTAGGCCAATGAGAGTCTCTGTCTCAAAAAGCAAGGTGGACAGCACCTGAAAACAACAGCTGAGGTTGACCTCTGACCTTCTCATGAGCACATACTGACAAGTCTAGTCATCCTAGCCTGAGGTGACCACAGTAATGGGTAACAACTGTGGTTGACCTCAGACTTCCACATGGGCACACACAGACAAATCCTAATAGATGAGTAAGATGGAATAGACTGTGCCCAAGGAGTCTGGAGGAACTGTACCCCAAACTGGGAGGTGCAGCCATGTAAGTAGGATGAAAGGAGCTCCGTAGTTTGCATAGATAAGGGACAGCAGGGCTAGAAACCAGCCTCTGGGTCAGACCTCTTCAGGAATTGCTTTGACTGATGATTGATTGGCTGCTCATCCTGGATTACTGCTCCTTCCTAAGACTTCATCTAATACAGCGGTTCTCAACCGTGAGTCATATGCCCCTTGGGGGTCGCATATCACATATCCTGCATATCAGACATTTACATTATGATTCTTAATGGTAGCAAAATTACAGTTATGAGGTAGCAGTGAAATAATTTTATGGTATGTGGTCACCACAACACGAGGAGCTGTATTAAAGGGTCACAGCATCAGGAAGGTGGGAACCACTGATCTATGTTCATCCATTACAGAAGTACAAAACCAAGTCTGAACATCAGTCTCAGCCTGGCTTTTTTATGTGGTCAACTGATGTCTTTCCTGAAGTTGCCATGTAATGAGTTGTTTTGTGTGCCCAATCTCTCCTTCTCTTTCCTTCCCCTTGCCCACTATGGTCATTGCTCTCAACTATACTGCCCAGTAAACTCCCTGCATAACTAATCTTCATTATTAGCTCCCCAAGGAAATCCAAATGCTAGAGGGGAATAAGGATTGCTCTATATCCTCACTAGATCTGATGTCAGCCATTTTCTTCCAAAATGTCCTCATGGCTTCATAAAACTATGGTTTAAATTTGCACTGAATCTGCATTGTCTTAATGACCAGTGACGATGTGCATTAGGAATCCAGTGTCCATTAAGGATCTGTGCCTCTCTTCTTGCCCACTTTAATTGATGTGTAATTTTAAAAATTGATTTGTAAGGATTCTTTGTATACTTGAATGTAAACCTCTTGTCAGACAAATGTATACAGAACGTTTTTTTCCAGCCTGTGGCTTGTTTCGTCACCCCCTGGACAACAGTATGCTGTGGTCTTTTAAAACTTTTTATTCTGAAATGATAAAAGATTCATAGGACATTGCGTAGGACATAGCATAGAGGTGATTATGTCTTCTTGGATAACTACTGCACAATGCCAGGCACAGGAAGCTGAGATGGGAACAATGCCAGCTTATACTTTCCTGTCACTAATCCAGGTGCAGATGTGTGTAACCATCACTGCTACCAAGATACAGAGCTTGTCCTGGGCTCTAGAGGAGATCTTACTATCACCGTTTTTGCTACCTTCTAAATACATGTCCTTATACCACAAATGATTACAGCTCTCAGCCTTCCTCAGAGAAGCATCTTTCTATGGCAGATGGCAGATAACACAGAGACTTTGGTAAGTGTTTGTCAAGCAGAGACTGACTATGAGATGCTCATCACAAAGTGAGACACCTGCATTGCATCCTCCTCCCTGACAAGGTCTAGGGAACATTCAGGAACTGGGAATAGTAAGACACTAAGAAACAGAGTTCAGGGGAACCGATTTTAAAAAATAAAAGTGTATTCTGGACATGACAGGGCTGGTCCATTCATAAACTCATATAATCAGTCACTGCTTGCACAAGATCTACACTAGATCAAGCCAATTATTGTTTCAGTAGAGGTGGGGGAGGGGCTCACAAGGTCCCACCCTCAGCAGAGGAGGCAGTTAATAGCTTCTTGAGGGAGAGAGTTTTATTTGAGGAGGTGACCCCTGATAGACTTCCTATTCTCCCCTGGATAGCCTTTAGCCATGTACATATAGGCAGCCCTGATTAGACTCTGGTTAGACTCAGTGGGTTGCAAAAGTTGATTAAGTAACTGAGTTACAGAAAAAGAGAACAGAAGTATTCCATTGGTACCATGGTCTCCTTTTTGCCATTCTGTTATAGTTATAGGCTTCCCTTATCCAACCTCTTGCCATCTATAACCTTGGGACATCTGTGGTCTATTTATAGAATTAAGTCATTTCAAGATTTGTTTCACAAGTGGAATTGTACAGCATATGACTTCTTGCAACTGTTTTTGTTCTCACCTAACATAATTCCCTTGAGGTTCAACTAAGCGTGTTCTCTCTCTCTCTCCCTCTCTCTCTCTCTCTCTCTCTCTCTCTCTCTCTCTCTGTGTGTGTGTGTGTGTGTGTGTGTGTGTGTATGTGTGTGTGTCTATCTATCAGAGGTTGTCAATGTTTTTTTTAGTAACAATTCCTCATCATGTTTCATGAGACATGATCTTTCACTGAACTTGGAGCTCACCAGTTTGAACAGACTAGTGACCCAGCAATTCCCAGTTATCTTCCTGTCTCCACCTCCTCACTATTTTGATTGTAGGTACAGTCACCCACTCAGTTTTTACATAAATGCTGGGAATCATGATCTTTTCTCATATGTGCAAGGCAAACACTTTACCAAATGAGCCACACCCTCCTTCCCACTACTACCTCCACACCTCCAGCAAAACCCTTTTAACTACGATTATTTTGCATCATTTGGCTTTCTGATAATGCTTGAGGTATTTAAAAAGCTTGTGCTTTAGCATCGTAAATGATCCCCCGACTTTCATAGAAACAGGTCAGTGTTCATCTTTTGGGTTTCAAATGTTCATATCTAGGTGCTAGAAACACTGCCCTTGGAGGAGACTGGTACACTGCTCCCATCTGTCAGACTAAGAAAAGGAAAACCAACGCTGATATCTTTAAGTCCTGATTCTGGTCTCCATCGCTGGTTATGGTCCCCAGAGTCCCCCAACTTCATGTTACATGTGTAAAGTAAGAATGTCCGACAGAAGCCAAATTTCTTGTTTTATTGATCAAGAAGTACGAGAAAAATGAATGATTCATCTTGCTCTTAAATACCATTTCCAGAATGGGGCATGTTAAAAACCTCATTCATTCTCACCGCTTGATGAAGACATTAGAATATCCTCCCTGAATGCAAAATGTCAATGGCGTTCACTTTACAGAGGGTGATAACTCTCTGGTGTCCTTTTCTGCCCTTCATGCCTTTGTGACTTTTTTTTCCAGGGTGCTGTGTCCTCACGCCTTCCCTGAGGTGTCTGCTGTTAAGTGCTAAATATCGAGCCCTGGTTCTGTGGCTGCGCATTCAGCAGCGTGCGAACATCGCTCCCCTCACTATGAAAGTAGCACACCTGGAAGCCAGTGTTGGTGGCATTCTTGTGATCTCAGCACCAAGGGAGCTGGGGCAGGAGGATTAAGTTTGAGGTCAGCCTCAGCTACATAGTGAATTCACAGCCAGCCAGAGCTGCATGTCATCACAAAAGTTAAACTGCACATTTAGTAGTTTATTTTAACAATTTTCTTTTCAGTCTACTTGTTTCATTATATCACCAAAACAAAGTCAGTGGCTTTGGCAGTGTTTGCTGCTGCTACTTCTCTCCCTCTTGAGAGGATTTCCTGATAGATGTGCATGTGTAGAAAGCTCGATATTGCACGCGGCTGGATGGAGTGGATACACGCACATGGAGGTACTCCGGAGAGTCTCTCAAGAACGTCCCTGAACAAGCAATGCCCTGGGATAGGGTTTCAAAGATGACGGGAACCTGAATTATTTCCAATATTCTACCTCAGCTTTCTTGTCAAGGCCAAAGATAACGTCATCATTACTCAACCAGTGAGCACTTCTCTGCAGAAGAAGGTTGCCGTGACTCTGCCTGTCAGCCATTTTGGTTTGATAGCTGAGTACAGCCTTTTCCTTCAGAAATTTTACTCACTGGCTTCTGGGATACCAGCTTCATTCTGTTCCCCTCAGCCTCCCCACCACACCAGTTTCTTTTTCTCAGGTTCCTTTTTATCCCCTACTCTAAACGCTGGTGATTTGGTCTTCAGATCCGGTCTCATCTCCATCTCTGCTTCCTCCCACATGATCTTCCTCCCATGTGATCTCTTGTACTTAAATAGCACTTCTGTCTCTCAGCCGAGCTAAGTCATAAGCCCAAATGCACCTCCACCCTCCCATCTCCACGTGAAGGTCTAAGCAGCATCTAAAATGTGACACAAGCACACCAGGCTCCTTTTCTATGTCTGTCCACCCCAGCCCTAACCCTCCTGGAAATAAACTGCTCTTCTTTTCCAGCTACTCGAGTTGAACCAGGGGCTCCTGGTTGTCTCTTAGGTCTCCCATACAGCTTATCGGTAATTTTTTGGGTGTGTATTTTTCTCCATGCTCCGATGAAATATTGAGCAAAGACAACTGAAGGACAGAGGAGTTGCTTTTGGTTCACAGCGTGAGGGATGGCGATAAAGACCAGGAAGCAGGAGCTTGCACAGCTAGTCTCACTGGATCTGCCGTCAGGAGACACGGAGAGAGGAACACTGCTACCCATCTTCCTTTCTCCTCTTTTTCTTTTTATTCATCTCAAGAGACCAGCCTCAACCCTCCTCCTTTGTTTAGATCTTGCTAAAAGTTCCTTCATGGGCATATCCAGAAGTGTATCTCCTGGGTGATTCCTAATCTAGGCAAGTTGACAGTGAAGATTAACCAGCATATGCATTACCTGAAATCACCACCAGAATCTTACCCCAACTAAACTTCCTTTAGTATTTCATCCTTGCCAGAACCACAACCACCAACCACATTACCACCACCACCACCACCACCACCACCATTACCACCACCACCACCACCACCATTACCACCACCACCACATCACCACTACCACCATTACCACCACCACCACATCACCACCACATCACCACCATCACCACCACCATCACCACCACCATCATCACCACCACCACCATCATCATGTTGTCTCCCAGGACTACTGAAACTTTGTTTCCACCCTGTGCTGACCTCCTTCTTCTTCAGAAAACCAGGTACTTTGGGGGAAATTTCCATAAATCTCCTCCTGTGAGTCTTACAAGAAAACTCCAACTTCAGTGTGACCTCCAGGCACTACACTGTCTCTGGCCTCCTCCTCCTGCACACTGGCTTCTCTGCTCTTCCTTAAACACACCGAGATGTTCCCACCTCAGGCCTTGGCATTTCTCATCAACTATCATCTCCCTTTTAGAATGCTGTAGGTGTAAATGCATCAGAAAAAAGGAAATGACTGCTTCCTCTGTGTGTGTGTGTGTGTGTGTGTGTGTGTGTGTGTGACACCTCTAAAATGTTGACAATTATTTTCAGTAACTACACATGTTTATTTTGTAATGGCAAGTTACTCATGCCTTAACTTAAAAATGAAGCTCTTGAGGTGCACACCTCAACATTTTTGCTTAACTGAATTGTAAAGGGGCCACCTTGCCTTGTACAGGCTCTAGGCCCCTCAGGCTCTTTTCCATGCTCAGGGGCCATGCCTGGGGCCTCCTCCCAGCCTCGTCCTTCCTGCCCTCATTGCTTCTCTGTCATTTCCCTCAGCTAATGAACATCACACCACAATTGTGATAACTGATCTCTGGGTGAAGATTCTGACTTATTAAATTAAGTCGCAATAAAATGCCTTTTAATATGTAATCTTGGAAGACGCATACATAGTTATTTTCCCCTTGTGGGTGGCATTACCTGTCATTCTAAAAATTAATCTTGCTTAAGAGAGGCTTGAAATATGGACCAAAAGCCCCGGCATTTCAGACCAAGCAGTTAACGAGCAATTCCATCAGTGTGAGTTATGAGTCCCACTTTTCTGTGTGCCATCTTCCTTCAGCGCTGACACATCTCTCTGTTTCCTCTCCCAGCCGCCGCTGTCATGTATGTTCTGACTTTGAAGAATTCTTTCTGCACAATAGAAAAAAAATGCTGTTGCCACACTTGAACTCTGTATACTTAACCCCCAAACTTCCCCAGTTTGCTTCGGGTGTGGCAGGTGTGTAGAGAACACACCCACAGAGGTGATGGAACGCTCTGAGCTGATCCTCACTCTTTGAGCCAAAACCCATGTTTTGAGATGATCCCCACCTTTGGGGAAGAAAAATGACTTGATGATCCAGGCACCGCAGCGTCACTAATGGTTCTAGCTCCCACTTCATCTTTAAACTTCCCGTGTTCCTTGGAAGATAATTGGGCAAAGAGTTGTGGCATGCGTTGATAGATGGAGTGGGGAGGGCCATCCATCACCGGTTTTATTGCGTGTCCCTGGCCTTTCATGTGTGTCTTTGAGGCTCTTCAGAAATAGAGGATTGAGATCTGCTTTTAAATGCCAGCCATCTTCATAGCAGTCCTCAGAGAGGGGTAGTCCCGCAGAGATCTGGAGAGCAGAGTAGGCCTTTCAGTCTTTGTTCAGATGAGGCATTGTTCCTGGGCTGACCCTTCAACACTGCCCCACCCAAGTCCCAGGACCCTGTAACAGAAGGAAGGTGGTTTCTGTAGTCAGCGACACTCAGCTAGCTCTGGGTTTCATGGATTGCTTCAGACTTTAGAAAAATGTTTTGGTCTGCACTGGAAAAAGTCATGTGGATAGTTTGTCTTCTTTTCTACATAGACTTTGACTTTTGACTAATAACTTGGAGAGCTCAAAACCTCCACTCTGTAGAAATGGCTTCTGCTTCCATCTGCTGTACCACAGGGGGCCTAGCAGCCACCTAGGAGCCATGGCTGTCTGCTCTCTGTGGGACCTGAGAGCCCAGCGAAGAGCTTGGCACACACACCGAGTATCTGTTTGGTGAGCACATGCATGAGTTAGCAGGGATGATGTCACATCTCCTGTGCATGTCCTGACAACTGCTTTCTCCACCGTTCCCTTCAGGTGGCCAGAACTTCTATACGATGTTCCTGTGGAGGGACGGAGCCTCAGGCTGCCCACACAGGCTCCCTGCTACTCTGGGCTTGGTCTCCACTTTTGCAGAAAATACAGATTCTGTCACTTTTCCCCAGGGTCTGGAACCTTTATGTTGTAATTTCTGTTGAAATTTTAATAATTAAAAGCATTTAAAAGCAATGACTCAATTTTGTAGCGTGTAAGGACATTAAGTTCCTAGTGACAGTGTGTACCAGGCATAGTCACAAGTTACCTTGTCAGCTAAACATTTCATACTTAAATAATTGGTATTAATAATTAATAGATTTTAGTGTTTAACACTGAGAACTACTCTGGCTATATATAAACATACAGCATGCTAATAATAAAGACCCAGCGTACTAGCTAGCACAATATGTCAGGCCTGGTTTCCTTCTCAGGGGAAGTGGATGTGCTAGATTTTGTTGTAGTCAACTCTATTGACAAACCGAGGCACAAAGGTAAACAGCCTGCCAGACACACGATTAAAAGACACCCTTAGCTTGGGTTCCAGCTGTGAATACTTGTGTGGCAGCATTTGAAACAGTAAACACAAGCTGGACTCCGAATTCTGAAATCTCTACCTATGACCTGCTCCACCTCCTAAACCTTACCCATTAACATTAGTGATCACTGAGATTCACGGAATAGCCGCTGTGTGTCAGTGGGGCAAATACTGGATTTTGCCCAAGTCAGTAAGTAGATGGCCCATCTCTCAATGCTCATAACTCTGAGTATATTCCACGATCGGACCTCCTTCTTCAAAAGGAAACAGGAACCTGGCAAAGGGAAGTCATCTCCCTCAAAGTGGCTAAACCAAGATTCCAGCCTGGGTCTTTGAAGCTTTACTCCCAGTGGGGAGCTTCCCGGGGGCCACCTTGTCACTCCCTGTTAACCTGGCTGCTCTGTGGTGACTTGTCTTGGTTGATGCTTCATTGTTTATTCACTTCTTGGGAGCCTATCCTGGTGTTTTTCATGTACATCTTTGGTTCCCAACCACGCCTAGTCTGTAAACTATTAAAAAGACAGTCCTGCAAGAAGGAACTGTCATCTTCCTCTTCACCTTCTTGCTCTTCCTGTTTCTCTTTCCTCCTCTTCTTCCTCGCCCTTCCTCATCTACTCCTTCCTTTCCTCCTTCAGAGGCTTCTTAGAGTCTAGGGAGCACATCTACCCAGTTGTCTGATGTGGTTCTTTGACCTGGACACTCGCCACAACCTACAATGTTCAGGGTGCACCTCAGCTCTGTCATCTGCATTACTAGCTTTCCTCGCATGGCTCAAGGTCTGCCTTTATGGTCTTTCTAGAGAAATGTCTCCTTTTGCTGCTCATACCATGGTCCCATGTTGTGTGTGCCCGATGAACTTTATAGGAAGCACTGCACTGAAACCAAGCACACACAGAATTAGTTTCTCTCTTCCAAGGAGGTAACCTGCCTGGGCTCCACATGTGTAGGGCCAAAGAAGGCAAGTCTCCTGTTGCCCACAAATGACAAGAGGGGACCAGATAAATCATCATCAAAGCAGAAATTTTCTCCTTGGCAACTGCGGGATTCCACAATAATCTAAAACCAGCCACTGAGGTCGCTTCATGCCACAGATTCCCCCAGCCAGACGTGTACCTCTGCATCAAGTGCTGCTGTGTGAGCAAGGTCACAGCGGAGGACTAAACTTTCAAGAGCTTTGTTTAACCAAATGGATGCACTGGTGTCAAAGCCTTTCGCCTCATTCTGAGACACAGCCCTTCATGTCTGTAAACAGCCTTTCCGCTGACAGATAGTTTAGAGTCTCCCACGCTGCTTGTTTAGAATATGCTTTGGTTTAATAATAGAATACTCTCAGTCACCTTGGACTATTCTTACTGACAGGCTATAACACTGTTTTTAAAAAGTCACACGTAGCGTCCTCACGCTGTCTGCTTGATAACGGTTTGGCTGCAGAAGAGCGAGTGGGCCCTGGCTGGGATTCGGCGGGTTGTGAGTGTCATTAAGCTGAGGAGTAGGTCTGTCTAAAGTACTTCTAAAAAGTCTTCCCCTAGCACCACCTACTCAGCACCACTTAGAAAAATAAATATTTTCCCAGTTACATGGCAGGCTTATGAGTTGTATGTGATTCTCTCTCTCTCTCTCTCTCTCTCTCTCTCTCTCTCTCTCTCTCTCTCTCTCTCTCTGTGTGTGTGTGTGTGTGTGTGTAGGGGGGAGGGGGAGTGTTAAGGTTGCCATGGGAGCCCTCTTTGGTTCCAAACCTTTACTTTATCGTTATGAACAATAATTAGATGTAATGCTTTATGGCAGTGAAGTACCTCGTGGGCTCCTGATAATTGTAAAGTGCTTTGCAATTAACTCAGCTCCCTGAGACTCGGGATGGTATAATTAACCCCATGAGAAGATATGGCCCCAGAGAAGGGGAGTCACACGGAGGGAGCAAGTCTGCTTTGTAGTGGCACAAAGACCCTTTGATCTGGCACCTATGCCATGTCCACCATGGGCCAGCTCCTGCCCTGAGGTAGTGTGCTCAGATGGTTGGATGAGGTGGCAGAGGGCTTGTCCTGAGGAAAGAGGGGTAAGCCATACTAAGGCCAGGCATCCTGCTCTTGGTGTGTTATTTTCCTGGATGTGAAAACACACCCCTATAGAAAAATCAGCTCTTTGATTGGAAGGGAACTTTGAAAGTTATAGGGGATATGGGAAGAGGAAAACAGGCTGCCTGGCTATCGTGAGCTAAAGTTTCTTGAAGTCCATACTTTTGTCTTTCCAAAACTGTGACAATTTGTGGTTAGTTTCAAGTCTTCCAGCTTTCTAATTATTGTCCTGCATTCTAAATAATGCATGTGCTCTTAGGCATCTATAGCAAGCTAGGAAGAGAGCACACGGTCTTGACACAAATCACTATCATAGTCACATTCCTATATCTACAACAAAGGATCATTGTTACATTATGCACTTTATAACTATTCATATAGCACTATATATACATCAATCAATGATAGATAGATAGATAGATAGATAGATAGATAGATGGATAAATGGATGGATGGATGGATGGATGGTTAGATAGATAGATAGATAGATAGATAGATAGATAGATAGATGTTTATTTTGTTTTTCAAGACAGAGTTACTAAGTGTAGTCCTGGCTGTCTTGGGAACTTGCTCTGTAGTTTAGGCTGGCCTCAAACTCACAGAGGCCTGCTTCTGCCTCCCAAGAAAGGCCTGGGCCACCAACACCCAGCAACTAAACCCCTTGAAGTAAATAAATCATGCTCAATGGCTCTTCTATGTCAAATGAAACCATATGTCCATTTTGCTTCATGTCCGTGCCTGATCTCCCAACTCAGCTCTGTGAGGGATTAGCAATGTTTGGTAGGCTCAACCAGAGCTCTGAAGGAAATCTCTGTAGATCTGGGGCCCCTGAGACCATCTTTATCCATGTTTTGCAAATGGGAAGACAGCCCAAAGTAAGTTCCTGTCGAGCTGCAGTCTCATTAATTCCTCCCCAGGGCCAGGTCAGCCCTGTTACCCTAAGAGCACACAGCTGTCCAGATGCTGTGCTGGGAATGAAGGAGCGAGCCTTGGATTCTGCTTTACACCGCCAACAAACTGTGCAGCATATTTGAAGAGACTGTTTGTACCAGAAAAAAACCAATTTTATGCAATTAGCTCCACTCCATTGAGGAGAGTGTCGGTCGCTCTGTGTACATTTGGGAAGCAGATGAGAGTTCCTTCAGGTGATTTCCCCCTACGAGTATAAGGTGCTTCCCGAAAGTTCTATTACAAACCGAATGCAAGAATGGCTAGTAATGTTTGGGTTTGAAAGGTAGAGAGCCTGTGGGGCATGGAAAGATGGCAAGGCCCTTCAGTGTCTAGAGAGAGGGTAGAGAGGAGCCAGGCATAGGAGTGAGGCCTGAGAGAAACGGGCGGGGCTCTCTCATGTCCAGTATCTCTCACACACTTAATTCTGTGGGTGACAAGGACCGATGCTGATTATCTCTGATCCTCACGGTGCATGAAAAGTTCAGGCCACTCCTGAGCTGTAAGAGGAGACATGAACTACAGACATAGGGCCTAGCCTCAAGCCACAGAGAAGCCAATGGGTCTCCTGGAGAGAAAAACAGGAGAGTGAAAGGCATCATGGGAAAGCATAGGAGAGGGGACCAGCTCTGAGAACAGCACCGATAGAAGTTTCCCTTCTTTCTGACTCCGCGCAGGATCTAGCAAATGGCTTCCTTCTTTCGTAGAGATCAGCACATATTGTCATACAGACATTCTGCAGCCGAAGAGGACCCATCAGTGACTTCTACACACTAACTAAGGCCTTGTGGATTGAATTACCTTTAAAGAGATATGAGAAAATGCTAAATTTTGCCAGGGAGTGGGGTGGGTGGATGTGTGAGGAGAAACTAGCCACAGCATCCATGTTTGCTCTCTTTCGTTAATCAGAGAGAAATCTTGGTATGCTTGGTGTGGATTTAAAAAAAAAAAAAGGAAGTCCAGATCCTAGCTAGCATCTCTTTCCTCTTTCCACTTTCCTCACTTTGTGCTGTCCCCTTTCAGTCCCTCCATTCTAATCCAAAGAAAGCCAGCATAGGTGGCCACTGTAGGAGGCCAGGATTGGGAGGGAACGGCCTGCCCAAGTGTGAGCGCAGGCTGCCGCAGGTGGGAACATGTGGGTCTCATCCAGCTGGTGCTTGTCAGCCTGCTCTCCTGTGCTTCGGAGAGGGCCAATGCGGGCTGTCCCTCCCAATACTTCAGACTCCTGAGGCCTGGGTTCAAGTGGGAGCCATTGGGAGAACAGATGGCACCTCCCTCATTTCCTCACACAAATTTGCAAGACCTTAAATGTTTACCCATGGCTCTGATCAAAGGAGGTGTGTGTGTGTGTGTGTGTGTGTGTGTGTGTGTTTTAAGATTTAATAAAAGAAAAGCTGAGTGTTCATGCATGCAGTTTTCCTAATTAACACAGCAGGGCCCCCGTGCAGGAGAGCATCAGAATTTGGAGAGCAGCTGTTCTCTCAGCAGCAATGGCTTCTCAGGGAGGCCACAGGTTGAGGTGTTCAGATTCTGGGGAAGAAGAGGCCCCTGAGCACTTCAGTAAGGGGCACATGGAGACCAGAGACGAAGTCATCATTTCTATAGAGTGGCGAATAAGCAGGTAGACTCCCAGAACCTGGAATTCCTACAGTCAAGCATCATACAGAACCTACAGTAATGGGGCTCACTGTGTGTGGGGGAAGGGGGCAGCTGTGCTGTAGTCATCCCTAGCACTTTCTCATTTCATGCTCCAAATTATTTTGGCCAGTGAAATCCCCGTCTCACCAATGAGGACACATCTCTGTCCACCTCAGCAGCAGATGGTTCGCGACCAGACTCCAGTCTTGAAGGCCCATGCTCATTTTCTCTGCCAGCCTCAACTCCTCTCCCCCCATCTCGCTCACTCTTGTCTTGGGGCTGGGTTGATGCCAGTGTCTGACATAGCCAGGACTGATTAAAGCTTAGTAATTAGGCAAATGAATTGTTTGCTGTTGGCTGTCCGTCATGAAGTGTTGCCTAGCTGCAGGCTCTTCTCTGTCCACTGCGCACACAGCCTGACCTCAGGCACAGCTGACACTGTACAGATTGTCATAACTGACTCACAGTCACCTTCCGTGCAACATGGAGAGTTTCCGGGGTGGGGGCTTTCTTTCGTTCCCAACAGCCAACACTCAATGCTTATTGGGTGGCTAACTTCTTAGTAAAACACAGCGAAGGAACAAATCTAGTAGCGCGTGCCTGTGATCTCTCCACGTGGGAGGTGGAAACAGGAGGATCAGGAGTACTAGGCTATCCTCAGCTACATAAAGAGTTCACAGCCAGCCTGGGCTACACCAGTTTCTGTCAAGAGACGGTATCAAAAGTGGGGAGGGGAGAGGAAAGACGTGGGACAAGTGTGGTAGGCAGGCAGGAAGTCTCAAGGGAGTTGACACAGCCCAGTGCGTAGGAAAGACTATCAGATATAAATACCTGCCCTTACCTCTAGCTCTCTGACTTTCTGGCTGTGTACTTTGGAACTAAGCACTTGGCCTATCTGAGCTTCTGTTACTTGGTCTAAAAATCAAAACAGTTGAACTTAAGCTCTTCAAGGTAATTTTCACTGCTGGCATGGGCTGAGGTAGGGTCTAAGTAACTCCTCTGGCTGTGATCTGCCCAGGTTCATACTCTGCTCAGGAGGAATGCCCTTCCAAGGGAGTTCCTAGGCTACCCCAGTGCTCTAGCCCTCCTCCCTTGACCTCTCTAATACTTCTCTGCCCAGGTAACCGCTGCCTGCTGATCTCTTTAGCTCAGTCCAGGTTCTTTCTAGTTTAGCTTCCTCCATAATGTCCACACTTGTAGGCAAGAGCCACCGAGAGGCTAACACCTTCCATCTGGACGCTCGGACTCCATTGTCAAATGACTCCCTAGACTTCCAGGGTACCAGGAGGCAATGTATGACTAGGCGCTTGTGAGGCGTTATTAATGTATTTAAACACCTTGGACTCTGACCTTAAAACAAACGAACGAACAAAGCAGGCAGGCTTGCTGCTGTACTTCTAAGGAACTGATGTTGTTATCAGTTATCTTCCCTACAATAGTTCTGTGTACTGTAAACGCTAAAAGTTCAACCTCACAGACAGTGTGCATCCAACCCAGGAAACCCAGGGTAACCATGGCAACACTGGTCCAGGTCCCTCCCTACTCTTCCCTGACTGCATCCTAGTAAAACAAATGCCAGCTCCTATTACAGGAACAAACTGTTTAAGGGAGGTTTGGTTATCCTTCTCTAACTATAAGAGGGGAAACTGAGCCATTGAGACATTAAGTAACTTGGCCAAGGCCAGGAGCCTAGTGGATCACAATGCCAACCTACACAGACTGGCTAGAGACAGTTTTCTAACCATTCCCCATTCTGGTGGACACCTGATGCTTAATCACCTGTCATTGTTTCCACAAAACTCCCACTACCCCTGGCTGCCACCATTACAGTTTCCACCAGGAGTACCAGCATTGCTCATGAACTTTCTGTTGAGAGTAGCACCTGGGTCTGAAGCCTTTCTAATTGAAAAGGAAACATCTCAGAGAGCTTGCACAGGAGTCCAGGCTGTGAGGGATGCAGCAGAGGTGGGCGTTCAAAGGGCACACAGGCCCAGAAGCAGAAAAAAGTGAGTTGTGGATAGGGACTGTGGGAGTCCCTGCAATCTGCCAGCAAAATTTGCAGTTGGTAACAGCTGTGGGTCTGTTGGAACAGAAGCAGAGTTTAGGAAAATGGCCTGGGCTGCAACAGTCACCCTGGTCAGGAGGCCAACGACACTTGGTAATATTAATGTCTCAAATAGTAAGAGAAGGACAGATGTGAGCATCACTGTGAGAATCCAAGCTTAGGAGACACACAGAACTGAAGAGAAGAAAACATTCAAACATGGCAGGCACTTTTTGCTCACCAGGAACAGCCTTCTAAAGAACCACCATCTCATTTCTCACTTCTTCCTTAAAGCCGCCCTCACTGGCTTGGTACAGGGCAGAGAACATTTATGGAGCCCTTGCCATAAGCTGCCTTACTGGTGACATTCCTTGGGTCTAAGTTTTTTCCTTTTGGTTATAAAGGTTAAACACCATGATGCAGATCCAGGAGGTGGGTGGAGCATTTTCCACCGAAGAGGAAACACTTCCACCCTATCTGTCCACGTGTCTTTCGGCTCAAAAAGCTTTGGTTAACAATCTCTTTGCTTAGAAGTCATGGTAACTTGGCCTGAGGATGTTGGTTGGTAAAGTGTTTGTCTAACATGCATAAAGCCCCAGGCTAAATCCAAAGCACCCGTTAAAACTAAGTGAAGTGCTCAAGGCCCACAATTCTACCACTCTGGTAAGCAGAGGCAGAAGGCCAACCCTCAGCTACATAGTGGGGCCAACTTGATCTAGATAGAAAAAGAAGACAGAAGTCACAGCAACTTGCTCTTTAACTCGGCATACATGTCCACACACTTTTCAAAGGGAAGATGAGAGAGCATGAAGGCAAAATACAGTAAGAGCAAAAGTAGATGTTCCCAAGTTCTTCATTTCTGCACTGAGCCTAGAAGGAGTGAGTCAGGACAGTCACCAGCCTCAGAAGCAGGCTACAGGAAATGTGACAAACTCCCCTACAGTGTACCTCTGACATCAAGGAAGACTCCATTTCCAGGGACTGGAGATGGCTAGGGATGTTAAATCCTACTTCCAGGCAGAGGACAGAGGCATTGTGGGAAATGTCTGGTATTAAAGGCAAAGAGGAGCAAGTGAAATCTTTCATGGGGCTCAGCTGCTGTAGCTTCCACATTTTGTTTTGCTCTACCATCTTCGCTGAGCATGACTTCCACCCTGGGGATGCCAGAGGCTCTGGAAGTTCCCCAGATGCCTGGACCAAAGTTGACAAGGGGAATCTCCATGGGCAAAGCTGTCCTGCCTGGCCCAGCTGAATCCAGCAGCCCTCTTCCTCCAACTCCCAGGCAAGGAAAAATTACATTGTCTGACGAGATCTGTTCTGTCAGAAGGCAAGCTTTATTTTTACCCTTGAGCCTGTGATCTTCTAGGTGTCTGTAAAACTGAAGAATTATTTTTACCAAGAGGTAGAAATAAAATCATTTCTCTGGCTCCTTGCCTGCACATCCCGCATGGTGTGGGCTCTGGGGGTGTGAGTTGGCTGACATTTGCAGAGGCAATACGGGCCTGTAGTCTTTCCTGGGTCACTCTCCAGCTAGGCTAATCTCCCGAGGTTTTGTTTGTTTATTTGTTTTGTTGGATTTCTCTCTTTGAATGTCAATCTTCTTATCAATAAAATGCACAGGGATGGCCCAATGGTATAAATTAAAACAAAAAAAGACTGGTTTATGTTTTGCATTTTTGTTTTTTAGGTAGATTTTAATGCAACCCATGTTATCTTTTCCTCCCTATTCACAGAAGGAGCAAGGTATCTTTTCTGCTGATCTGAAACCATTCACTACATTCAGTGGTTTTGTTATCTGTACAAATAGAGAGAAAATGAGTAAGTAATGGCCAAAATAGTGAGCAAACAGAATAAGGCAGGAAACATCTAGGTCATAGCAGAGCCCAGGGATGTGAAGGGCTGACACCAAAGACCAACCTGGGCAAATACCTGGCTCTTTTTTCTCACTCGAATCTGCTCCTGGGTCCTTTGGCTCCTTTAGTCTCTGTTGGGAACATCACTGGAAGCCTCATCTCTGAGGATCTGTTTTTTATCAACTTGACACCTTGAGAGTAAGGTGCAAAAGAGGACTTGAGATGACTCAATGGCACAGGGGGCTACAGGACAAGATTCATGTCCCCGTGACAGCATGTCAACAAGAGCTCAACAAAGGGGCCCGCATCTGTATTGACTGTGTGGAACAATGGTCAGAGCTGCATGAGACCCTTGAAGGTGGCCAGGGGCACTGACTTAGAGATGTGACAAGAAGAGCGGATGCTGTGACAGTAGATTCATTTCCCGGTGCCCCAGGGACAGGGAAGGAAGAGCAGGGGGCAGGAGGACACCGCTCAAGACTCCTTTAAGGCTTTCTCCTTTCAGAACTCACTGACAAGGGATCTGCTTTGGAAGGAAGATAAGGTGCCAATAGAAAGGACCTTGTCTCTCAGACACCCCTTTCTGTAAGAGCTCAAAACCAGCACCGACCAATAAGAAACCCTTTACAACTTAATGTAAGAACAACTGCAAATACTCTGCCTGAGGCTCTGTGTCTGGTACCTCACTTAGCACATACTTCATCCTGGACACTTTCTACATATTATACAAATCATCTTACATTATAATCCAACAGTTTCTGGGTAACATATCACGATGAATACAGCCATCGCCAGAGTCTAGTTTGGGGATATTTTCAAGTTTTCTGAGCATTTCTATGGGTGGAATCATGCCGTATGTTGTCACACAGAGTAAGAATCCCTGGAATTCTCGACTATAGCATTAGTTATAATGTCATTGTTACAATGTTTGGTTTCAGTGACATTCAACATGGATTTGTCCACTGGCCAGCTGATAGGTGTTTGGGCTTTTTCTGCTTCTGACTATTCTGAATAATGCTGCTATGAATACTTATGTAGATGTGCCTTTTCATTCCTTTTGTGCAGATATGTAGAAGTGCTTGGGCATGTTTTAAGCTTTTGTTTAACTTTCTAATGACACGTAGGAGTTTGTTCTTCCCTTCTGCCTCGTGGGTCCCAGGAAGCAAAACCAGGTACCGAAGCATTGCAGGCACCTTTATCCGAAGAGCCGCTTCACAAGCTCCAAAAGCCACAAAACTTCAGATTCTGTGACTCGCTGAATTTATTCATTCTGATAGTCACATGTTTCTTGGATGCTTATCTAATTATTCTTACACTGAACACTGTAGACTGAGCCTTTGATCCATAATAGACAGTGAGCTACAAATTACAGAATAAATAAATAAATAAATAAATAAATAAATAAATAAATAAAGAGAGAGAGAGAAAGAGAAGCAGATATTTGAGTATGTGAGTATCCCCAAGAACAGACATAAATTTTAGAATATAAAACAAGGGGAAAAGATCATTCTAGAGGCGTGGCATTCTGGGAACAATTGGGGGAGGGGTGAGCAGCACGACATATCCACAAAGCCACCAAAGCCACCTCAGCATTGGTAGCAAAGGACAATAACCCACCTCCAAAGATTTAAATTTTAAAGTCAATAGCAAATATCTAAGAAAAATAAGTATTTGTGCCTTTCGGCCCGTCGGAAATACTAATGTTTTAAAGGCTGAATGCATCTTTCTCTTCTAGAAATTGAACCCAGAGAGATACTTCCTGAAGCTGCTTCTCTTCTCCCTGAATCTGTGGTCAGCCTGGTTATCACCAAGGCAACCAGGCATTTCCCTCCCGTTCTTAAGGGTACCCTGTTTCTTAGAATCTCGTCATATTGATTTGCCTTAAAAATAGAACTTCCAATCTGCTAGCCTTGAGGAGTTTGCTAATTATGGGTAAGGTTTGAGGCTATATGTATAAATTCTTAGGAAGCTAGCCTAGGAGCCAGACCTACAGAGAACACCAGGCAGTGGGAATAAACATCAGGGTGTTCCCTGTGGTCACAGGAGTGGAGCTCCAGCTGAGAGAGGAGTCACGTGAGTTGCATCCTCAAACCCAAGCATTACAGCCTGTCCCCAAGACTCTCTCACACCTTTCAGCTTTGTAGAAAGAGCCTGGGGACTGAGGAACAGGTAAGTGGCACTGCACTGTAGAGCTGCTGAGACGCTGCTTAGGAAACAACCCCAGGGTGAGGAGGGCTGGGAGAGCCAACTGCTCCACAGGCTCCCCAGTACCAACCGCCACATGTGTGTGTTTCAGTGGACGCTTTCCTGTTTCCACGGGTGAAAACCTGGAGCATGCAGAGTGGGTGCTGCTTTCTGTTATATAGTATAGTCCTTTGTGTGCTCTGACCGTGAGCGGAAGTGTCTGAACACGAGTAACAAATAGATCACTCACCAGCCATTCTTTGGATGTGACATTCAGATCCACCGGTCTGGGTGTCCTGGTGTCCCTTCCACTTGTGATACCTGACCCCTACCTGCCCAGGTTTATCCTCTTCTGAATCTCCAGTTCACCTCAGAAAAAACAAACAAACAAACAAACAAACAACAACAAAAATCCCCACTCTCTCTAGTCATATTCCAACTGGAGACCCTTGTCATAAGTGGACATACTGGCGGCTGCTTTGGCCCTCACAGACATCCTGGTAGCAAACAGCAGAGCGAGTACCAGAATGCTGCAACACACACAAAGAACCACTCTGCTGGCCTGGTGCCCTGTTGGCTGTCGAGCCAAGTTCAAGAACATCTAACAATTGCTGATTCTGCATATGGAGCTTCTGAAGCCACTGCAGGGGCTTAGATACTGCATGCTGCATTGCTTCTTGAACAGATATAATCTAAGTCCAGCAGGAGCAACCACTGGGAGCTTCTGGAAGCTTCCAGCTAGGGCCCCAGTAGTCCCTAGCCACACATGTCCTCAGGGAAGCTGAGTCCCACATACACACTTAGCCCAGAGAACTGAGAGTTTGTTCGTCAATGTTGTCTACACAATTCTGGGTGAGGAGAGAGCAGGAAGGGTGAGAAACCAAAAGTGGTTTTGTATGAGAGGTTCATAGAACCTGAGGTGATGATGGGGGTTTGGGGGAGGGAGATGGTAGGTAAACCTCCAGCCTCCCGGCATCTGTGAGAGAGCTAAATGTGGGAAGATCAAACAAAGGCACAGCTTGTCCCCTGTCAAGCAGCCAATCGGAGTTCTCCAAACAGCAGCTGTTCCTCTGACAATAACCAAAGGCTTCGTGTTCTCAGCATTGTCAGGGCTGAGCTGTTCTTCTTGAGTGGGATCACCCTTCAAATGGCACAACTTGCTTAAGTTTGAACACATTTAATAACTTTAAATGTTACCCTGTAAGCCAATACCTGACCTGAAGAGCTTGCTGTTTGGAGAAATAGGTGGGGGTGGGGTTGGGGGAAACAATCAGAGCCTGTCAGAAGGATACAAGCACCAGACTAGAACGCTCTCAGTAAACAAAACCAGAATTCGGACCACAGAACAAATAATATTAATATTGGGCTCTATGCTAAAGAGTATCTATTATCCTAGAGTTTATTCCCATACTCACAGAAAAGAAAGGATACTTTTAAATAGAATTCCAAAGAACGCCTGTAGGAGTGAGCAAAATGTAAAAATCACCATCAAAACACCACAGAGTAATTACCACAGGCCACGGTGCATTTATTAGTGACCAGATCAGTAGAGGACATTTTAGGGGGAGAACAGCTTGAAATATTTCTCCTCAAATCCAATGGGTATTTGTGACAGTTTTAACAAATGATCACCAAGGTTTTGATATTCTTGTCTTTCTTCAGGGTATTGGTTGAATATTTCTTTTTTTCTCTGCTATTGGTTGAATGTGGGTTTGAGACAGGCTGACTCCAAACTCCAAACTTCAGGGTTTGACAGACTTCAAAATGGCAGTTCAAAATACTAGGCTTAAATCTCTGTTTCCAAGAATTGGGCAAGTCCAGGCCTCAGAAGCTGCCCTACCACCTGGACTGAGGCAAGGACAATGGACCAGCAACAGTTTCCAGACCTCCCCAGCAACAGTTTCCAGACCTCCCCAGCAACAGTTTCCAGACCTCCCCAACAACAGTTTCCAGACCTCCCCAACAACAGTTTCCAGACCTCCCCAGCAACAGTTCTGGAATGTCCCTAGTGACAGTGCCAATAATAAAAGTCACATATCCCACCCCAAAATTTTCCTAATGTGCTTTAAATCGGGCCTTTGAGCTCAGTTGGGTGCTTTCATCTTGAAATATGGTAGACCCCAGCATGCTGGACTTCAGAATGAAACCCTCTTTGCTTTTGCACTTTATCTGAGTCTGGGCATCATTCTCTGGCAAGTCATGAACCTTTACAAGTTCACTTTCAGAAAATTATGCATAGAGGAATATTTATAGTAATGTTATTATGGCAAAAAAAAGTCTTAGCAAAATTACCAACGTTTATATTATTGTTGATGCGTCATGGTTTAAAAACTTTTGAAATTACGTTTATTTGGTGTGTGTGTGTGTGTGTGTGTGTGTGTGTGTGTGTGTGTGTACATGCACACACGTGTGCACATGTGCGAGCTTCCCTACAGTGTGCCATGAATGTTGAGAACAACTGTTGGGAATGGGTTCTCGTCTTCCATTGTATGGGTTCTCAGGCTTGGCATCAGGTGCCTTCACCCACTGAGCCACCTTCCAGCCTGTGTTGTTCTGGCTTCACGTGTAAATAGGTATTACATATCTGTTACTGTGATATAACTAGAAGGAAAATTTCCTCTTGGAGTTTTTTCTCCAAGATCTATAACCTCGGTCTATGAATAAGAACACATCAGACAAACTCAAATTTAAAAATAGTCTAGAAAACGTTCAGCTTCTTCTCCATAAAGTATCAAGTTTGTGAAAGTTGAAGGCAAATAAGGAGCTGGTCTAGTCTGAAGGAGATGGAGAGGACCCTGGGGCCAGATGTTGTGTGGAATCCTGTAACAGATAAAAGTGAATCGGTGGGAGAGTTGGGGGAATACGAATTAAGTCTGGACTTCAGGTAAGCCTCTGTTAACATCTTAGTTTTGATGAATATGCCATGATTGTATAAAATGTTGGGACAAATAGGAACTCGGTTGGGCTACACAAGAACACTTTACTCCTTGTAACATGTTTGTAAGTCTGAAATGATCACACACACACACATACACACACACACACACACACACACACACACACACACACACACACACACAAATGTTTTAGATGCTCTGAGCACAGCCCCTAACTCTGGGCAAGAAGGAATAAGTCACAGACCATCGTTTTTACTAAGTATAACTAAAATCTCTGAGAAAACCTACCCCCCCGCCACGGACTCTAAACACAAGAGTAAACTGGATCACCTTGGTGAGGAGAGAGGTCAGCAGTTGAAGAACCACAGATACAGCCCTGGTGAAGGGTTCTGGGTTTTGTGCCCTTCATTTATCTGCTGAGTTTGAACTCAAAACAAGTCATGTCAAGAAAATGTGTTCTGCATGTGAGGAATAAATCTGGGAGAAGCATGCCCTTTCTGGCACAAGCATTGGGGAAGGGCTGGAGAGTATTGGTTAAACTCAAGTGGTATTTTCTTTTCTCCCTCTTCTTTCATAGCCATGTTTGGACATCATCTTTCCCCATACTGATGCTGAAATCAAATGCGATACTTAGGCAGCTGAGATGGACAAGAATTTATCTCTTTAATGCATAGAGTCCTAAGCCTTGAGATACTAGTGGCAGGACATTAAATGAATCTCTCTCTTCAGGTATGGGGAAGGAAGACAAGTGCCCTATTGTGCAAAGTTCAGGGTGTTTAGATCAGCTGTTCTCAACCTGTGGGTTGTGACCTTTTGGGGGGTTCGAATGACCCTTTCACAGAGGTCATGTATCAGATATCCTGCATATTAAACATTTATATTAACATGTATAACTGTAGCAAAATTATAGTTATGAAGTAGTAATGAAAATAATGTGATGGTTGGAGGTCACCACAATATGAGGAACTCTATTAAAAGATTGCAGGATTAAGAGGGTTGAGAGCCGCTGGTTTAGAGAGAAATCTCATCTTTCTAGGCAAGGGATGGTTCCCAGAAGCTTGAGTGACACCAGGAACACCGATGCTAGGCAACCAGGAGGGCCCCAGCTCTCTCAGGACCAACAGTCTTTCTCCTCTGCTGCTCAGCTTTCTCAGCAATGGCTGACAGCACCAGTACCTTCTTCCCTCTGAGTCTGATGCTCTCCTGCATTGTGGCCACTGTCACTCACATGGTGTTAACAGCTTGGCTCTGCCCCAAGACTTTGGTGAGAGCCAGATAAGAAGCCTACAGCCATGCTCGAGTCTAATCTCAGTCCCTGGGAAAGTCTAGCCCCTGTGGCAGACAGGCATCATTGGCTCTGGCCAAGAAAGGTGCTTATCCCAGTACTGCAAGCCGCTTCACAGCCCATGTGCAGTCTGGCCAAGTGCAGAGTAGCACCTTTCTGGTAGGGAAATGGTTCTCCATCTTTCATCTTGCACAGAGCTTTTGTCTTGACTACTGTGTTCTACCTGGGGATCACCAAGTTGTTGCTACTGGTGAAATGTCACAAATGTGCCCCTTAGACTACTGGAAAGTCCAAAGGCGCCACATTGATCACATCATTCTTTATACTCTGAATCTGGTTTAGCTGTGATTCATTGGGGGTAAAAGGCTATTTTCACAACCAACTACAAAAAGCCCCCCCAAGTGAGATCACTGTGACCTGGCAAAGAGGGTCAGACATGTCCCCTTATTCCAGAAAGGCCATTAAATCCTCAGAGTGCAGAGCCATGTGACTTCTCCATAACAAGCCCAGTCATACTGACATGATTCATGGTCCAGTCCTCCCCACAGTGGTTTCCCCCATTGGCTTCCACTTTCCTCTCCCGATGACATAATAGGCCATGCTGCCTTCCACGGTTAACAAACCATTTAGCCATCTTTGAAAACATTGGACCACCTTGCTTGTAGTAAACAGCCTTCTGGATTTTGTTTAGATTCTTGGCTTTTATAGCTTCTGTATGTGACAGCCAGCATGGTGACAGAGATTATCCCTTAAGGATTTAACATCATTAGGAAATATGCCATTTGGCTTTGTTTGTTTGTTATGTGTGCGATTGTTTATTGTTTTGTTTTGAAGGTTGCAGGGCAGACAAGAAGCAGCTCTCACCTTGCTCTTAAAAACAGGCGCTCAAATTATATTGTGGAGAAGTAAAGGTTTTTATATGAACTAGATGTGGGAAGATGCTGTGTAGCGATTATGACAGGAATGAACACAGTATAGAGTTGCTGTACCAGGTCCACTGGTTACTAGACTATTAAAGTCATGGGCTCCTGCAGGAGTCCCATGTCAGGAGAAAGAGGAGGCTGAGGCCCAGTTCAGCCAGGAAATTTTTTTTTTGTATCCTCCAAAGATGATTCACACAGTTCTGACAGCTCGTCAGCCTTGTAAGAGAGACTGGAGCTGAGACTATGAGGATGGGCAGTGTCACGTTCTTCCTGGGAATTCTCAACTGTCCATGCTTCTTGTCCTAGACTTGCATCTAAAACTCTTGTCTGTACCCCAGAAGATAGACTTAGGGAAATAACCATGTCTTTTTTTGTTTCTTTCTCAATATGGCCACGTTGAATCTCCCTTCATTCGTTTCTATTACTACTTGTCTGATTGGCCTATTGAGGGAGGGTGAGCAAGCCCAGCTTTCTGGGGCTGCCAAAGCCCTGACCTCAATGATTCCCCAACACTAAAAAATCCCAAAGCTATTGTATTACACTACTATCACCGTGACCACCATGACCAAGGCAACTAATGATAAAAAGCATTTAACTCGGCTTGTGGTTCCAAAGGCTAGAATCCACGATGGAGGGGCGAAGGCATTATTATAAAATATAATGTGGCAGTGGAAAGGCGGAAGGGGATATCTGGTGGGTCGATGCCAAGGTGTTTCCCTGAGAAATCACAGCATGAAACTGCCCTGGTGTAAGTAAGGTTTATTGTCGGAGAAGGGAGTAGAATGAGGACCTAGAAAAGGGGTAGAAGCAGAGCCATGAAGGCAGAGAAAACAGGATAGAGAAGGTTGGGAAGAGAGAAAGACAGACTGGCCGGGAATATGTGGGAACAGAGAAAGAGAGACTGGTATAGTGATCAGTCATGTCATGCCACCAGCACCCGGCTGTGGCTCAGGTAGCAATGGCAGGAGGTAATGATGTCAGCTGTTGCTAGGTCCTTGTGTGGAGTCTCACAGAATTGCCTATAAGCCAATAGGAATGGTGGTTGGTGGGACAGCTGAGAGCTCACATACTGACTCAGAAGCAGAAGGCAGAGAGTCCACACTGAGACTAGCACCAGACATTTGAAACCTTAAAGCCCACCCCCAGTGTCATAATTCCTCCAGCAATGCCATACCTCCTAATCACCCCAAATACCCACCTAAGAACTAAGTATTCAAATGCCAGAGACTTATTGGGGACATATCATTCAAGCCATAGTTCTTTTTTAATGGCTGAAAGTACCGTTCAGCGACTATTACATATGCTTCAAAGTGGTCCCAGTGCAGATGCCACTAGGGAGTCTTGGAACAGCATGAAGTCTAATCCTCACTAGAGCACACACAGAGTTGAACCAAGGGCTCCCATCTGGTCTTTCTGGGCAGAGGACACACATGGAAGAAATTGTGCTTCTAACAGACTTCTTTCCAGAAAACAGCAAGCTGCCCTCTGCCCTTCTCCCAGGGAGTTCTGGATGCCTGCTCTATGGTCACTTTCCCAGTTGTCAGATGGAGTTCCCAGTGTAGAGGGAGAGAGAAGCTCATTTTTTCTTTGTTGTAAAGAAGGGTTAGTTTGTTTTAGTGAACAAAATACAGAATTCTCACATGATCCCTCCTCTTCAAAAAAGAAACTAACGTCTTGTCACAGGTCTAGTGGTTCTGAGGCTCTAGGTGACCATATTCAGTGTCTTAATCAGAGTTTCTATTGCCTCGATAAAGCACCATGGCCTTCCTAAAGCAAGTTAGGAAGAAGGGGTGTTTTGGCTTACACTTCCATGTCCACCGACCATCACTGAAGGAGTCAGGACAAGAATTCAAACAGGGCAAGGACCTGGAGGTAGAAGCTGATGCAGAGACCATGGAGGGATGCTGGATCAATGAGAGATAGGCCAAGTCACTAGACTTCATCAGTGAGTATCACCCAATCACATCTGTGTAACAAACCTCACCCTTGTTCTGTGGTGCTTTCCCTGAGGTGGGTCTTTCCCTACATCTGTCTTTCTGGTTTTTGAGAAGAAATGTATTTATACCTCAAGGATAAAACAATGTGTGTTCTACTTAGAGGTCTATCCATTCCTCTGGCTTATGTGCTCACACAGTACATGGGTGATTAAACTTACTTGTTTTTCTTTTGTTAATCTGTCTTCTTACAGGCACTCCAAGCTAAGAACTCATGAAGGAAGGAGACATAAGAACAGCAGAAACCAAGCAACAAGGAAAGAGAAAGAATAACCCACACTGGGAAATACACTGTCAGGGTTCCTTGTTCACAAGCTTTGAGGGGCCTGAATGAATTTATTGTAACTGTAACAGAGATTGGTTGAGTGATATCTCCAAACAAGGTCTCAGTTTCCTGAATCTTCATGTGTCTCCATCTCAACATGTGTGACATTTGACACCCCCTCCCCCAATAACGAGGAAAAAATTCCAGAAAATGTGGTGAGCATCTTCAGATCCTGCCATTGTTTAAATTATAAATTGATTTAAATTATAAAGATTAGAAGGTGATGTGGGGGAAAGGGAAACAGGTTTTTGAACACCGATTTAACAAGATAAAACAAACAAACAAACAAACAACCCAGAGTCTCAGTTACCACAGCTGCATAATGAGGCATCCTGAAACTTTGTGGCTAAAGAAAGTGATGTAAGAGACATTCAGTGTGGTCCCTTTTCTCTCTATACCATTTACACAGGCTGGAACAGTTCTCTGTTTCTACCATGACTCAATCACAGGGCTGGCAATTTAGGGTTCTCTGTGAGTTCCTCTTCAAATGGTCCTCTCCTGAGATGGCTGGGCCTTCTTTACAACAGTAAGGAGGCAGGGTTCAACTGGGAGCATCAGGAGAGAAGCAGGTAGATGCTGTGTCATTTTCTCCAGCCTAGCTTAGGACTTTTAAAGCACTCCTTCTTCTTCTTCACAGGTCTGTTACCAGAATAAGATCCATTCCACTCATCTTGAAATAATCAGTTTCACTGAAGATCAGCCTTGAAAAGGATGTGTGTATGTGTGTGCGTGCGTGTGTGTGTGTGTGTGGGTGGTTTGGTGTGTGTGTGTCTGCCTGCCTGTCTGTCTGTGGGTCTGTGTGTGTAGGGGGTCATTCTCAAAGTGTTCTCCATCTTGCAAACTTAGAGGTATGAGGCACTTTATAGGGAAGGAAATGAGGCGCAGGAGACGATGGGAAGAAGGCCACGTGCTGAGCAAGGTTTCCTCATCCAGGGCACCTTTCTGTCTTTTGCTTTCAGTAAAACACAACTGATCACAGACTCCTGGACAATATTATCTTAAAATACCTATACTTTTCTTCGGCAAGCAACCCCTCACATTGCATTCGCATGCTTTGTGTTGCTTGAGGCATAGGATGAAGGGCTGAGGTGAGCATTACGAAGGTTAGTAGATATCGCAAGGTTCTGCAAATCCAAAGAAAGGTTGTTTAGAATGCTGAACAAAAGGTGGGGGGCACAGTCCTTTCAGAGCAGTTGTGAAAGCTACTCTGGAGAGAACAAGTCCCCAAAGAGCTGCTTCTGTGACAGGTTCACTCACATTTAAAATAAGCACACACAGACACGTCTCTAGATGAGAGCTG